>NC_041383.1:670145416-670228568 GCF_002162155.2 Triticum dicoccoides | reverse complement strand
TGTATTGAGGGAGATCGATCGGCATCCATGGATATGTGTAGAAGAGGAATAGGGTTGGGATAAAGACAAAGGTAGAGTGTTGGAGGGTTGGTGGTGCTGTGGCGTCTCACAAATTGTGGGAGAGGGCTGCTAGACAAACGGAGGGTACGAGTGCAATATCAATAAGAGAGGGCGAGGGATGTCTGACTGTCTATGCACGTGCGTGTGAGAGACGGGTCGGGAGGTATGCAAGGATGATGAGGGGAGACGATATGCTTGTGGTAAGCATACGTAACTACATAGGAAGATCAACCATCATGTGTTCGAGAAAGGGAGAGACATAACTAGTGAGGTAAGTGTATCGGTGCGTGGGGAAAACGAATTATAGTCGACCTGGCTATATGTAGGGAGATCGGTACGCATACATGCATGCATGTGTTAGAAGCAAATAAGGTCCAGAGAGACAGATAGCGGGACAGGGGTGTGGCTAGGAGGTGGTGCGAGAGGACTACCATGTCGAGGGGGGAGGAGTGTGCGAGTATGAGATCAATGAAAAGAGGGGCGGGAGTGTGCACCTGCATGGAACCGTATTGAACATAGGGGGGCATGGACGGTGAGAAGAGAAGAGGGGAAGTATATATGTGTTTGTGGTAGGCACACTTGTCTAGAGAGGTATATCGACCGGTGTGTGCCGGAAAGAAGGAGCCGGAGGGGCTACACACACCGCAAGTGAACGGCCTAAAGAGAAATAATGAACATGCGCGATGGAGGGGACGATAAGGGAGGGTGAGAGGGGGGCGGGCATGTGCATGCACGATAGAAAGTTAGCGCTAGCTAGATAGAAATAGAAGAGGATCGTGAAGGTGTAAAAGACGAGCAAAGATCATAATGAATTATAAAAAAGTGGATACAGATACTTGAAGACGATACCGTAATGTAGAACATTGATTATAATTTGGGCTAATATGTTGCTTTTGCAGCTTAGGGCTAAATACTTGTCATAATGTAGGGGGCGGGGCACTATACTTTGCATGATAAGCACGGTGTACGTATGGAACATGGTTTAGATTATGAATATATAGTTAGCACATCAAATGTACTATTATTTGGAATCAACATCAAGTGTATTCAAAAAATAGAATTAGATTTCATATATTACACATAGTTCATATCTATCTCTATAGTAATCATGTGGTGTGTTATTAAGGTAATACACGGATGATGGTTGAAGTTGGCAACAATCATGATTGTAGATTCTTATTGAAATAGAGAAACGAATTCAAATTCAGTTCGAATTGCAGCGGTACTATAGACATTTGGAATGGACCAAAATGTTGGTATGAGTACGTTACATGCATTATACAGCCAGCAAAAAAATTTAATTGGACATAACATGGATTCATACTCCCTCCTTCCATCTATATAGGGCCTAATGCGTCTTTTAAGACCGCCTTTGACTATTGACAAGATTAATAGTACATGACATGCACAATGTGAAAATTATATCATTGAAAGCTCCTTTCACACACGAATTTAACGGTGTACTTTGTGTAAGTGGCATGTCATATATTATTGCTCTAATATTTGGTCAAAGTTAGCCTTGAATAGGCCCTATATATATGGAAGGAGGGAGTAGCGTTGAATAGCATTTGTATAGTAAAACGGGGCAAAACTCTCTCTTTGTGTGGTGTGAATAGTTTTATTTTTTCGTTGAGGGAAGTGCGAATTGATTTGGTACGTACAAGTACAATATTACATGTTAGGCTTGTCCCTAAAATTCAACCCATGCCTTGTTATATCCCGAAAATTCAGATATCGTGCTCCCAAAACTGGCGCCTTCAAAACCCGCGCCTTGCTATCCCGAAATTACAACACGCACGAAAACTCCCTCCAGCTGCCAAATCCTGACATGCGAAATCCCCCTTCTAACCCAGAGCCGAAAGGGCCGCTAGTTCAAATCGGTAGGGGTACTTTTGTAACACACCCTACATTTTGGACAAGCGCGCCCCTAAGTCATGGTTCCCCCCTCCCATCGCCTCCTTTTCACCATTCGAAATCCAAGGCCGCCATAACCTCTCCGCTCTAGTCGCGAAACCCCACCCTCCTCCGTCCGCCACCTCACTGCTGCCCAGCCGGAGGCTCTTCCCCGACGATGTCGTCCACCGCAACATCTCGACGTCTCTCATCCACCTCCCCAGATGAGGATCCGTCGTCCATCTTGTCGTCCCGCCGGTTCAGCCGCCCCGTCCTCCACCTCCAAGGAGCTGCTCCGACGATCGCCTCATCTATCGCAGCTGCTCCATCCCCACAGCGCCGCCTTAACCTGCTCCACCGGAACCGCAACATCCTCACCGACTCCTCGGATGAAGCCGAGGCCTACTCGGCGCCACCAAAGAGGTTGTACACTCATCGCATTGCACCTTCTCCTTAACTCGACCTCCCAGCACCGACAGTGCTCCATCCCGCAACCCCATGGAGAGGCTACCTCAAAGCCAGCGCCGTAGGCGACATCTCCATGGCGGCTCTCCCCCAGTGCAAGGCCCCTTTGGCAGCAGAGTCCATACCAGCCGGATCTGCTGCTGCTGCTCCGGCTCTCGCTCGCTCGCGCTGCTGCTGCTGTTCCAGCTCTCGCTCGCGTTGCTGCTGCTGCTCCGGCTCTCGCTCGCTTGCTCGCACTGCTGCTTCTGCTCTCCCCCTCGCTCGTGCTGCTGCTCTGCTCCGATTTAGCTACACTTCAGTTGACTGAATCGACTTTTGGGTCAATTGTTTTTCAGGGGGTGGGGCGGCTCGCTGGAGTTAAGGAAGACCAACCCGCAGTGGGGAGGGGCTCACCGGAGAGGTACCCCACTATCTATCTTAGGGTTCAGGGTGGGGGCGATGGTCACCGGCGGTGGGGGTGCGGTGGCGTGGGGATCACCGGAGAAAAAGCTCGGCGCAGGGGGGCCTAGAGGGCTGGCCGAGACAGCGGATCGGTGGAGGACCGGCGGTGGGGAGTTGTTTTGGGGCAGCGAGGCGGTGCGGGGGCCAGCGGTTCGGCCGGTGGTGGCTGGCGGCTCAGGGTTGTGCAGGTTGAAGCTGAACTGCAGGCCCTCCCTAAACTACATATCAAGTGTCTCTCTGCTACCATTGCGTTCAGTTTCGACAGTAACATTCAGATTCCACAGTAAATTTCAGTTTCAATAGTTAAGTTCAGAGTCAACTGTTTTTACCTCATCTGTTGTAGTCAGGTGGTTTTTGGTGATGTAAATTTTACATCTATTTTACATCACCTATTGGAGATTCTATTAGAATCCCACTTGAGATTAACGATGTCTATCTTGTGCTGCCTCAGCCTTGACGTCTTACGGCTCACCGAAGCTGCTCCAACGACAGAATGATCCATCACAAAAGAGCAGTGCCTTGGATGCCGTGTACAGATTCCTCAAATCTTCCTCCACACCTCCGAAAGCCACCTCTGCCTCAACTTCTTCAGCGACCAACTCAATGATGTTGAGGTCAACACGGCTACGGCAAAGAGGTTGTACACTTGTTGCATCACTTATTACTCTACATTCATGTCGATCCATTAGGGCTATTTTGGTTCAACAGAAAAACATAGCAATAGGAAATTTTCCTATGGCACTCTACTATTCAATTATTCATGCATTTTCTTGAAAGGAATGGAGCAAAACATCCACTTGGACCTAATTTTCAAAATCCTATGCATGAAAACAAGACCAAGTGCATTAGTGGCAGAATAACATTCTAACTGTACACGCTTTCATCTGGTTTCACTTTATTTTGGCAATGTTTCTTTGCATTCCTCTGCTCTTCCAATTCCTGTGAACCAAACACCCAAGTTGACAAAAATCCTTTGTTTACAAATCCTCTGTTTACCATGTGCATTCCTATCCTATTTCGGTGTTTTTCCTATCCCTGCGTTTTTAGAATCATGCAAGCCAAATGAGCCCTTACAGAATTACTTCAGTTACAGGTAGGTGTCGAAGAAAACTTTGTGTGGTTTGTCCTGCTCCCGTCACGATGTCATCCACCTCACCTGAGCTGCTCCATCAACAGAAGCATCCACCAAACCAGACATCACGACTCCTGACCGTCTTTCGCTGCCTCAGATCTCCTTCCTTGCCACCGGCACCCACCGCAACGGCATCACCATCATCAACTCAACAGATGAATCTGAGGAGTACACGGGTCCACAAGAGAGGTCACACTCTATTGTTTCTGCTTATGTTATGCATTGCTTAATATTACCTGCTACTTTATTGTCCTATTCACCTCTTAGACTCCAAGTCAGGTCCAAATTAATGTTAAAACTTGAGTTCTAAATTAGTTGTGGGGCACATATCGAGGCAACAATGAATAGTATCTCTTTCTAATATCTGGTTCACCTAGGGTATGCCTATGTTGTTCATCTTGGGTGGCAAACAAATAGTAAAGCAATCATCCTATGTTTTTTATTAAATCAAAGCAATCATCAGCCTGCTATCATTATTTCTGGATCCATCCACTAGTTGTTAACATTACTCTAGATTTCTGCATGCTCTCCTTACATAATCTCACTATATTTTTTTGTATGCATGTGAGATATTGTACACAGTCATGCTGAACATGTAGAGAAAAAGAGAAGAGTTTTGCGTGGCAATACAATGTCATGCAGACATCACTCCATGGTGGGTTGAATGGCAAACCCTCCCCCGTCTCCAGATTGCAATCCATAGGAAGATATCTGTTCTGAGGCAGATTCAGACGCAGCTAGCCACTCCTATTTACCCCCCCCCCCAAGGTGTTTGCTCTAACTTGGCATGATGATGTTAGTCATATCATGCGTATGTTGCCTTGCAGTGCCTACTTTCGACATCATATATGCCATCCTCTTAGTTTAGACATGTTCTGTAATACCACCTGTTTAGTTTCAATATGATATATGGGAATTATGCAGTCTCATGTCTTTTAGCCAGCCATAATATATGTGAAACATGCAAGCCATCCTGTTTAACCAGGCATCATATATTTGAATGATATCTAGCCCATCCTTTTCTTCATTAAATTTCCATTTGTCGACAATGTTTGTACATTAAACTACTCTTCCTGTGAATCAGCCATTTGAGTGGGTGATGGAAAAATCTGGAGTGAAAACAAGGCCTTCAGAGTAGACAGTGCTACCTGTCGAAGCAGATCTCTTGCTGGGTCCCGATAGCTCCTCAGATGGATTCACAGACAGATGACCAGTCCTATTCCCCCACCGAGGTGTATGCTCTAACTTGGCATAGTTCTACTTCTCATATCATGCATATGGTGTCTTGCATTGCATAGTTTAGACATCATATACACAATATTCAACACCATGTTCTTAGTTCAGACATCATATATGCAAATGCCCTCTGCTTAGCATATAAATCACATATGTGAATTAGATTATGCGTTCCTGGTTACTTAGATAACATGTATGTGAATTATGTCATGCGATTCTGTTTAGTTAGTCATCATAACTTTGAATTATGTTATGCTATGCTATCTAGTTTAGATAGACATCATATATGTGAAATTATGTCATGCTATCCATTTTAGTTAAACAATATATATGTCAACTATTTAATACCCTCTTTTTTCCACACTATCTATTTCATCTGTCTCTCATACAATGTCTGTACATTCAACTACGTTTCCTGTTTATCAGCCATTTGAATTGGAGCGGGTGATGGCAGTATCTAGCAGAGTAAAAACACGGTCTTCAAATAAAATAGTGCTACCTCTTGGTGGAGATAGCACCCCAGTTGTACATGCACGAGAACGAGCCCTACCATACATAACCCAGACTCTCGCAGATTTTACCCCTACTATGATGGACAGAGAACCATCTTCGCCCAATCTAACCCCAACTGCAGCAGATAGTAGTCCAGTTCCTGTTGACACATCACCATCTCCACCATAGAGCTCCCAAACAAGAGCAGTTAGTAAGGAAGCTCCAGTGCCCAAAGCGTCAGTACTACCATAGCAAACCCCAACTCCACCAGTTAGTACACCTATTCCTGTGGAGGAAGCACAAGCAGCCATTCATAGTTTAGCATCTATCACATTTGATGTTGTTAAATCCTATGTGCGTATCTTCCCATCATGGAAATATTATACTGAAGATGAAGGAAAATGGCAGTTGCAGGTGTTTGTCCAGGAGTTATGTGTAAGTAATGTTATTCATGGCAATTACTTTGCTTTGTCCCATCCATTCTACCACCATGATGGTTATAATAGAACAAATTTTCCCATTTTTCTCTATAGTGAAGGACCGATTTGGAAACTCAGGATGAGGTAACCTGTGCTAATACCTCTGCTATCTTCAAGAATTCTTGGTGGCGGTATCGGAATTACCTGAAGAAATCGTACTTCACTGGCAAAGAAACTTATCAAATTCCCTTATGTTCTCCTGAGACATATTTACTGGACGATGACTGGGAACGCCTTGTTCTTTACTGGTCCTAAACCAAGAATGTGGTAAGGTCTATGAGCTCATTTTATTTTAAGTACTATATGCCTGCGTCTTACTGTACTTTGTTCATGTAGAACAAGTGCTTAAACCTGAAGAACAACTGTTCTCATTTAAGATTCCATTGATATCATGCATACTGCTTTGCTCTTGTATCACTGTATTTACTCATTGATACATCTCCGTCATATCTACTTTTCCAAACTCTTTTGCCCTTGTTTTGGACTCTAACTTGCATGATTTGAATGGAACTAACCCGGACTGACGCTATTTTTAGCAGAACTACCATGGTGTTATTTTTGTCTAGAAATAAAAGTTCTCGGAATGACCTGAAAATCCACGGAGCAAGTTTTCAGAATTAATAAAAAATACTAGCGAAAGAATCAGCACCAGGGGCCCACATCCTGTCCACGAGGGTGGGGGGCGCCCCCTCCCCTAGGGCGCGCCCCCTGCCTCGTGGGCCCTCTAGACCTCCACCGACCTCAACTCCAACTCCATATATTCATGTTCACGGAGAAAAAAAATCAGAGAGAAGGATTCATCGTGTTTTATGATACGGAGCCACCGCCAATCCCTAATCTCTCTCGGGAGGGCTGATCTGGAGTCTGTTTTGTGCTCCGGAGAGGGGGATTCGTCGCCGTCGTCATCATGAACCATCCTCCATCACCAATTTCATGATGCTCACCGCCGTCCGTGAGTAATTCCATCATAGGCTTGCTGGACGGTGATGGGTTGGATGAGATTTACCATGTAATCAAGTTAGTTTTGTTAGGGTTTGATCCCTAGTATCCACTATGTTCTGAGATTGATGTTGCTATGACTTTGCTATGCTTAATGCTTGTCACTAGGGCCCGAGTGCCATGATTTCAAATCTGAACCTATTATGTTTTCATGAATATATGTGAGTTCTTGATCCTATCTTGCAAGTCTATAGTCACCTATTATGTGTTATGATCTAACAACCCCGAAGTGACAATAATCGGGATACTTCTCGGTGATGACCGTAGTTTGAGGAGTTCATGTATTCATTATGTGTTAATGCTTTGGTCCGGTACTCTATTAAAAGGAGGCCTTAATATCCCTTAGTTTCTATTAGGACCCCGCTACCACGGGAGGGTAGGACAAAAGATGTCATGCATGTTCTTTCCCATAAGCACGTATGACTATATTCGGAATACATGCCTACATTACATTGATGAACTGGAGCTAGTTCTGTGTCACGATATGTTATACCTGTTACATGATGAACCGCATCCTACATAATTATCCATCACTGATCCAATGCCTACGAGCTTTTCACATATTGTGCTTTGCTTATTTACTTTACCGTTGCTACTATTACAATTACTACAAAACTGCTACTTTTACTTTTGCCACTGTTACCGTTACTTCCATACTACTTTGCTACTAAATACTTTGCTGCAGATACTAAGTTATCCAGGTGTGGTTGAATTGACAACTCAACTGGTAATATTTGAGAATATTCTTTGGCTCCCCTTGTGTCGAATCAATAAATTTGGGTTGAATACTCTACCCTCGAAAACTGTTGCGATCCCCTATACTTGTGGGTTATCAAGACTATTTTCTGGCACCGTTGCCGGGGAGCATAGCTCTATTCTTGAGTCACTTGGGATTTATATCTGCTGGTCACTATGAGGAACTTGAAAGACGAAAGAACTAAGATTTATCTCTCAACTACGAGGGGAGGTAAGGAACTGCCATCTAGCTCTGCACTTGATTCTCCTTCTGTTATGAGTAAGCTTGCGACACCTAAACCTGCTTCTGCTATGAATTCTGATATGTCACATGTTATTGATGATGCCACTTCTACTATGCATGACACTTATGATGAAACTACTTCTATGCCTGATACTACTGTGCCATTAGGTGAATTTCTTGATGAACAACTTGCTAGGGCTAGAGAGAATGAAATTCTTGAAACTGATATTATTGATGATAGTGATGATGAAGTTTCTCCCCCTAAATATGAATTGCTTGCTGTTCCCGAGGGTTATGTTATGGATGAAGAAACTGCTAGAGATTTTCTTGCTTGCAATGATAGATCTGATCTTAAGAAGCTATTAGCTAAACTGAAACAGAAATATCTGGATGCTAGAATGAAATATGACCCTGCTTTTGCTACTTCACCTATCTTTGTTACTGATAAGGATTATGATTTCTCTGTCGATCCTGTGATATTTACTTTGGTTGAATCTGATCCTTTTTATGGCTATGAATCTGAAACCATTGTGGCACATCTTACTAAGTTAAATGATATAGCCAACCTGTCCACTAATGATGAGAAATCTTGCTACTATTATATCCTTAAGATATTTCCATTCTCATTAAAGGGTGATGCTAAAACTTGGTTTAATTCTCTTGATCTTGGTTGTGTGTGTAGTCCCCTGGATATGATTTATTACTTCTCTGCTAAATATTTCACTTCTCATAAGAAACAAGCTGCCTTAAGGGAGATATATAATTTTGTGCAAATTGAAGAAGAGAGTCTCCCACAAGTTTGGGAGAGGCTTCTCCGGTTACTTAATGCTTTGCTTGATCATCCTCTTAAGAAAAATGAAATACTTGATATCTTTTATAATGGACTAACTGATGCTTCCAAAGACCATTTGGATAGTTGTGCTGGTTGTGTTTTCAGGGAAAGAACAGTCAATCAAGCTGAATTGCTATTAAATAATATGTTGACTAATGAAAATAATTGGACACTTCCTGAGCGAATTCCTGAGCCAATTCCTGAGCCAACTCCGAAGAAAAGAGGTGTTCTATTTCTCAGTCCTGAAGATGTGCAAGAGGCAAAGAAATCTATGAAAGAAAAAGGTATTAAAGCTGTAGATGTTAAGAATTTACCTCCTGTTGAAGAAATACATGGTCTTAATTTACCACCTATTGAAGAAATACATGATCTTGATAACCTGACACAGGTAGTAAAGGTAAATTCTCTCTATAGATATGATAAAGTTGAAATCTCGTCTACTAAGTTTGCTAGCCAATGCTTGGATGAATTTGATGACTTTATGGATAGACAAGAAAACTTCATATGCTTATGTTGATAGACAATTGAAACAAAATGCTTATATGATTGGACACTTGAGTGATTATATGGCTAGAGTTAAAGGTGAACTTAAACTCATTAGCAAACATGCTTCTATGGTTAACACTCAAGCAGAACAAGTACTTAAAGCTCAAAATGATTTGCTTAATGAATTAAATAATAAACATGAGTTTGCTATTAGAGTGGTTACTAGAATGGGTAAAATAACTCAGGAACCTTTGTATCCTGAAGGCCACCCTAAGAGAATTGAGCAAGATTCTCAGAGAAAATAATGTAGATGCACGTAGTCCTTCTAAAAACAAGAAAAAGAAAAATTATAGGACTTTTCATGCTTCTAGTGAACCTGTTGTAGACACACCTAAGAATCCTAATGATATTTCTATTTCTGATGCTGAAACACAATTTGGAGATGAACATGAAACTAGTGATAACATTAATGATAATGTTCATGTTGATGCTCAACCTAGCAATAATAATAATGTAGAGATTGAACGTGTTGTTGATCTTGATAATCCACAATCAAAGAATCAACGTTATGATAAGAGAGCTTTTGTTGCTAGGAACCACAGTAAAGAAAGAGAACCATGGGTTCAGAAACCCATGCCTTTTCCTCCTAAGCCATCCAAGAAAAAGGATGATGAGGATTTTGAGTGCTTTGCTGAAATGATTAGACCTATCTTTTTGTGTATGCGTTTGACTGATATGCTTAAAGTGAATCCTTATGCTAAGTACATTGAAGATATTATTACAAATAAAAGAAACTTGAAGATCTAGGAGTACCAACTATACCATGCTCCATTAAAAGAAACTTTCTTAAAACTGCTTTATGTGATCTTGGAGCCGGTGTTAGTGTTATGCCTCTCTCTTTATATCGTAGACTTGAATTGAGTAAGTTGACACCTACTGAAATATCTTTGCAAATGGCTGATAAAACAACTGCTATACCTGTTGGTATTTGTGAGGATGTGCCTGTTGTGGTTGCAAATGTTACTATCTTAACGGACTTTGTTATTCTTGATATGCCTGAGGACGATAGTATGCCAATTATCCTTGCTAGACCCTTTTTGAATACTGTAGGGGCTATTATTGATTGCAACAAAGGCAATGTCACTTTTCATGTTAATGGTAATGAGCATACGGTACACTTTCCGAGGAAACAACCTCAAGTTCACAGTATCAATTTCCAAATTCCAACTATTATCATTGGAGGTTTCGAATTTCCTCTTCCTACTGTCAAGAAGAAATATGATATTCTTATCATTGGGGATGTGCATATCCCCGTTGAGGTAACTTAGTGTTATTCGAAATTTCTCCAGTTCCATGTTATTTGGAATGAGTTTGTTAACAAGACTTGATCAACCTTGTTAGCGGATTCCTTTTGATGAGCATGAGATGGATGAAGTTAGAAGGCACAACCTTCTGTACCCCCTTTTTACTTTATGTTATTTACTTTAAATAAAGCAAAAATAGTATTTTTTTTGTCTGTTTTCTGAATTATCCATGCAATAAAAAATACCCCAAAAATAAAAGTTCTCCAAATGCTCTCAAAATTTAGTATGATTTTTTCTGGAATATTTGAGAATATCTGGCACTGAGAACACAGCAGGGGGAGCTGGCACCTGGCCACGAGGGTCAGGGGCGCACCCTACCCCCCTGGGTGCGCCCCCTGCCTCGTGGGCCCATGGTGGCCCCCCTCCACTTATTCCTGCACCCACACACTTCTTCTTCCTCCCAAAAAATCACTATCCATCTCAAACACGAGTTCTAGCTCATTTTGCTGCCATTTTCGATCTCCTTGCTCAAAGCTCCATTCACAAAACTGCTTTGGGGAATTGTTCTTTGGTATGTGACTCCTCCAATGGTCCAATTAGTTTTTGTTCGAGTGCTTTATTCATTGCAAATTTTTATTGCCTAGGTGACCCTGTTCTTGAGCTTGCATGTCAAATTCATATGGTCCCAAGTAATTCTAATGCATGATATAGTCTCTAGGCACTTGTGGGATTAGTTCCTATCATATTTGTTTAGTTTGGTTCACTTTTATTTTGAGTTACTAAAAATTTCAGAAATTTTTCAGAGGAAGAAATATGTCCAGGAAAATGTACCAAGGTGGTTCTTCAAGGAAGAAAGGACCCAGGCTCGCAATACGTGAGCAGGACTCTGAACCACCGAGGGAAGCTGACGTGCGGCCTTGTGAATGGCCGTTAGAGGAGTTAATGGTCAAAGCAGGCATCAAGGATGAATTTGATGCATATGTGCGTAATGCTGACTGTCGGTGTCAAAACCGGCGGATCTCGGGTAGGGGGTCCCGAACTGTGCGTCTAGGCGGATGGTAACAGGAGACGAGGGACACGATGTTTTTACCTAGGTTTGGGCCCTCTTGATGGAGGTAAAACCCTACGTCCTGCTTGATTAATATTGATGATGTGGGTTACAAGAGTAGATCTACCACGAGATCAAGGAGGCTAAACCCTAGAAGCTAGCCTATGGTATGATTGTTGTTCGTCCTATGGACTAAGGCCATCCGGTTTATATAGACACCGGAGAGGGCTAGGGTTACACAGAGTCGGTTACAAAGGTAGGAGATCTACATATCCGTATCGCCAAGCTTGCCTTCCACGCCAAGGAAAGTCCCATCCGGACACGGGACGAAGTCTTCAATCTTGTATCTTCATAGTCTTGGAGTCCGGCCGATGATGATAGTTCGGCTATCCGGACACCCCCTAGTCCGGGACTCCCTCAGTAGCCCCCGAACCAGGCTTCAATAACGACGAATCCGGCGCGTATGTTGTCTTCGGTGTTTGCAAGGCGGGTTCTTCTTAATGCTCCATGTGTTTGCCGGATAGTGTCCGGTTGCTTCATAAATGCTGCGCTCCTTGGCTTCCGCGTCCAATAATGGTCTTCTTCCACGCGTCGCACGAATGCGAAAAGCCAGGGTATTTTATGTTTTACCCCCTAGCTGCGCAAATAAGCCGCCTATATGGGAGGTGAGGATCCAGATCCAAATCACATCATCCTCCTTCTGCAAGCACCCGCCGAGGTGCATCTGACACCAAACCCATTCCAACATGGACAGTCGACGCGGATCCTCTTCTCGCGCTCCCAGCCCTAAGCCAGGAGATTGGAGGAGATGCTCAGTCCCGCACAACGAGTTAGTGACGTTCCAAGCAGAGGGATATCTTCCCCCGGCCTTCATGGTTCCGGTTCGAGCCGGACTAGCCACCTACAAAGGTGGGAAGCAAGCGGAGAGCGTCCCCAATCCCTCCAAAGGAGAGAGGGTGTGCTTCTTCTCCTACTTAATAAGGGGACTCGGATTTCCTATACATCCGTTTCTCCGGGGGCTCCTGGAGTTCTACGGACTCCAGCTTCATCACCTTACACCTGCCTCCATTTTGCACATCGCGGGCATAGTAGCTTTGTGTGAGCTGTTCTTGGGCATTGAGCCCCATTTTGTGCTGTGGAAGAGGCTATTTTGCCTCGTACCCCGCTCTCATGGGGGGTAGATATATCAAGTGGGCGGAGCCGAAATATGGCGCATCGCCGGGACCGAATACCTGTCCGGGACCCCGAAGAAGGCGTCCGAAGATTGGCCTTCGGAGTGGTTTTATATGGAGGACGCTCTGCTGCCGGATCCAGTCCGGATCGGCCTTCCGGAGTTCAGCAACGCTCCCCTGAAGAAATGCCTAAGTTGGCACCCACGAAGCCCTCGACGAGAAGATGATAGTAGCGTCCATTACTTGATGGGCCGGATACGGCTGCTAGCCCATTCCGGATTAACCATGATCGGAGTCATGGCCACATGCATTATGTGTGGGGTGCAGCCACTCCAATATAGGGGCCACCCCATGTGGGAATTCAACGGAGACGACGACGCCACCCGTCACGGCCGCAAGGGACCTGGCTCGGTCGACGATCTGGTGAAGATCCTGTCCGGCTTGTACAAGGGGGAGAAGGAGGACTTCCTCCGCATGAATCCTCTGAACGGATTTTCCATGAACAACCCTCGGAGCTGGGTAAGCGGTCGCATGCATATCTGAACTGCCCCTTTAAAGGCAATTGTCTTATTGTATGATTTTGACACAGGAACTGCGTCGGGATGTGGAGGGCATAAAAAGCCCAGCCCCACAACCCGAAGACCCAGAAAGGCCCCTCGATCCAGCCTCCGAAGAGGATCCAGACTTAGCGGTGGAACTGATCAACGGGGTGTACCACCAGCTCAGCATAGATAATGCTTTAGTCGCCATTATGGCTGACTACCCCGGTTTGTGTCCGGCTTCCCCGGTGAGTACGACCGAAGACCTGTCGCCGTTACTTCTTTAATGCTTAGTTCTGACCACCGTGCTCCAATGGTGTTCGGCAGGAAGCGCCTTTACGGCAGGAAGTCGAGTCCGCGGCGACCGGCCAACAACGGTCAGTCCGGCCCAGCAGGCGGAAGAGGAGTGCAACGCGAACTGAAACATCGCCGCAACGGTACGGAGCACCGCTATTTTTTAAGGGAAGGATTCCCAGGAGGTATATTAATGCTCATAACCTTTCCAGAAAGAGCGCTCGCCGGACAGTGTCTGGAGAGGTTGCCAATCAAGCCTCCGCCAGCCATGCTCCAACGCATGGCCCGGAAGGGGAGGCGAATACGAGGCATGAGTCGGACGCTCCTCCAACGGAGGATGCCGACAGGCTGTCCGCCACCCGGTCTGAGGTGGAGAGCGCCATGAATCACAGGCATCGTCGGACAGTTCTTCGTGACGCGTGTTTCTCCCGGGAGGCGTTAAATGCCTTTGATGCAGGAAACGCGCACCTCCATGCCGCTCACGATGGGTTAACCAGAGCCACGGAGCAGTATGTGAAAGACATACGTGTAAGTAATTTTAATAGTTATATATGCCAGTAGCCCCCGAGACTTAAAATGGTTAAAATAACTGATTTAAGGATCAAATTTTATGCAGGATCTTACGGAGAAGAATACCCATCTGTCCCAGGAGCTCCGAGAGTGCAAGGCCCAACTTGAGGTCGCACTGGCCGCCACAGGGGGAGCCATAGAGACCCCCGCTGGTAAGACGTACTTTGAAAAGATAATTAATTAACAAAGTGCAGTGTGAATCTGACAATAATATTGCAGAGGGCGCCAGACTAGATCCGGACAAGCAACAGCTACCGCGTCAGCTCAAGGCTGGCGAGAGGGTGCTTATGAAGGTGCAGCAGGAGAGAAACAAGCTCCAAGATGCCCACACCCAGCTAGGAGAAGAGCTGAAAGGTGTTCGGGCCCAGCTGTCTGGCTCCTTGAAGGAGAATCAGCGACTTCGTCGCGGCATTTATAGTAAGTGCTTGAGCAAATTCCTTTGAAAAGAAGAATTCGGCGAGGAAGTCGTTTGACAGAAATATGTCTTTAGGTGTGCTCACAGGTCGCCCTGCGGAGGAAATGCCTGGGTCAAGAGGTGACCAACTTCCCGAGCTGGCATAATTGTTCGAACGTGTTCGGCAGGTGATGAGTGGCGTCGTTCAGGCTTTATGGCCATCCGTCTCCCTATCCGAGGGCCTTGGTGAGCTTGCTGAGAAGCTCCAGGGAGCACGGCGACACCTTCGTTTGTGGAAAATATCGGTCTGCCGTCAGGGCGCCAGGGAGGCCTGGGCCATGGTGAAGACGCGCTACCCGAAGGCTGACCCAAACCACATGGCTGAGGTCGGACCTGCGGGGCCTGATGGGAAGGAGATCCCTGTGAGCTTGATGTATGGCCAAGTAGAACTGGCCGCGAAATATTCCCAACAGGACTGTAAATTAGACAGCCTGTTAGATGGGATCGAGGAGGAGTACAATCAGTCGGTTTGACGATTGAATTTGAAATGACATGTAAGATGCCTTCTAGCCGGATTGTAGATCGTTTGTCTTTGCGGACCATTTCGCTTCAACCTCGGGACCCAACAGTCCGGAGTGTGTCCGAATACCCCTACGGTTATAAAAGAACCGGGGCATGCATGGAGACAAGGCGCCGGGGTCATAATTGCTTTATCAGCCAAGTGCCCAACTAGTTATGTTATATTACATGGTTAGTAAGAAACATCTTCCAGGGAGAATAGTTCCGTTAAGGGTTCCTTTCCCTGGGAGGCATGCCCTAAGGTGCAATGCTGGACTGCGAAAATAGCAGAAAAAGCATTTGGGGGCTTATAAATAAGTAGGTAATAAATCATCTTTCAAGTCACCGACCGAATATTCTCTTAAGAACGCTAGCTTTCGGCTTCACCCAGTCTGAGGTACACATCCGGCAGACCCGGCAGTAACAATCGTAGAGGTGCTCCCTTTACCTCCTAGCCGAACAATCGGGAACGTAGGGGTAAGCACAGGAGCCAGGCAACCCAGCTTGGCCAAAACTTAAGTCATATCGATGCATATAATGGTGAATAAAAGGTACATGCGGAAGTATGACACATGTATTGGGCGTGAAGCCCATATTAATAAGCTTCTGGTAAAGAAGCCCCCAGGTATAATGAGTGCTAGGAGCACATCAAGTGTGTGCGAACAAAGCGCAAATCAGCCTATAAAAGGTAATGAAAAAAAGTGGGAAGAAGGAGGTGGACAAGAGACAGTAAAAAAAATAAAAAGGTGGACGGGGGAGTGAGACGAACTCTGAGTCCGGTGTTTAGGCGTAGAATCTTCGGAGACGGGTTGCGTTCCATGGGTTCGGCTCGAGTCGGTTGTCAGATGCTTTACATAGACGGTATGCTCCGCCGGTCAGGACTTGGTCGATGATGAAGGGACCTTCCCACTTGGGCTTAAGTTTGTCCTGTTTCTTGTCCGGTAGGCGTAGAACGAGTTCGCTGACATTGTAAGTTTTGGCCCGTACTTCTCTGCTTTGATATCTTCGAGCCTGTTGCTGATAGAATGCGGAACGAGCCTTTGCCACGTCCCGCTCCTCCTCTAAGGCGTCGAAACTGTCCTGCCGATCCAACTCGGCTTCTCTTTCTTCGTACATGCGCACACGAGGTGAGTCATGAATTATACCGCAAGGCAGAACTGCCTCTGTGTCGTACACCATGAAAAATGGTGTGAATCCAGTAGTTCAGTTTGGCATGGTCCGCAGCCCCCAGAGTACGGAGTCGAGCTCCTCTACCCAGTGCGTGTTAGATTCCTTGAGGGACCGCACTAGTCTGGGTTTGATGCCGCTCATGATTAGACCATTTGCTCGCTCGACTTGACCGTTAGTTTGGGGGTGATAGACTGAAGCGTAATCGAGCTTGATGCCCATGTTTTTGCACCAGAGTTTAACCTCGTCGGTAGTGAAGTTCATGCCGTTATCAGTGATGATGCTGTGGGGGACGCCAAAACGGTGTACTACCCCGGATAGGAAGTCTATCACCGGTCCGGATTCTGCCGTTTTAACCGGCTTGGCCTCAATCCATTTGGTGAATTTGTCCACCATGACCAATAAGTATTTGTGCTTGTGGGTTCCCCCTTTAAGGGGTCCAACCATGTCAAGCCCCCAGACCGCGAACGGCCAGGTAATGGGTATAGTTTTGAGTGCGATGGGTGGCATGTGGCTCTGATTAGCAAAGAGCTGGCAACCGACGCATCGTTGGACTAGGTCCTGAGCATCCGCCCGGGCTGTTGGCCAATAAAATCCTGTATGGAAGGCCTTGCCTACGAGTGCCCGGGCTGCAGCATGGTGCCCGCCGAGTCCGGCGTGAATTTTAGCCAGGAGATTCCGCCCCTCCTCTTCGGAGATACACCTTTGAAGGACTCCAGTTGTGCTTTTCTTATAAAGTTCTCCCTCATGGACCTTGTAGGCTTTAGATCGCCGAACTATGCAGCGGGCCTCATTTTGGTCTTCGGGAAGTTCCTGCCGAATTAAGTAGGCTAGGAATGGTTCTGTCCACGGGGCAATTGCTGGCATTATTTCGTGAGCTGAAGGTGTTATTTCATCGGCTGAGCCACCGATTGTGTCAGAATGGTCTGAGTTTGGTGATGCAGCTGGCTCCGGATTGTGACTTCCGGACTCCTCTTCCCATAACACGGATGGCTTGAAGAGCCGTTCCAGGAAGATGTTTGGAGGGACGGCGTCTTGTTTCGCGCCGATGCGTGCTAACACGTCTGCTGCCTGGTTATTATCTCGAGCTACATGGTGGAATTCGAGTCCTTCAAACCGAGCTGACATTTTCAGGACGGTGTTGCGGTAAGCTGCCATTGTTGGATCTTTGGCATCAAAGTCTCCATTTACTTGGGATATTGCGAGGTTTGAATCCCCGTGCACCTCTAGGCGTTGAATTCCCATGGAGATTGCCATCCGGAGGCCATGTAGAAGGGCCTCGTATTCGGCTGCGTTATTGGAGTCCATGTACATTATTTGAAGTACGTATTGGATTGTGTCTCCAGTTGGGGACGTCAGGACGACGCCAGCCCCCAAGCCAGCCAACATTTTGGATCCGTTGAAATGCATGATCCAACTGGAGTATGCGCCGTACTCTTTAGGGACTTCGGCTTTGGTCCATTCAGCGACGAAGTCGGCCAGAACCTGCGATTGTATAGCTCGCCGTGGTTTATAGGTTATGTCAAATGGTAAGAGCTCAATAGCCCATTTTGTAATCCTGCCCGTTGCGTCGCGGTTGTTTATAATATCATTGAGAGGTACTTCGGAGGCCACCGTTATGGAACACTCTTGAAAGTAGTGTCGCAGCTTCCGGGATGCCATGAACACCGCATATGCTATCTTTTGATAATGTGGGTACCGGGACTTGCATGGAGTTAGAACAGTGGATACATAGTACACTGGTTTTTGAAGAGGGAATCTGTGCCCTTCTGTCTCTCGCTCGACAACGAGTACCGCGCTGACAACTTGATGTGTTGCTGCGATATATAATAACATAGGTTCGCCCAGGTTGGGCGCGGCTAGGACCGGATTTGTTGCCAGTATGGCCTTTATTTCTTCAAGTCCGGCTGTGGCAGCATCCGTCCATTCGAAATGTTCGGTGCGCCGGAGGAGGCGGTAGAGGGGCAGAGCCTTTTCTCCCAAACGGGAGATGAAGCGGCTTAAGGCCGCTACGCATCCGGTTAGTTTTTGTATTTGCTTGAGGTCTTTTGGAATATCCAATTGTGACAGAGCTCGGATTTTGGCCGGGTTTGCTTCAATTCCTCTACCGGATACGATGAAGCCCAAGAGCTTTCCGGCTGGTACGCCGAAGACGCATTTTTCTGGATTGAGCTTAATGTCATATGCTCGGAGGTTTTCAAATGTCACCCTAAAGTCTTCTACCAGAGTTTCAACGTGTTTGGTCTTGACGACCACATCGTCTACGTATGCCTCTACTGTTTTGCCTATCTGGGTAGCCAGACATGTTTGAATCATGCGCTGATATGTTGCGCCGGTGTTTTTGAGTCTGAAGGGCATTGTGTTGAAGAAGAATGGCCCATATGGAGTAATGAATGCCGTTGCGGCCTGGTCTTTCTCCGCCATCTTGATTTGATGGTATCCGGAGTATGCGTCGAGGAAGCACAATGAATCATGCCCTGCGGTAGCATCGATGATTTGGTCGATGCGAGGGAGGGGGAAAGGGTCCTTTGGACAGGCCTTGTTAAGGTCTTTAAAATCGACGCAGAGGCGCCAGGATTTGTCCTTTTTTGGTACCATTACTAGATTGGCTAGCCAGTCCGGATGTTTTATATCTCTGATGAATCCGGCTTCTAAGAGTTTGGCTAGCTCTTCTCCCATTGCCTGTCTTTTGGGTTCGGAAAATCGCCGAAGAGCTTGTTTGACCGGCTTGAATCCTTTTAGGATGTTTAGGCTATGCTCTGCCAGTCTGCGTGGGATTCCTGGCATGTCTGAAGGGTGCCAGGCAAAAACGTCCCAATTTTCCCGAAGGAATTCTCGTAGTGCAGCTTCGACATCAGGACTTAATTATGCCCCAATGGAGGCCGTCTTTGTGGGGTCCGTTGGATGGACCTGAAATTTGACTATTTCGTCTGCTGGTTTAAAAGAGGTGGACTTGGGCCTCTTATCGAGTATCACATCGTCCATATCCACCATGGAGCGCATCATAGTTAGTTCCTCTGCCGCTAGGGCTTCGGACAATGCCTCCAGGGCCAGTGCGGCTGTCTTATTTTCAGCGCGGAGTGCTGTATCTGGATCGCTGGCAAGAGTGATTATCCCATTGGGTCCGGGAATTTTGAGCTTCATGTACCCGTAGTGGGGTATAGCTTGGAAGATTGTGATTGCCTCTCGCCCTAACAAAGCGTGATATCCGCTGCCAAATGGGGCCACTTGGAACGTGACCTCCTCAGACCTGTAATTGTCCGGTGAGCCGAACACTACATCTAGTGTGATTTTTCCTATGCAGCGTACTTCTCGACTAGGGATTATCCCTCTGAAGGTTGTGCTGCTTCGCTCGATGCGGCTCCAGTCAATATCCATTTTTTGAAGGGTTTCCTCGTAGATGAGATTTAATCTGCTGCCGCCATCCATGAGTACCTTGGTAAGGCGAAAGCCGTCCACTATCGGACTGAGGACCAATGCGGCTGGTGCTCTAGCTGTTCGGAATTTAGGTTCGTCGCTGGCGTTGAAGGTGATAGCCGTGTTACTCCATGGATTTGCTGTTGCTACTTGGTAGACTTCAGCGAGGCCGTAGATTGTTCGTTTTCGCCTGTTATGTGATGCAAAAGTCTCGAAGACTGTTAATATCATACCGGTACTGCTGGGCTGTTTGCCCGGGGCTAAAAAGCATTCGCCACTTTTGGCCACCTGCCGTAGTATCCAACATGCTCGAAGGCTGTGTGTTGGAGTGGCGCCCTCTGTACTGTGGATTTTGCAGGGTCCGTTGAGCCAGCCCTCCAGTACGGTTCCATGCCCTTTAGGGGGTCTTTGCTTTTTGGTTTTTAACCCAGGTGCTTGAGTATGGCGCACCCTTTTACTTCGGACTAGGGTTGTGGTCAAGGCCGTACTGTCCCAAAACCTAGTTTCGGTGTTCCTGGCACTCTCTACCGCACAGTATTTTTGTACGGTAGTCGCTAGGTCGATGAAGCGTGTAACTTCGCGACGACTTATGGCGTTCATGATTCCCTTGTCCGTGCAATTGTTGCAGAAAATTGAAATCGCGCTTTCTTCGCAGCAGTCTTTATCCTGTTAATAACCAGGAGGAATCTGGCCCAGTAATGATGTACTGTTTCATCAGGCTCTTGCCGTATTCAAGATAGATCGCTTATGTTTGGGTGGGTGGGTGGAATCAAGTTCGGAACCCCGCCCAATCTGAGGCTCAAAGGCCAAGATGTTTCCGGATTTGGAAGCTTGACTTGCTGGATGCTTTCCAACGAATCTAGTCCGATGCCTGACTCTAAGTTCAGTATTTGATTAGCGTCCGTCCCTTCGCGGGAATCCGGCTTGGAGGGATCGGGAATCCGGACATAGTTGGTTTTCAACGTAGAAGAAGGATTGCCGCATTGTTCCTCTACCACGACAACATGGTGGGTGGCCTGAGGAGAGTTAATCTCTCTTAGATTGGGTTTAAGCCCAATCTGATCGTAGTCTGTGGCGACTCCCAGGGCGGCGATGCGATCCAAAAGCTCGTTTATAGAGGAGAGCTCAATCGGATCTAACTGCTCGGCGAATTCCGGGCTGACGTGAAGATCGCTTTTGATGACCTGAGAGGTCATCATCGGAGCGGTGGCCGAACAGGCGGTCATAAGAAAACCACCTAGCCGGACAGTTTGGCCCGCAGACAAAGCTTTCTTGACGACGGTACCGTCTTTAAAGACGGGAGAAGGCATCCTTCCTGATCGCGATGACACAGAGGAACTCTCAATGAAAGCACCAATGTCGGTGTCAAAACCGGCGGATCTCGGGTAGGGGGTCCCGAACTGTGCGTCTAGGCGGATGGTAACAGGAGACGAGGGACACGATGTTTTTACCCAGGTTCGGGCCCTCTTGATGGAGGTAAAACCCTACGTCCTACTTGATTAATATTGATGATGTGGATTACAAGAGTAGATCTACCACGAGATCAAGGAGGCTAAACCCTAGAAGCTAGCCTATGGTATGATTGTTGTTCGTCCTATGGACTAAGGCCATCCGGTTTATATAGACACTAGAGAGGGCTAGGGTTACACAGAGTCGGTTACAAAGGTAGGAGATCTACATATCCGTATCGCCAAGCTTGCCTTCCACGCCAAGGAAAGTCCCATCTAGACACGGGACGAAGTCTTCAATCTTGTATCTTCATAGTCTTGGAGTCCGGCCGATGATGATAGTTCGGCTATCCGGACACCCCCTAGTCCGGGACTCCCTCACTGACCTTGAGGGCTTCATGCAAGATAAGTGCCCTCAATACTACCATTTGACTGACTCCTTTGTGAGAAGGTTTAAATTTACATCTTCGTGCAGTTCTCAGAATGTCCTGTTTGATCTTTATGATAAATCATATACCATGGACTTAGAAGACTTTACTACTGCTTGTAAACTCCCGTAGTGGGGAAGTGTTAATGAACCTCGTAAATCTGAATATAAGGACTTTCTTGCTAGTATCACTGTGGGAGAATCTAGAGAAATATCACAAGCTACCATAGGGAGCATTCATTTTCCTGCTATACATTATTTTGCTCTCTTCATAGGTAGATGCATTAACGGTAAATATGAAGCATGTCACATGTGTGTTCCTGATATTTGTGTTCTCAGGAGTGCTGTATTAGGTGATAAACAATACAACTTGGGGGCAATTGTTGCACGTAGGTTGCATAATAATGGTTTAGATGGAGACTTGTTTGGAGGGATTTATGCGACCCGTGTGGCTAATTATCTTGGTATACCTGTACATGAAAATGATAGGGAGTTGCCTCCTGCTTATTTAGATTATAATGCCATGGTTAATCATCATTTTCTTGAGAGGAACGAACATATCCTCCAGTATCGACTAATCTTTGACAGACGTTGCGCTATCCATATTACTCTCCCTGCTCCTGCCTTCTTTGATTATCAGGCAAAAGGAAGATATATTATAACCAGGGAGGAGGCGAACGAGTACGAGAGGAGGATGGAGGCAGCTCGCCTCCAGGCTGCAGCTCAGGAGGCAATGGCTACTTCATCTCAGTACGACCCCAGTTACAACTTCGGATATCAGCCAGGCTACCCATGGCCATAGACCAACTTAGGCCAAAAGCCTAAGCTTGGGGAGTACCTATTTCTCACCGACATTACATTCATGTTCACACACTCACTCTAGTTGTCGGTGCTCATACTTTTTCATTGTACTATCCATGCTAGTTTGATTTCTTTTTCTAGCTTTCTTCTTGTGTGTTTAATAAACCTTAAGAAAAATCCAAAAAAATTAGTTAGCTTACTTTCCATGCTTGTAGTAGTAGTAATTAAAAGAAAACCCAAAAATATTTCCTGTTCTTCTTTTGCTTGTTGGGAGCTTTCCTGTGTAAATAGTTTTATTTCTTTTCTTTCCTTTGGGGGTCGAGAGGAGAAGACCATGATGAAAATGTTTAGTGGCTCTTATATGCAAGATTGTTGATTTAACCAAGAGCCCATATTACCTTGTCTTCTCCCTTGAATTGAATGCTTGCAGATTCCATCTTAGTCCAATGCACGTGCACTATTATTATTATCCACACCATTCGATCGTGCAAGTGAAAGGCAATAATGACGATATATGATGCACTGACTGAGATGAGAGATGCTGGTATGAACTCGACCTCTCTTGTTTTTGTAAATATGATTAGTTCATCGTTCCAGATTCAGCCTATTATGAATAAACATGTTTGCAATGACAATTAGAGATTATAGTTGCTTATGCCATGCTTAATTAGCTAGGAGCTTATAATGGTGTACCTTGTGTGCCAACATGCTATTAAAATGGTTGTGATGTGGTATGATAGCGTGGAATCCTCCTTTGAATGATTCGAGTGACTTGACTTGGCACATGTTCACGCATGTAGTTGAAACAAAAACAACATAGCCTTCACGATATTTATGTTCATGGTGGATTATATCCTACTCATGCTTGCACTTAGTGTTGATTAATTTTAATGCATGTTCATGACTGTTGTCGCTCTCTAGTTGGTCGCTTCCCAGTCTCTTTCTAGCCTTCGCCTATCCTAAGCGAGAATACTGTTTGTGCATCCAAACTTGATAAACCCCAAAGTTATTCCATATGAGTCCACCATACCTTCCTATATGCGGTATCTACCTGCCGTTCCAAGTAAATTTGTATGTGCCAAACTCCAAACCTTCAAATGAAATTCTGTTTTGTATGATCGAACAGCTCATGTATCAACTAGGGCTGTCTGTATCTTCCATGTTAGGTGGGTTATTCTCAAGAGGAGTGGACTCCGCTCCTCATTCAGGAGAAAATGGTTGGTCACCGGGATGCCCAGTCCCATGCTCAAATCAAATCAAAATAATTGCAAACAAAACACCCCCGGATTATTGCTAGTGTGAGGAACCCGTTGTTTCGGGTAAGCCATGGATTGATGCTTGTTGGTGGTGGGGAGTATAGACTTTACCATTCTGTTTGGGAACCGCCTATAGTGTGTGTAGCATGGAAGATATCCTTCTCTTAGTTGTTATGTTGACAGTGAAAGTATACCGCTCAAAATGTTATTTATCTCTATTTCAAAATCGAGCTCTGGCACCTCTACAAATCCCTGCTTCCCTCTACGAAGGGCCTATCTATTTACTTTTATGTTTAGTCATCACCTTCTTATTAAAAAGCGCCCGCTGGAGAGTACCGCTGTCATTTGCATACATTATTATTTATTTATATTGAGTATGACTATGACTGGATCTCTTTTACCATGAATTACAATGTTTAGTCAGTCCTTGATCTTTAAAGGTGCTCTGCATTTATGTTTTGTGGTCTCAGATAGGGCTAGCGAGATACCATCTTGTTATATCATATTATGATTGTTTTGAGAAAGTGTTGTCATCCGAGATTTATTATTATTGCTTGCTACTTGATTATGCCATTGATATGAGTAAACATGAGACCTAAATGTTATTGTGAATGTGGTTAGTTCATAATCTTTGCTAAAAACTTGAATACTGGCTTTACATATTTGCAACAACAAGAGCAAATAGAGTTTGTAAAAGTTTTTCTTTATCACTTTCAGTTTGTCAACTGAATTGCTTGACGACAAGCAAAGGTTTAAGCTTTGCGGAGTTGATATGTCTTCGTCGTATCTACTTTTCCAAACACTCTTGCCCTTGTTTTAGACTCTAACTTGCATGATTTGAATGGAACCAACCCGGACTGATGTTGTTTTCAGCAAAACTGCCATGGTGTTATTTTTGTGCAGAAATAAAAGTACTTGGAATGACCTGAAAATCCACAGAGCAAGTTTTCAGAATTAATAAAAAATACTAGCGAAAGAATCAGCACCAGGGGGCCCACACCCTATCCATGAGGGTGGGGGCGCGCCCCCTGCCTCGTGGGCCCCCTAGACCTCCACCGACTTCAATTCCAACTCCATATATTCACGTTCGCGAAGAAAAAAATCGAAGAGAATGATTCATCGCGTTTTACGGTACGGAGCTACCGCCAAGCCCTAATCTCTCTGGGGAGGGCTGATCTGGAGTCCGTTCGGGGCTCTATAGAGGGGCATTCGTTGTCGTCATCATCATCAACCATCCTCCATCACCAATTTCATGATGCTCACCGCCGTGCGTGAGTAATTCCATCGTAGGCTTGCTGAACAGTGATGGGTTGGATGAGATTTGCCATGTAATCAAGTTAGTTTTGTTAGGGTTTGATCCCTAGTATCCACTATGTTATGAGATTGAGGTTATTTTGACTTTGCTATGCTTAATGCTTGTCACTAGGGCCCGAGTGCCATGATTTCAGATCTGAACCTATTATGTTTTCATGAATATATGTGAGTTCTTGATCCTATCTTGCAAGTCTATAGTCACCTATTATGTGTTATGATCCGACAACCCCGAAGTGAAAATAATTGGGATACTTCTCAGTGATGACCGTAGTTTGAGGAGTTCATGTATTCACTACGTGTTAATGCTTTGGTCTGGTACTCTATTAAAAGGAGGCCTTAATATCCCTTAGTTTCCATTAGGACCCCGCTGCCACGGGAGGGTAGGAAAAAAGATGTCATGCAAGTTCTTTTCCATAAGCACGTATGACTACATTCGGAATACATGCCTACATTACATTGATGAACTGGAGCTAGTTCTGTGTCACCCTATGTTATAACTGTTACATGATGAACCGCATCCAACATAATTATCCATCACTGATCCAATGCCTACGAGCTTTTCACACATTGTGCTTTACTTATTTATTTTACCATTGCTACTGTTATAATTACTACAAAACTGCTACTTTTACTTTTGCCACTGCTACTTTTACTTTTGCCACTGCTACCGTTACTTCATACTACTTTGCTACTAAATACTTTGCTGGAGATACTAAGTTATCTAGGTGTGGTTGAAACAACTCAACTGCTAATACTTGAGAATATTCTTTGGCTCCCCTTGTGTCGAATCAATAAATTTGGGTTGAATATTCTACCCTCCAAAACTGTTGCGGTCCCCTATACTTGTGGGTTATCACTCATACAAACTTATTTTTAAATTGAACGATCCAATGGAAACTCCAATGGCACAATAGGTATGTTTACGCATGTTTCTTTCACAGGTTTCCTCTTATAAATAGCTCTATTGATTTCAATTTCAATTGTGTATACAGTTGACTTCTCATATCATGCACATTACTAGCATCATAACAGGGCCAATAGTGTTGTTGTACATGTAGACCCGTGGTACCCATCTGAAATCTTGTTGTGCCGTGTAGTTTCCCATGGTTTGTATTCTTTCAGTGCTGCTTTCTCTTGAACTAATACGATTTGAACCGTGTCCCTATTTTGATTTGGCAAGACAATGCAGTGACCATAGGACATAGATATATGTTTTGTTTGATGCTTTTAGAATGTACTACTTGGAAATAGAAGACTTGGTAGTTTAATCTTGTCCACCTTACTAATGAACTGGTTCACTGAAATGAGTTTCATATACTAGTACATGCTAATTCTGTTATGTGTCTGCTTGTTTCTTCTTTTAGAATGCTGACAGAATATTGGGGAAGAGTGCCTTATTAAGCAACGATAAAGGAAGTAATGAAGATAAGGTTCAGGATCGTGAGACATCCTTGTTGGTCTCCAACAAAGTTAATAAAACAGCTAAGGAAAACTATCATGAAGACAGTGAGGCAACCCCAAAGTCCTGTCTTGGTTTACTGTTCGAGTTACTCGCCACTACCGCTTGCACAAGCTATTCAAACTCACTGTCTGAATCAGTTCAGTTTCTTGAGTCTGAAATACAAGCTAAAAGACATTGATCAACTGTGCTGCGACAAGAAGCGGAAGGACTGCGGAAGTCCCTGGAGCATTCAGATGCATACTTTCTGGTGCAACAGCAAGCGTTGGAGGATTTTAGCGCCAAATAGGACAAAGCTAATAAGCTTGCTAAGCTTATTGCCAGCATGGTGGATACCCAGGATAATGTTTCTTGAGCTCTTCTGAAGTTGTTTTAGTTATGGACTTATTTTGCTGCCTCGTTTATTTGCACTCGTGGCGAACTTTGATGCCCAGTGGATGTAATATGTGTAATAGATGTAATAGGCTAGCATTTGTTGCTTGCTTATTTATTTGCTTATTGTCTTGTTTAGTTTATGGGCCTCCTGCGGGCCGTAGGATCCGTGGGCCTTCTACGGGCCATAGGATCCGTGGGCCTTCTACGGGCCGTAGGATCCATGGGCCTTCTACGGGCCGTAGGATCCATGGACTTTCTACGGGCTGTACAATCCATGGGCCTTCTACGGGTCATAGGATCCATTGGTCTTCTACGGGCCGTAGGATCCATGGGCCTTCTACGGGGCGTATAATCATTCTGCAAAACATGGGTCATAATATTCGTGGACCATAACGGGCCATTAATAGGCCGTATTTGATAACGCTATGAAAACAGCCCAAAGGGTTAATGGGCCACAAACGGGCCGAATGTAACCACGGGCTGAATTTGGCCCACAAACGGAACAGGCCAGTAATGGACCGTAACTAACCGAATTCTAGAAATGATCCCAAGAATAAATGGGCCCTTAGAAGGCCGAAAGTTAACACGGGCTAGAAACGGCCGACGGAATAATGGGCCGTTAATGGGTATAAAGCGATACATTGTTCATTATGGGCTAGTTTCATCTCAGGCCTTTAATGGGTCGAGAGTTACAGAGGGCCTCATATGGGCCGAAAGACATCATGGGCCATGCATGGGCCGGAAGTTACAACGGGCTGGAATCAGATTGGATGGCCCAGATGAAGCTATTGGGCTTAATTCTGATAGGCCATATCGGGCCGGGAGTTAGCGGGCCGTAAATGGGCTATATACGAGCATGTCGTTAACAGGCTTTCTATGGGCCGGCCCGTTACTTTTTGACCAAGTCAAATGGGCCGGCCTTTTCACTGGAATGGGCCTCTATTGAGCTGTGCCATGTGTCGACGTATCATAGGCGCCTCCTGTCCAATGAGTGGATGACATCTGTCCCAATGGTGAGCCAACATGTGTTTCCTCTGGCCAATGAGAATTTTACACGTGGAAAACCCCTATTGGTCCGGGCTGTTAACGGGTTATCGGATCCAAAACCGGACCCGATAGCTTAATGGCGACCTATTACGGTGGATGCCACATGTCGGTCACCCTTGACGAAAGCACTTCTATGACGCACGATTTATCGTCATGGAAGTGGACACTTCCGTGATGATAATTTTGGTAATGTAATGGAACACTTCTACGACAGCACAGGTATGACTATCTTGATTCTGTCATAAATCGTCATGGATGTATATGCATGATAGAAAACATGACCTACTATGACAAACACGTATCATCACGGAAGTGTATTTTTTGTAGTGGAATATGCAATGGCACTAATGACGAGAGACCTTTAACTTGGTAGTGTGATGTTGTTTGCATCTTGCATATGATTTATTTCTTGTACTGCTTCACATTTGTTTAAACTCCAGTTATGACGAGACATTGTTAACTTGGGAGAGCGATATTTGTAGCATCTTTCATATGGTGTCTACCTTCCATTGCATTGCTTCTAATTTATTGAAATGCCTTCTGCTTAGTTTACACATCATAGTTCTGATTATCTCATGTCTTCCTATTTTTCGTACATATTACATCCTCCTATCATGTGGTTGTCTAACATCAAAGTTTAGTTCGTCTGTATCACGCATCAATTTGTTCTGAAGAACTAATTTTTTATTCATTTTTCTTGTCAGCTTGACTTAACATGGCACATAGAAAGAGGAAGGAACACAGAATGACAGGGGATGGTGTTAGTACTAAGGACACACGAAAACGGAAGCGGTCGAATAATGCAGATTCTGCTGGTACTGATGGTGCAATAGAAGGTCAAAGTCCAGCGGAAAATTGTACAAACGCGGTATCCCATGTTACATGAGCTGCAAAACAAGCCAAATAGAAACTAATAGCTTCCACCAAAGAAGCAGAGACAACCCTAGTTGTTGCAACACCTTCCACAATACCACCAGCTGCACGAGTTACTCGTTCGTCAACTCAGCTAGCGTCACGTTCCCAAGCTCCCTTGCCACCTGACACTACTTCCAAAGCACTCTTGACACAAGATGAGTTGGCAAGATCAGATGAACCTTGTGAGCTTCAATAGCTAGAAGGTAGTTGCTGGAGTCAAGTTACAGTTGCATGCTTCTTTATATGTAGTCTCACAGTTTGATGTACACTAACACTTCCTATGTTCGTTGTTGGACTAGCACCTAGGCGCAAGAGGAAACAAACATCAGGGATAATGCTCAAAAGGTTAACTAAATCTAGAGGAGGAAGAATGGAGATCTGTTCTGAGGCAGGTTTAAAAAGGCCACGCGATGCTACAGAGTCAGCCAAGTTAGTATCAGAGGCAGCGGTTGCCATTAGGTGTCATGCACGTATCCTCCCAACATGGATTTGGTACAGGAATGACAAAGACGAAACCCAGTTCAACACCTTCCTCGGCCATTTATCTGTAAGTATGGTTATGTATGCAAACTAGTAATCTCGTCTTGCTCTGTCCCATACTTTCTAGGTTGCTGATAATAAGACTCCCATAATTTTCAACAGATGAGGTTCAAGTTGGATAGCCAAGATGATGCAACCAGACAAGCTTGCAATCATGTTTTCAAGTCTGCTCTGCGGAAGTATCAGTATAACTTGAGGAAAACTCACTTTGAAGGCAAGGCTAACAGTGAACTTGCCCAAACATCTCCAGTGGAAAATATATCGGATGAAGACTAGAGAGGCCTCATTAAACACGGGTCTGATCCAAAGTATCAAGTACATTATATGTATGTGATCAGATCACATGTTGAACTCCTATTTACGCATGTGCCTCACAAATCTATCTTCTTGTAGGTGAACTATTCAAAGAACAAGGCCAATTGTACGAAAGCGAAATTCCAACAGACGACAGGATCTCGTAGCTATATTGCACACTGCGAGGCTCTTGTAATTAGATGTTGTTTCACTCTTTTTGTTGTGCCATGTTATCAAATCTATATTGACTTGTTCCAAATGTAGAGGAAAGCCCACAAGGACCAAAAAGTACCTGAACCAAATGTTGTGGAAATCTTCAAGGACTGTCACACCAGCAAGACGAAGGGCATGACTACACCAGTCAAAGCCGTTGTTGTAAGTCCTTAATCCTCATGCCTTTTAACTACTACTTACTCTGACTCGTGCATTGAACTGCATGGTTTGCAGCCAATGTCTATTACTCTTTTCAATTTTATACACAATCGTCTTAGCGTAACATTGCACCTTACAAGGTTTAAAAGAGAGGAGTGATGTTCCTTTGATCTTTATATGTAATCTAGTTCTGTGCTGGACTTGCCCACACAATGTTACAATTGCATGTTTGTCTGTTCTCAGCCGTTTTGTGATATGAATGATGTCATACTATGCTTACCATACTATAAACTTTGTCTCTTTATCCTTAGCTGTCAATACAATGTGAAGAAATACACAATACAGTAGCCATGGTACATGGTCATATGTTTGGAACCTGGTTTTATTATGTACTTTGTAGTAAAATACAACTAATATTTTACACGGGTTCACCAGAATAAGTTTTGTATATAGACCAAAGCTATTTTGTTTGGTTTTGCCGTCTCCTTAATATCTTCTGTTCTGGTACTACTAATGTAAAAACTCAACTTTTCAGCAAGCTATGGAAAAAATGGTGGAACCGCCACCTTCTGAAGGTGACGAGGCAACTATAACCGCAATGTCACCTCTTGCCGTAATGGGTCAGTACCTGTCCACTAACAGTGCCAAAAGCATGTTCCTGTGCAATACTGGGTTGGTTGTTAAGGCAATCTCGTCCAAACTACCTCATGATCAAGATATGCAAGCTCAAAACAATGTTATATCTGCACTCTAGACACAAGTCCATTCCTTAACAAAGATCCTTTGTGAAACAAGGACGACCATTGTTCAATGTCGTCAAGATATGCATGGTTTTGAAACCAGACTATCAGACATTTGCTATGTTGTTCAGGAGCCTAGGAGAAATGAAGGCAAAGGTTATGGTGCTCCATCATACAGTACAACATGAAAACGTAATAGTCAGGTCAAATGAACTGACCTTCTGAACTTCTAGTGGTGCATTTATCTGCCAGACTGTTAACTTTTATGCAAACCTTCCTTTTGTTTTATGGTTGTAATTTGTTTTGTTGCGATATAAAATTTGTTCTTAACGTGCAGCCACCAGCTGAAGAAAACAGCAAGCCATTTTTGTATAGTGTAGGGTGTTCCCTATATCTGCACTGGTGGCGAAATTTGATGCCCAGTGGATGTAATTTGTGCAATCGCCTTAATAGCCTAGCGTTAGTTTTGGGCTTATTTATTTCCTTGTCTTCCTTTTCCCTAGTTTGCTACTAGCCACAACAACCATGGCCCATATATGGACCGTGGTAACCTTGAGCCTGCTATAGGCCGTAGGATCCATGGGCCTCCTATGGGCCATTGGATAAATGGGCCTCCAACGGGCCGTTGGATAAATGGGCCTCCAATGGGCTGTAGAATCAGAGGGCCTCGGGCCGTCAGATAAATGGGTCCACAAGGGCCGTAAACAGGTGTTGGTATCGGGCCAGCACGGTAACGGGTCGTTAACAGGACGGAAGACAACAAAGGCTTAATTCTGTCACAAGGATAACAGGTCGTTAATGGGCCAGAATATAGGATGGGCTAGAAATGGTGCAACAGGTTAACACGCCACAAACAGGCCGATTCTAACCACGAGCCAAATTTGGCCCATTAGGGTAACAGGCCAGTAACGGGCCGGAAGTAATCGAGGGCCAAAAAGGAGCCCAAGAATGTATGGGACGTTAGTAGGCCGAAAGCTAACACGGGATGGAAACGACCCATGGAAATCATGGACTGTTAATGGGTACAAAGAAATTTACTATTCATTATGGGCTAGAGTCACCGTGGGCCACTAAAGGGCCTAAAGATACGGAAGGCCTCATATGGGCCTAAAGACGTCGTGGGCCATACATGGGCCGAAAGTGAAACGGGCTAGTGTTATATACGACAACCCACATGACACTATTGGGCCGATTTCGGGAAGGCCCTAACGGGTCGTGAGTTACTGGGCCGTAAAATGGGCTATATGCGAACAGAACATTAACAGGCTTTTCATGGGCCGGGCTGCTCACTTTTGACCAAGTCAAACGGGTTGGACTTTGTAAGCTAAATGGGCCAGTGTAGGGCCTTCGCAAGTGTCGACATATCATAGGCTCCTATCTGAGCCAATGATGAGCTGACACATGTTTCCTTCGGCCAATGAGAATTTTAACCGTGGAAAATCGCCATTGGTCCGAGCTATTAACCGGTTATCGGATCAAAAACCAGACCCGATAGCTTAACGGTGACCCGTTACTGTGGAAGCCACATGTTGTAAGTGCATCTAGTGCCCCTTAGTGATTTTGGTGTATTGAAGACTTATAGGTTAAGGGACTAATATGTTTGTGAGTGTACACAGGCTCTATAAGTCGATGAGGAGTTTGATATTTACACTGAAAGTCGACCCCTAAAAATGAATGTCTTCAGCTGAAGACTTTGGTTCTCCTGAAGACTTTGAAAGTGAAGAAATTGGTGTGACCGTGAAGACTTGGATATTCATGTGAGGACTATGAAGCGTGAAGACTTTTATTTTCGTAGTTTCATTTTCTTCTTCTTGAGTCATAGGAAACACCGTACTGTTAAAGGGGGTCGAGGTAATACTAAGGAAACTGATTTCCAAGTGATGCTCATCTCAAATCCTACACCTATCCAATCCTTTTGAGTGAAGCCATTGGAAATCTCATATCAGTTCAGTCAATTTCTTTAGTGACAGAGACGAAGATCTTCTGGTCTCTGAGGAATTTGTTCTGGCTAAGGAGTTAGGAATTCGCCAGTGCGAATTGCCTACACAGTGAGGAACATGATAGCCGTGAGGAATTTGAACCTCAAAATCCAACCGTTGTTGTGCTATGCGCCAGCTGTCCAAAATATCCTACCACCTAACGGTCATATCCTTTAAGGGTATTTATGTCTTATCATGTCGGGCTGCTCCCTAGGCTATAAATAGCCGCCCCCTACAACCACTAGCTGGTTGGCTGCTCCGAGAGAAACTGACACTTGTCAATTGAGAGCATCCCATCCTCCGAGGACTTTGAGCGAAAATCATCAAGTGAGCAAAACCCAAATCCCAAACCCAAACCTACAAACCCAAAGTGATTGAGCATGAGTAAAGAGATTGTTCCTATGTGGAACTAACGCTTGTTACCTTTGAGGATTGTGTATCCTCCAGACGGTTAGGCGTCATGGTATGAGCATCCAAGAGAAATTGTGGATTGCCGAATGACCTAGTTTGTGAAGGTTTGGAACTCACCTATGAAGACTTACCACGATTGTTGGGCGAGGTCTGTGTGATCTTAGCCAAGGAGAATACGGTGAGGAATGTGCGCCGGGGCTGTGTGTCCTCGAGTTTAAATAGTCAACCACTCCAACCGGACGTACAACTATCATAGAAGTTGGAACTGGTCTACCAAATCATTGTGTTCACCAAGCATACTGGTTCTATTTCCTCAACCCTTTCATTTCCTCATTCATGTGTTCATGAACCTGATCATTACTGTTTGAGGACTTTGACTGAAGACTTTCTATATTTCCTCAATCCAATTTCTCCAGTCACATTGTCTTCTGCCTGCTTATCCTATGTTTAGGCTTTCTGGACTCTACGTCTGTCTTTCATTTCAGCATGACGACTATGCTATTGCTCTGTTATGCTTATACCTGAGTACTTATTCCGCTGCTTGTAGTTCGGGACTTAGGAATTTCCTCACCCTGAAATTCCTCAATGACGAATTTGTAAAAATAGCCTATTCACCCCCCTCTAGTCGTCTTAACGCACTTTCAATTGGTATCAGAGCAAGGTACTCCCTCGTTCTGTGTGATTTTGGTTTAACCGCCTGGAGTTTTAGTTATGTCGACTGCAGGTATGATCAAGGTCTCGGCTGGGTGTCCTACCTTTGATGGGACGGACTACCCCTACTGGAAGAACAAGATGTGCATGCATCTTGAGGCAATTGATAACGATCTCTGGTATGTTGTGGAAAATGGCGTTCCCTCAGTCACTCTGTCTGTGAATGTTGCTGATGTGAAGAGATTCAAGCAACTTGATTCTCAAGCGAAGAATATCATATGTGGCCATCTAAGCAAAGGACAGTACGGCAAAGTGAGTGCCCTGGAAACTGCCAAGCTGATTTGGGATAGGTTGTCCAAGGTCAATGAAGGAGTCTCAACTCAACGTGACTCCTGAGTTGATGTTCTTCACAATCTCTTCAACTGCTTGAAAAGACTCGACAGCAAAAATGTTCAGCAAACCTTCGATCGCCTCACTGACATCTCAAATGAGCTTCAAGCACTTGGTGCCACTGACATCACTGATCATGAGGTGGTGAAGAAATTGCTGAGATCACTTCATACCTCATTCGATACTCTTGCACTGATGATTCAAGAGCGAGCTAATTACAAGTCACTTGATCCCACTGATATCATCGAGAGGATAAACACTCATGAGTTACAGCTTGCTGAGAAGAGAGATCTCTATGGACCGAGCTATGGAAGATCACGTGCACTGAAGGCCAAGGCAGTCTCTGAGTCCAAAGCTGAAGATTCTGGTAGCAGCCTTGGTGATCCTGAAGAACTGAGCCAGGAGCTAGCTATGCTCGTGAGGAAATTCCATAAGTTCTCTCACCATGGTCGCTTTGGAAAGTCTTCTAGAAATGATGATTCCTCGTCTCGTGACTGCAAGAAGAGAACTAACCACAAATGCAAGAAACCTGGTCACTACATCTCTAATTGTCCTCTATGCGAAAAGGAATCAAAGAAGAAGAAGTACAAAGATGATGACTCTGATGACTCTAAGAAGAAGAAATCTTCAAAGTCTTCATCATCAAAATCTTCAAAGTCTTCATCTCACAAGAAGAGAAGTTCCAAGAAGCCCCGGGCATTCATTGGCAAGGAAATGGACTCTGAAGCTGAATCTGAGGATAATGTGGAAGAGGAGGAATCTGAGGAATCAGACTCTGGTGTGGCGACCTTAGCCCTTGCTACTGCTTACGTCAGCAAGTCCATCTTCAACACTGAAGAAAATGACCTCTCCAACTCTGCTGACAAGAGCGTCGATGACTATGCTCCCACCTACTGCTTCATGGCAAAAGGTGCCAAGGTATTCAAATAGTCCCTCTCTGACTCTAGTGAGGATGAATCAGATGACAATCTCAAGCCTAGCTATTCCAAACTTGCTAAAATTGTTGTTAAACAACAGAAGGCTTTAGAAAAGATTCAAAATCAACTAGACAGAAGCGATGACCTGTTGGGTAAGGAATTGAATCGAACCAAGACTCTGACAGATAATCTTTAGAGACTTCAAACTAGGTTTGACAACCTTCAAAATCATCATAACAGTCTCTTAACTAATCATGCAAAGCTTTCTTATGAATTTCTTCAGAGAAAGCAAGATCTTGAGAAGTTAAAAGTGAGTTATGAAGATCTTCAGAAGGAAAGGGATTCATTGCTTGCTCAACAGATTAATTCCGCTCAGGAAGAATTTACCCCACTATGTTTGAAATGCATTGATCATGAATCTGCTAATTCATCACCTGAATGTTCAAATGCTTCTATTTCTGCAAATTCTTCAACTATCTCTATGGTCACAAATTCCTCATCTGAGGATACCACAAGTATCACTGACGATAATGCAGGGTTGAAGAAATTGTATGTAACAGGCATTTACAAAAGCCTCAAAGGTCATCAGACTCTATGTGATGTGCTCAAAAAGAAGATCTTGAACCGGAACCCGAGGAAAGAGGGTATTTGCTTTGAGAGGAAACTCAATGCTGATGGGACCTACTAGAAACCTGAGCAATATCCCAAAACCTCATGGGTTGCTGCAAAAGGACCTCTGTAGATCCATGCACTTTATCTGGCTTTACTTGTGATTCTTCATATTCCTCTCATGAGTCATTTGACTCCAACTATAAACTGTTTAAGAATCTGAATGGTGAAGTATTTGCTCGATATGTTGGAACTAACTGCAGGAACGGTCCCCCTATGAAGAAAATCTGGGTTCCTAAGAGGTGCCTTGAAAATCTTTAGGTGAACATCGTCATGACACCACCCATGAAGAATAGGAACCCTAGATCAAATTCTTCATATGGATCAAAATCTTCATATGGTTCCAAGTCCTCACATGGATCAAATTCCTCACATGGATCAAAATCCTCATATGAACATCATCATGCTAACACTTCTGTTTCGCAGGGAAAGTCCAAAGGCCATGAATATGTGCATTATTCTTCAAACCATTATGTTCATAAGTCCTCAAAGAATTTCTCTACTTATTCACATGCTTATCCTAACCACTCTTCTATGAAACAAAGTGCACTGGCTTCAATGCCATCTTTTTCTTATGGAGCTCACAGAACAATGAATTCTTTGCCACCCCTCCAGATGTGGGTGGTGAAGAAAAAGAACTAATCCCTTATGTAGGGTCAGGTCTCCAGACGAACTTGATTGTCTGAAGAAATTGCTGGAGACCTGAACGTGCTTGAAAGGATGCAAGCTAATCATGAAGAAATGAATCACTTATTTCTCACGTCCTCATATTACTATGTCTATTACTGTTGATGAAATTGATATCATATTCTTCACTGATGAAGTATATGGGTTCGTAAGTTGCACTAATTCATCTACAGGATGAACAACCTAAAGCTACTGAGTGGGTCCTCGATAGTGGATGTACAAATCACATGACCGGTGATAGGAACTTGTTGATGGACACTGATTTGTCACCATCTCATCTGAAGCATATCACCTACGCTGACAAAGGCAAAAGCAAGGTATTGGGTCTAGGTAAGGTTACAATCTCAAAGGATAGACACATGGACAAAGTCATGCTTGTCGAGTCCTTAGGATTCAACCTCATGTCTGTCTCAATGCTTTGTGATCTTGATTTGGTTGTCGTCTTTGGCAAATATCATTGCATTGTGCTGATGGAATCTAACAATTCCAAAATCTTTGAAGGCTTTAGGAAAGGAGACTTTGTTGATTTCTCTGCAGGACCACAGCCTGCCACATGTCTACTTGCAAAAGCTTCAGAATGCTGGCTATGGCATCAACGATTTGGTCATGCTGGGATGAGGAACTTGCATACACTCGCGAAGAAGAACCATGTCATTGGCATCGAGGGTGTCAAATTCCTCAAAGATCATCTTTATGGGGCTTGTGAGGCTGGGAAGATCACCAGAGCCAAGCATCGCTCGAAGACTATCATGACCACTTCTCATCCCTTTGAATTACTTCATATGGATCTATTTGGCCCTACTCATTATGCCACATTCTCTATTTCTACATCACTATATGGCTTTGTCATAGTTTATGACTATTCTCATTACACATGGGTGCATATCATCACTTACAAAAATGAAGTGCAGGAAGTCTTCAGACGATTTCCCTCAAGAGCTACTACTAACTTCGGTGTGAAGATCAAGCATATCAAGAATGACAATGGACTAGAATTCAAGAACACTGGCCTCGATGAATATCTTGATATAGTTGGTATTACTCACGAGTTATCTGCTCTCTATACTCCTCAGCAGAATAGCGTCGTGGAGCGCAAGAACAGAACTCTTGTTGAGATGGCTTGCACCATGCTTGATGAGTACAAGACACCTCAACGCTTTTGGCTTGAAGCCATTCATACTGCATGCCACATCATCAACAGGGTATATCTTCACAAGTTCTTCAAAAAGAACTCATATGAACTCCTCACTGACAAGAAACCCAATGTAAGTTATTTCAAAGTCTTCGGTGCTAAATGCTAGATTAGAGATCCTCACCATCACTCTAAATTTGCACCGAAAGCACATGAGGGTTTTATGCTTGGTTACGGAAAGGACTCGCACACCTACAGAGTCTTCAACATCAATCATCACAAGATTGTTGAAACTATAGATGTGCGGTTCGATGAAACTAATGGCTCGCAAAGAGAGCACCTACCTCCTGTGCTAGATGAAATGTCACCTAAGGAATCCATCAAGTTCAAAGCTACTGACGATATCATCCCCACCGAAGAATCTGCTGAACAAGTCATCCTGGATCGTGAAGAAAATCACACTGCTGCTGCTGAAGAAACTGGTCCTAAAAAAATTGCTGGGCCTAAGCAAAGTCGTCAACCCATACATCCTCGTGTTGCAAACGAAGTGCAGATCAAGAAGATCATCGATGACATCAATGCACCAGGTCCTCTCACGCGCTCAAAAGCTTCACATTTATCTAACTTTTGCGTTTGTCTCTATCACAGAACCCACAAAAGTTGATGAAGCATTCATGGAATCTGAGTGGATTCAAGACATGCAAGATGAATTGCATCAATTCGAGCTCAACAATGTGTGGGAGCTTGTCAAGCGACCAGACCCATGCAAGCACAACATCATCGGTACCAAATGGATCTACCGCAACAAACAAGATGAAGGCCTTGTGGTGAGGAATAAGGCTCGTCTTGTAGCTCAAGGCTACACACAGGTTGAAGGAATTGATTTCGATGAAACTTTTGCACCTGTTGCTAGACTTGAGGATATTTGCATATTGCTTGCTTACGCTAACCATCATAATATCATCTTACATCAAAGGATGTGAAAAGTGCATTCCTCAGTGGTAGGCTTGAGGAAGAAGTATATGTTGCTCAACCACCAGGTTTTGAGGATCCAGAATTTCCAGATCATGTCTACAGACTTAACAAGGCTCTCTATGGCCTCAAGCAAGCCCCTCGAGCGTGGTATGACACATTGAAGGAATTCCTCATGAATAAAGGCTTCAAACCCAGTTCACTTGATCCAACTCTTTTCACCAAAGCATATGATGATGAATTATTCGTGTGCCAAATATATGTTGATGATATTATCTTTGGTTGTACTAACCAACATTACAGTGATGAATTTGCCAATATGATGAGTGAAGAATATCAAAATGTCTATGATGGGAGAACTGAAATTATTTTTAGGTCTTCAAATTCGTCAACAATACAATGGCATATTCATATCTCAGGAGAAATACCTCAAGGATGTGTTGAGGAAATTCGGCATGCAAGATTGCAAAGGCGTCAAAATCCCTATGCCCACAAATGGCCATCTATGCACTGATGAAAAGGTAAAGACTTTGATCAAAAGGTATACCGTTCCATGATTGGCTCTTTATTGTACCTATGTGCATCTAGGCCGGATATTATGCTTAGTGTTTGCATGTGTGCCCGATTTCAAGCTACACCGAAGAAATCACACCATAAGGCTGTGAAGCATATTATTCGATATCTAGCTCACACACCAACACTTGGATTATGGTATCCCAAGGGCTCTTCCTTTGATCTCATTGGATATTCAAACTTTGACTATGCTGGTGATTGGGTGGACCGCAAGTCAACGTCAGGCACATGCCATTTCCTCGGACGATCCTTGGTATGTTGGTCCCCGAAGAAGCAGAACTACGTATCACTCTCTACTGCTGAAGCTGAGTACATTGCTGCTGGATCCTGCTGTGCGCAATTGCTATGGATGAAGCAAACCCTCAAGGACTATGGCATCAATGTGAAGAATGTGCCACTCTACTGCGACAATGAGAGTGCAATCAAGATTGCTCACAACCCAGTTCAGCACTCGAAGACAAAGCACATCTAGATTCGTCATCATTTTCTTTGTGACCATGTATTGAAGGGCGACATCTCCATCGACCACGCAAATACTGAAGACCAGCTGGCTGATATCTTCACAAAGCCCTTGGATGAGAAGAGATTCAGCAAGTTGCGGTGCGAGCTAAATATCTTAGAATCTTCGAATGTTCTTTGAAAAGGACACACATCCTAACACTTATGCAAACTTGATGACTTAGATGTGCAACACATGAAGTAACGTTTTTCTTCAATCAATGAAGACTAACCCTCTAAGTGTGAAGAAATTAATGAAGAAACTGATTCTCAGAACCCTATGGGAATTGTACGCGGTGTCTGAAATCATCATTGTTATACGGTGGGTTACGCCACCAATCAAAGTTGAAAATCTTCAATTTGAGTTTTTCTTCATTTTGAAATTCCTCAGTTTTTCAAATTCTTGAACTTTGCATTGTCTTCACTCTTTCCGTTGTTGTTCTTCATTGACTATATATATACTTGAGTTTTTATGTCCTCTACAGCATTCACTTATTGCAAATTCTTCAAGTTGACTTTTCTGCTAAGTGAATGTGATTAGACCCTTTCCCCCTCTATGCTAAACTCAACTCAGTCTGTTCACAAATTCTTCATGTGCATTCTATTTGAAACCCGTTCAAAATCTTCACTGTGTCCTTGTCAGCTGAAGAAAATGTGAACAAAACTTTAAAATATTCTTATCTGAATTTTCGGCTTTTGCCGCTCAAACCGTTACACTTCCCACGATAAGAGTTATCTGTTCACCCACGATCTTACACGATCTCCACCACACTGTACGTGGGTGACACATGTCGCTAGGATGAGAAGGGTCAGGGGCACGTTCGTCCATTTTCCTCGGGCGAGCAGTTTTTAATTACGGCTATAAATACCCCTCACCCTTCTCAGACTGCATTTACCCCACTCGATCTCACTCCCCTCGCTCGAGCACTCAAGCCCTAGCGCTGCCGCTACCTTCATCGTCGCTGGTGAGGAAGTGCTTCACTGCCTCGACCTTGTCACCGTCATACTCGCGCCGGCCGTGGACATCTTCTGTCCGCCGCCGCCGCCGCCGTCTTCCTCTGCCAACTTAGGGCGTGGAAGATCTGGATAGACGAACTTCTAAATCTACTCTCCCAGTTTATTGTGTTCTTCGTCAAGGGTAATTAAAAGTTACCTTTACTGCCTTTGTTACTACTACGTCTTGAGCTTCCGTTGGTTTTCCTTGAAGAGTAAAGGGTGATACAACAATAGTAGCGTAAGTATTTCCCTCAGTTTTTGAGAACCAAGGTATCAATCCAATAGGAGGCTCCCCAAAAGTCCCACGCACCTACACAAACAAACAAATAACTCGCAAGCAACGCAATAAAGGGGTTGTCAATCCCTTCACGACCACTTGCGAAAGTGAGATCTGATAGAGATAGTATGAGAAGATAAATATATTTTTGGTATTTTTATAATATAGATTGGAAAAGTAAAGATGCAAATAAAAGTAGATTGAAAGCTTATATGATAAAAGATAGACCCGGGGGCCATAGGTTTCACTAGTGGCTTCTCTCAAGATAGCATAAGTATTACGGTGGGTGAACAAATTACTGTCGAGCAATTGATAGAAAAGCGAATAATTATGAGATTATCTAGGCATGATCATGTATATATGCATCACGTCCGCGACAAGTAGACCGACTCATGCCTGCATCTACTACTATTAGTCCACACATCGACCGCTATCCAGCATGCATCTAGAGTATTCAGTTCATAAAGAACAAAGTAACACATTAAGAAAGATGACATGATGTAGAGGGATAAACTCATGCAATATGATATAAACATCATATTTTTGTCCTCGATGGCAACAATACAATACGTGCCTTGCTGCCCCTGCTGGCACTAGGAAAGGACACCGCAAGATTGAACCCAAAGCTAAGCACTTCTCCCATTGCAAGAAAGATCAATCTAGTAGGCCAAACCAAACTGATAATTCGAAGAGACTTTCAAAGATAACTTAATCACACATAAAAGAATTCAGAGGAGATTCAAATATTTCTCATAGATAAACTTGATCATAAACCCACAATTCATCGGATCTCAACAAACACACCGCAAAAAGATTTACATTGAATAGATCTCTAAGAAGATTGAGGAGAACATGGTATTGAGATCAAAAAAGAGAGAAGAAACCATGTAGCTAATAACTATGGACACGAAGGTCTGTGGTAAACTACTCACAACTCATCGGAGGGGCTATGGAGTTGATGTAGAAGCCCTCCGTGGTCGATTCCCCCTCCGGCGGAGCACCGACGAAGGCTCCAAGATGGGATCTCGTAGATACAGAAGGTTACGGCGATGGAAATAGTTTTTCGTGGGCTCCCCTGATGTTTTCAGGATACGTGGGTATATATAGGAGGAAGAAGTAGGTCGGTGGCCGTCCGAGGGGCCCACGAGAAAGGGGGCACGCCCTGTAGGGGTGGGCGCGCCCTCCACCCTCGTGGCCGCCTCGGCTGCTTCTTGACTTGCACTCCAAGTCCTTTGGATCACGTTTGTTCCAAAAATCACGCTCCCGAAGGTTTCATTCTGTTTGGACTCCGTTTGATATTCATTTTCTTCGAAACACTGAAATAGGCAAGAAAATAGCAATACGGGCTGGGCCTCCGGTTAGTAGGTTAGTGCCAAAAATGATATAAATGTGTAAAGTAAAGCCCATAAACATCCAAAACGGGTAATATAATAGCATGGAACAATCAAAAATTATAGATACGTTGGAGACGTATCAAGCATCCCCAAGCTTAATTCCTGCTCGTCCTTGAGTAGGTAAATGATAAAAACAGAATTTTTGATGTGGAATGCGACCTAGCATAATTCTCAATGTAATTTTCTTTATTGTGGCATGATTGTTCATATCCAAATGATTCAATATAAAGGCTTATAAAACATAAAAATAATAATACTTCAAAGCATAGTAACAAATAATCATGTCCTATCAAAATAGCATAGCCAAAGAAAGCTTATCCCTACAAAATCATATAGTTAGGCCATGCTTCATTTTCATTACACAAAATACTCCCATCATGCACAACCCCGGTAGCCAAGCAATTGGTTCATACTTTTTAACGTGCTTCAGCTTTTTCAACTCTTATGCAATACATGAGCACAAGCCATGGACATAGCACTATGGTGGTATATGGTGGTGGTTGTGAGGACAAAAAGGGAGAAGATAGTCTCACATCAACTAGGCGTATCAATGGGCTATGGAGATGCCCATCAATAGATATCAATGTGAGTGAGGAGGGATTGCCATGCAACGGATGCACTAGAGCTATAAATGTATGAAAGCTCAACAAAAGAAACTAAATGGGTGTGCATCCAACTTGCTTGCTCACGAAGACCTAGGGCATTTTGAGGAAGCCCATCATTGGAATATACAAGCCAAGTTCTATAATGAAAAATTCCCACTTATTATATGAAAGTGACAACATAGGAGACTCTCTATCATGAAGATCATGGTGCTACTTTGAAGCACATGTGTGGTAAAAAGGATAGTAGCATTATCCCTTCTGTCTTTTTCTCTCATTATTATTTTTTTCTTTTTTCTTTTTTTCCTTTTTATATTTTTTTTTCTTTGGCCTTTCTCTTTTTTTTGTTTTTTTATAAAGTCCGAAGTCTCATCCCGACTTGTGGGGGAATCATAGTCTTCATCATCCTTTCCTCACAGGGACAATGCTCTAATAATGAAGATCATCACACTTTTATTGATTTACAACTCAAAACTAGAACAAGATATGACTCTATATGAATGCCTCCGGCGGTGTACTGGGATATGCAATGAATCAAGAGCGACATGTATGAAAATTATGAAGGTGGCTTTGCCACAAATGCGATGTCAACTACATGATCATGCAAAGAGCAATATGACAATGATGATGCGTGTCATATAAACGAAACGGTGGAAATTTGCATGGCAATATATCTCGGAATGGCTATGGAAATGCCATAATAGGTAGGTATGGTGGCTGTTTTGAGGAAGGTAAATAATGGGTGCATGATACTGGCGAAAGTTGCACGGTATAATAGAGGCTAGCTAAGTGGAAAGGTGAGTGTGCGTATATCCATGTACTCACATTAGTCATAAAGAACTCATATACTTATTGCAAAAGTTTACTTTCCCTCAAAGCAAAGTACTACTACGCATGCTCCTAGGGGAAGGGTTGGTAGGAGTTAACCATCGTGTGATCCCGACCTCCACTCATAAGGAAGGCAATCAAAAGAGCACCTCATGCAACAAATTTGTCACACAACTTTTACCATGCGTGCATGCTACGGGACTTGCCAACTTCAACACAAGTATTTCTTAATTTCATAATTATCCACTAGCATGACTCTAATATTACCACCTTTATATCTCAAAACAATTATCAAGCATCAAATTGATCCTAGTGTTTAATGCACTTTCTATGATAGTTTTTATTATACTCAACTTGGATGCTCATCATTCTAGGACCAAATTCATAACATAGCAAATATCATGCTGTTCTAAGAGACTCTCAAAATAATATAAGTGAAGCATGAGAGACTAACAATTTCTACAAAATTAAGCCACCGCCGTGCTCTAAAAGATACAACTGAATCACTAGAGCAAATACTATCTAGCTCAAAAGATATAAGTGAAGCACATAGAGTATTCTAGTAAATTCTAATCAAGTGGGCTTCTCCCAAAAGGTGTGGACAGCAAGGATGATTGTGGAGAACTAAAAAGCAAAGACTAATATCATACAAGATGCTCCAAGAAAAACACATATCACGTGGCGAATAAAAATATAGCTCCAAGTAAAGTTACCAATGAACGAAGACGAAAGAGGGGATGCCTTCCGGGGGCATCCCCAAGCTTAGGCTTTTGGCTATTCTTGAATATCTTGGGGTGCCATGGTCATCCCCAATCTTAGGCTTTTGCCACTCCTTATTGCATAGTCCATCAAATCTTTCCCCAAAACTTGAAAACTTCACAACACAAAACTCAAGAGGAAATCTCATAAGCTCCGTTAGTGAAAGAAAGCAAAACCACCACATAAGGTACTGTAATGAACTCATTCTTTATTTATATTGGTGTTAAACCTAGTGTATTCCAAGTTCTATATGGTTCATACCACTTAATACTAGCCATAGATGCATCAAAATAAGCAAATAACACACGAAAAACAGAATCTGTCAAAAACAGAACAGTCTGTAGCAATCTGTAACCCACAAATACTTATGGAACTCTAAAAATCCTACCATAATAGGAAGTCCTGGGAAATTTGTCTATTGATCTACAGAAAAAAGAATCAACGCAAAAGCACGTTTATGTGATTTAACAAAACTAACTTCGTGCGTGCAAAGTTTCTGTTTTTCAGCAGAATCAAATTAACTATCACCATAGGTTATCCTATAGGTTCTACTTGGCACAAACACTAATTAAAACTTAAAAACACGTCTAAACAGAGGGTAGATGCAAAATTTATTACTAAACAGGAACAAAAACAAAAAACACAAATAAATTTGGGTTGCCTCCCAACTAGCGCTATTGTTTAACGCCCCTAGCTAGGCATTGAGATTCAATGATGCTCACATGAATGACGAGAATTGAAACACAAAGAGAGCATAATAGAACATGTGACAAACACATCTAAGTCTAACATGCTTCCTATGCATAGGTATCTTATAGGCAAACAAATTATCATAGCAAGTAGAAACTAGCATATGCAAGGAAGCGAAAAGAAACAATAGCAATCTCAACATAACGAGAGGTAATTTAGTAACATGAAAATTTCTACAACCATATTTTCCTCTCTCATAATAATTACATGTAGGATCATAAGAAAATTCAACAATATAGCTATCACAAAACATATTCTTAACACGATCCACATGTATGCAAAGTTGACACTCTTCCAAAATAGTAGGATTAACATTAACTAAAGTCATGACCTCTCCAAACCCACTTTTATCAAAAACTTCATAAGATTGAACATTCTCCAAATATGTGGGATCTAAAGTTGACACTCTTCCAAACCCACATTCAATATTATTGCTACCATTATTATCAATCTCATATTCATGAAGGGGCACAAATAAATTTTCAAGATCGTAAGAAGAATCACCCCAATCATGATCATTGCAACAAGTAGTAGACATAGCAAAACTAGCATCCCCAAGCTTAGGGTTTTGCATATTATTAGCACAATTGACATCAAGAGAATTTATAGTAAAATCATTGCAATCATGCTTTTTATTCAAGGAGCTATCGTGAATCTCTTCATAAATTTCTTCATCACAATTTTCAGATTCATGAATTTCAAGCAAAACATCATAAAGATAATCTAGTGCACACAACTCACTAGCAATTGGTTCAACATAACTGGATCTCTTAAAAAAATTAGCAAGTGGATGAGGATCCATAAAATTCTAACAGGCAAAGATGCAAGCAAAACAAAGGCACATGGAGACACAAGATCGAACAGAAGAGGGACGAAGAAAAGGCAAAGGTGAAGTGGGGGAGAGGAAAACGAGAGGCAAATGGCAAATAATGTAATGCGAGGGAGATGAGTTTGTGATGGGTACTTGGTATGTCTTGAATTCAGCGAAGACCTCCCCGGCAACGGTGCCAGAAATCCTTCTTGCTACGTCTTGAGCATGCATTGGTTTTTCTTGAAGAGGAAAGGGTGATGCAACAATAGTAGCATAAGTATTTCCCTTAGTTTTTGAGAACCAAGGTATCAGTCCAGTAGGAGGCTCCTCAAAAGTCCCACGCACCTACACAAACAAACAAAGAACTCACAACCAACGCAATAAAGGGGTTGTCAATCCCTTCACGGCCGCTTGCAAAAGTGAGATCTGATAGAAATAGTATGATAAAATAAATATATTTTTGGTATTTTTATAATATAGATTGGAAAAGTAAAGATGCAAATAAAACTAGATTGAAAGCTTATATGATAAAAGATAGACCCGGGGCCATAGGTTTCACTAGTGGCTTCTCTCAAGATAGCATAAGTATTACGGTGGGTGAACAAATTACTGTCGAGCAATTGATAGAAAAGCGAATTATGAGATTATCTAGGCATGATCATGTATATATGCATCACGTCCGCGACAAGTAGACCGACTCCTGCCTGCATCTACTACTATTAGTCCACACATCGACCGCTATCCGGCATGCATCTAGAGTATTAAGTTCATAAAGAACAGAGTAACGCATTAAGAAAGATGACATGATGTAGAGGGATAAACTCATGCAATATGATATAAACATCATCTTTTTATCCTCGATGGCAACAATACAATACGTGCCTTGCTGCCCCTGCTGTCACTAGGAAAGGACACCGCAAGATTGAACCCAAAGCTAAGCACTTCTCCCATTGCAAGAAAGATCAATCTAGTAGGCCAAACCAAACTGATAATTCGAAAAGACTTGCAAAGATAACTTAATCACACATAAAAGAATTCAGAGGAGATTCAAATATTTCTCATAGATAAACATGATCATAAACGAACAATTCATCGGATCTCGACAAACACACCACAAAAAGAGTTACATCGAATAGATCTCCAAGAAGATCGAGGAGAACATGGTATTGATATCCAAAAAGAGAGAAGAAGTCATCTAGCTAATAACAATGGACCCGAAGGTCTATGGTAAACTACTCACAACTCATCGGAGGGGCTATGGAGTTGATGTAGAAGCCCTCCATGGTCGATTCCTCGTCTAGCGGAGCGCCGGCGAAGGCTCCAAGATGGGATCTCGCGGATACAGAAGGTTACGGCAGTTGAAATAGTTTTTCGTGGGCTCCCCTGATGTTTTCGGGGTACGTGGGTATATATAGGAGGAAGAAGTAGGTCGGTGGCCGCCCGAGAGGCCCACGAGATAGGGGGCGTGCCTTGTAGGGGTGGGCGCACCCTCCACCCTCGTGGCCGCCTCGGCTGCTTCTTGACTTGCACTCCAAATCCTCTGGATCACGTTTGTTCCAAAAATCACGCTCCCGAAGGTTTCATTCCATTTGGACTCCGTTTGATATGCCTTTTCTTCGAAACACTGAAATAGGCAAAAAAAACAGCAATACGGGCTAGGCCTCCGGTTAGTAGGTTAGTCCCAAAAATGATATAAATGTGTAAAGTAAAGCCCATAAACGTCCAAAATGGGTAATATAATAGCATGGAGCAATCAAAAATTATAGATACGTTGGAGACATATCAGTTACTACTGATGATTTTCATCAAATCTTCAAAAGGTGTTTATTCTTCAACTTCCACACTCTAAACACCTCACACAATCATCTGCTCTTGATCTGTTTCTCTAAGTGACGTTTTTCTTCATGATTCCTTAATTGTGTGAATCTCACAATTTGCACAACTCTGGAACCTAAGTCAAAGAACGCTTAGTGAAATTCTTCAAGACACATCTGTTCAATTTCCTCAAACTTGTTCCGTTTTGCAAAAACTTCTGAGAACGCATATGACCTCTCCAAATTCTTCGCACCTATACTCTCTTCAGAGGTACACATGTCTGCTGTTGAATCACTAGGTTCTCATTAACTTAATTCATTTGCAGCGTTCCTTGAAGAAAAGTTGCATACTTCCTCAAAGAACTCGATAGTTCAAATTCCTCAGCTGAAGCAAATGGCAGATGGCAAAAGACCTCAGAAGGGAGGAAAGAAGCTGGAAGTCAACACTGCCTTTGAGATCCCTGCCGACATTTATGCAGGGTACTGCACGCCTGATGAGGCAACTCATGGGAATGAGACCAAGAATGAGCGCAAGGTGCGTATACAGAAAATTGAATGAAGATGGGCACGGGAATGGAGGGAGTACAGATATGTTACTCCAAATATATGAAGAAATTCGCTCTAAACCCTCCTTGCCCAAGACCTCTGTTGGCACCTGGCCAAAGAGCCGATCCCACAGGCATCAAACGTGGTGAGGATTATGCTGATGAATGGGCCAAGCGGCAAGCCAAGTTAGCCAAGCAGGCCAAAAGAAGCAGTGAAGGAATTCAATGAAGATTCTGCTGCTGCCGCTGCTGAGGCCACCACATGCAAGAAGGCTATGCCCAAGAAGCCTGCCCGCAAACCTCAATCCTCAGCAATGCCCTCACGGCCAAGCTCATCAGTGCCCTCACGGCAAATACCTCAAGCTGCTCCAGTTCCTCAGGTTGCAAAACCCTCAGCTCCTCCGACAAATTCCTCGACACCTGTGCATCTCGCCACTTGCCAAAGGACCACAGGCATCTCAATTGCCTCAGGAGCTTCTGCAAGTTCTTCAGCTCCTCATCTGTCTTCAAAGATCCCAACTTTGCTAAAGACCAAGGCCGCTGCAGGACGAGGCACTAGACCAAGTCCTCACAAGAAACAAGTTGCCTTCCACGAACCAACTTATGATGATGAGGCTAATGATGAAGAATTAGCCGAACTCATCAAAGACAGACAACAAAGGGCTTCTAGATCCAAGGGAAGTGATGTGCCTCTTCTATTGGATCCGAAGAAGATCCTGGATTTCATTGACCTTTGGCACAATGATCCGAACAATCCTTTGCCAGAGCTAGACCTCACTGTCGGTGTCAAAACCAGCGGATCTCGGGTAGGGGGTCCCGAACTGTGTGTCTAGGCGGATGGTAATAGGAGACAAGGGACACGATGTTTTTACCCAGGTTTGGGCCCTCTCGGTGGAGGTAAAACCCTACTCCTACTTGATTAATATTGATGATATGGGTAGTACAAGAGTAGATCTACCACGAGATCAAGGAGGCTAAACCCTAGAAGCTAGCCTATGGTATGATTGTTGTTCGTCCTACGGACTAAAACCCTCCAGTTTATATAGACACCGGAGAGGGCTAGGGTTACACAGAGTTGGTTACAATGGTAGGAGATCTACATATATCGCCAAGCTTGCCTTCCACGCCAAGGAAAGTCCCATCCGGACACGGGACAGAGTCTTCAATCTTGTATCTTCATAGTTTTGGAGTCCGGCCAACGGTAATAGTCCGGCTATCCGGACACCCCCTAATCCAGGACTCCCTCAGTAGCCCATGAACCAGGCTTCAATGACGATGAGTCCGACGCGTAGATTGTCTTCGGCATTACGAGGCGGGTTCCTCCTCCGAATAATTCATAGAAGATTTTGAACACCAGGATAGTGTCCAGCTCTGCAAAATAAGTTCCACATACCAACGTAGAGAGAATAATATTTACACAAGTTCAATCTGCTGACGTATTTCGTGGCATGACGTCACACAACGGCCAAGCCTTTATTCGAATTGTTTTTATTGTTCCACCTCAACGCGTTTAGTGAAGCGGTTTCCTTGGCATGTCTTGTCGAAGCAGAGATCATGTCCCCTTATTCCGGGATTCTCATCAATACGGGCGTGGGTAACCCAACCGCACCATTGATTACGGCGCTCGGGAGATAAGCGAGTTTTATTAGGCTGGTGGGGACGCATAGTTTCGTCCGTCCATATAAGGGGATAAGGATCCACCTTGTTACCTACGCCTTCTTCCTCCTTTGCCTATCCATTTCCGTGCACTCGAGCTCCAGAGCCCAAGCCCGCACATCTCGCCTCGACCTTCTCCAACCATGTCCGGAGCGGGAGGCAAGTGGATGGCCTCCTCCGTCACGGAGGGGCCCATCAAAAGGTTGCGAAAAGCCGGATACCTGCACAACGACATTGCGCACCGGCTTACAGACGAGGGGCAACTCGTCCCCACCCCCAGGCCCCATGAGAGGGTGGTGTTCCTTCCCCATTTCCTCCATGGACTGGGCTTCCCACTCCACCCATTTGTGTGGGATCTCATGTTCTACTACGGCCTGGATTTCCACGATCTGGCCCCGAATTTTATCCTCAACATCTCGGCGTTCATCATCGTGTGCGAGGCCTTCCTTCGCATCCAGCCCCACTTCGGCTTATGGCTAAAGACTTTTAATGTCAAGCCGAAGGTGGTGGGCGGCCGCCAAGCGGAGTGCGGAGGTGCCATGGTGGGCAAGATGCCAAACATCACATGGCTCGAAGGCGCCTTCGTGGAAACCATCAAAGGGTGGCAATCGGGGTGGTTCTACATCACCGAGCCACGTGACCCTGAATGGGCAGTGGCCCCCGAATTCAGATCTGGCATCCCCACACGGCTCACCTCCTAGAAAGAGAAGGGCCTGACGTGGGGCGATTCGGAGGAGCTGACCGGACTCCAAGACTGCATCCAAAAGCTAGTGAACAAGAAGCTCAAGCTTGTCAACATAGTCCAGGTCATGCTCATCCGCCGGATTCTCCCATGCCAACAACGGGCTTTCAATTTGTGGGAGTTCGATCAGGCGCAGCACCAGACCTTGAGCAGGCTTTTCGACACTACGTACGAAGATGCCTGGAAGGTGCTGTTCAAGGGCGCCGAGGCCCCCGCATCCGCTATCGAGGATCGCGGATTCAGCTCGCAGCGTCAAGTCGGCGAGGTAAGCGATTTTACCCTTTACGGGACACTTGTTTTCCATAGTTTGACTCTATGCGGGATCTAAACTCCCTCTCCTTTGACAGGACTGGCTGAAGAAGGCCGAGCAGGCTAACTGTCCGGCTCCTTTGCCAGAAGACCCAGCGAACGCCCACTTGACGGGGCTGCTGGTTCCGGCACCTCACATGGTGCCGAAGAAGAAGGCCAAGAAGAAGGCCACGGGAACTCGAAAGAGTTCCCGTCGTTTGGTGTTATCAGACTCATCATCTGATGACTCCGAGGCGGACTCCTCCCGCGAAGACGAGGAGGAGAAGAAAGAAGTTTCTCCCCCAATGGGGGGAGAGAAGAAAAGGAAGGCCTCCCCAACTAGGGAGGCCGGAGGGTCCAAGAAGGGAAGGATCCTTCCTCCGGACTACTCCACCAACGCTGACGATAGCGAAGAGGAGTGGCCCTCGAGGGCCAAGCCCCTGGCGAGATCGTAAGTGTCCGGACTCCATAATAACTCATGATTTCTCTTTCTTCGCATAGTGTCTTCTAACGCTGAATACAACCCTGTAGCCCGCCCAAGGACGATCTCCCCGCTTCATCGAGCGGGTCCCTGGGTTCGTCGGATGTGAATAGTACTTCACTTCCGGCCGCCTCCTCCCCTCGTGATGCAGACGACGCCGAGGTGGGGCCCAGAAGGGGCCCAGCCAGGAGGAGGTGGTCCTAGAGGCGCTGCAAGGCGACCTTCTGGACTTTGGGTGAAAAGAGGGCGGAACCTCCAAGGGTTCCAAGTCCGGCCCTGTGCCGGACTCCGTACCGGAACCTGCAGTGGTTCCAGAGTCCGGCAGGCGGCCCCTTCGTAAGAAGGGCGAGACTGCGACGCCCGTGGCCTCTGTCCAACCAGAGGCGCCGGATAATTTGCTGGAGGTGCTTAACATCGCTTCCATCGACGAGGAGCACCGTACTGTTATGAGTGTGGTGATCCAGAAAGTTCAGTCCGCCAAGAGCGGGCTGACTAAAGCCTGTACCAGCCTTCTAACAGGCTTTGAGGTAAGTAATTTAAGATATGTAGAAATAGTACCGCATAGACAGTAGCCCTTGATGCTCAGTTTGGTGTTCGGAAAGAAAAGCTGAACTGAGGATCTTAAAAGATATACGCAGGAGTCTAACACAAATATGTCAATATGGGAATGCAGGCTGCGCTGCTGACCTCTGCCGCACTGACTGCAGAGGACAATGCATTGAAGCAGAGCCTCGAGCGGTCCGAGAACGAGCTCGGCCTTGCCAAGAAGCAGCTCGAGGACAAGGAAGGTAAGTAATACCTTATTAAAGTAGTACCTTATAGAAAAGGATTTGGTTGCAATAAATGACAGGAATAACGTGGGTATTGCAGGGGCCACGAACGAGGTGGTGACCCTGAAGGAGGCGGTATCCAAGGCCGAAAGCGATGCGGCCTTGGAGCGCACCGAGCGAGAGAAGCAGGAGGCGCGGGTGGCGGAGGTGCGGCAAGAGCTCCAGGTTCTCGTTGGGAAACACAAGAGTTTGGAGCTTGACTCGAAGACTCGAGAGTCCGAGCTTGCCTTGGCTGTTGAGAGTGCCAAAGCCGCTAAGGCCGAAACCCAGAAGGCCCTCCAGGAGATAGAGGCGATAAAGAAGATAGCGGCGGGTAAGGCATTCTTTATGCAAAGCAAGCATATAAAAGTGAATTATGTGTTTCTTACCCGAATCCGGAGCTCTCCAGGAGCTTTTGCCTATCTGCCCCGTAGCGTGTCTGATGCTGCCGCATTCTATCAAACCGAGGAGGGGAGCTCGACGGAAAAGGTGTTCTGGTCTCAATATGCTGAGGCCGGACATCCGATACCCCTTAGCGACCAGCTGAAGCAGCTGGTCGAGCTCCACAAGGTGGCCGAACAGGCCATGAAGGCCTCATAGTTCGGCTGTGGCCTAAGGAAGCCATGCCTGGGAGCTACTTCGGTCTGGTGCGGAGGCTGGTGGACGCATGTCCATGGATTGAAGTCATCAAGCACTCCGCCTGCATTGAGGGTGCCCGTAGGGCCCTTGCCCGTGCTAAAGTGCACTGGGGCAAGATGGATGCCGAAAAGCTTGTGACGGACGCGCCACCGCCAGGCAAGGAGTATCGCACGCCCGAGATGTATTATAAGGGCGTCCTGAAGGGTGCCTGCATTATAGCGGGTGAATGCTCCAAAGATGTAATTTTTGAGTAGACTCACATTTTGTTATCCTGTGCGCTGAAAACTTTGTTCATATGCGCTAAGCAACGCTTGTTAATTTAAAATATTACCTTCTGTGCGACCGTTTATCAAATTTGAGAGATGGCAAGTCGTCGGCTTCAACCCCCATGCCACGAGTGCTGGGGTGTTCGGGATAAACTTGAGCGCTTTTTTTCCCATTTTTGGGTCCTTCGAGGGAGGCGCTCAACACAACGAACGAGGCAACCGGACTTATAATGCTTGAACACTCCCACTTAGCCATAGAATTCTATAATTTTAAATTTCGGCGAAGCCCCTAGTGTTCGGAAGGCCGAATTCGGGGCGCTATCCACGCCTGGGCCGGACAAAGCCGACTCCTCGCTCTAAGCGGCATAAGTCTTTAGGGACTCGAAAAAACCTCTCGAACAGCGATCGGCTCTCACCCCATCATGACGGTCAGTTTTAGCTTTCTCCACTGAGGTGCTCAACCCAGCTCAACTGGGGCACAATCGCAGTGGTTCTCCCAGCGCTACCTTAGCCGATATAGCGGAACGTAAGGTACCAAAACATGGGAGCCAGGCAAACCCAACTATTGACCCAGGACATGATTCGGAGCCGATGCATATAATGCTATAAGTTCGGGGTGCCGCACTTGTGAAAGTGTTCGGACTTATCACACCATACTTTGGGGAACTTAAGCCCCTGGTGTATTTGGCCGTACCAAAGCGTACGGGTGCAACATGTCATAAGTGAACATATATAAAAAGGTAATGCAATTATAGGCAAAAAGCGATGCATTGTTTATTAAAAAATACTGCAATGAAAGCAGAACGATATAGATAGTGCGATAAGCGATGGATGGGACTATTTAACATGTCCCCCTCCAGGGATAGGCTGCGGAATGGTATGCAAAACAGGTACAATGCTCGTAATGGAGACCACCTGGATACTCGATGTAGCTTTTCCGCTTCCCTGGCTGTTGCATCGTGAGTTCGGCAAGTCTACTGCCGGACAGGGCTTCCGGAAAAACGGATTCCTGAAAATAAGAAGAGAGAAAAAATGACACAATTGGGAGCCCCTGGTGTGGTTGAGCCGCACTCTGGGCATTCCGTGGTCGTGCCCCCCTGTGCCCACGGTATCTCCAGAGCATAGTTATGTACGCGTGGTACTGGTTTCGTGATTACACGAGGGCTGGGCTTGGGGCCGCATTGCTACGCGTGCTCGGAACGTGCCAGGTGGTCTTGTTGTAGGTTACTCCGGGCGCGCTTGACGGTGTCCGGCCGCTTAACAGCTGGACTCGAGAATTGCCTTAAGAGGTTGCTTTGTACTTCCGCCGCGAGAGCCGCTGTATGCTCCTCCATTCGGAGAGAGCGTTCGGTGTTTCCGTTGACCGTAATGACTCCTCGAGGGCCTGGCATCTTGAGCTTGAGGTATGCGTAGTGCGGCACCGCATTGAACTTTGCAAATGCGGTTCGTCCGAGCAGTGCATGATAGCCGCTGCGGAACGGGACTATGTCGAAGATTAACTCCTCGCTTCGGAAGTTATCCGGGGATCCGAAGACCACTTCAAGTGTAACTGAGCCTGTGCAGTTGGCCTCTACACCTGGAATGATGCCTTTGAAGGTCGTTTTTGTGGGTTTAATCCTTGAGGGGTCTATGCCCATCTTGCGCATTCTATCCTGATAAAGCAGGTTCAGGCTGCTGCCGCCGTCCATCAGGACTCTAGTGAGGTGAAATCCGTTGATAATTGGGTCTAAAACCAATGCGGCGAATCCGCCATGGAGGATGCTAGTGGGGTGGTCCCTCGATCAAAAGTGATCGGACAGGAGGACCACGGATTGAACTTTGGGGCGGCTGGCTCCATCGCATAGACGTCCCTGAGTGCACGCTTCCGCTCCCTTTTGGGTATGTGGGTTGCGTATATCATGTTCACCATCCGCACTTGTGGGGGGAAACCCTTATGTCCTCTATTGTTCGGCGGCCGGGTCTCTTCCTCGTCGTCACTATGTAGCCCCTTGTCGTTGTTTTCGGCAATTAACTTGCCTGCCTGCTTGAACACCCAACAATCCCTGTTGGTGTGATTGGCTGGCTTTTCGGGGTGCCGTGTATCTGGCACAAGCGATCGAGTATCCGGTCCAAATTGGACGGGCCCAGAGTAGTGCTTTTGAATGGCTTTTTCTGCTGACCGGGTTTAGAGCCTCTGAATCCGGCGTTGACTGCCGTATCTTCAGTATTATCGCCATTGATGCGGCGTTTGTGCTTATTATGATGCGACCTGCCATTGCTGTCCTTGGTATCTGAACAACCGGAGTTTTTGGTCAGGCTATTACTGCGAGCTAGCCAGCTATCCTCTCCCGCGCAGAAGCGGGTCATGAGGGATGTGAGGGCTGCCATGGATTTCGGCTTTTCCTGTCCTAGGTGTCGGGCACGCCACTCGTCGCGGATGTTATGTTTGAAGGCTGCAAGGGCCTCTGCATCCGGACAGTCAACGATTTGATTTTTCTTGGTTAAGAACCGTGTCCAAAATTGTCTGGCCGATTCGTCTGGCTGCTAAATTATGTGGCTTAGGTCATCGTCGTCTGGTGGTCGCACATATGTGCCCTGGAAGTTATCAAGGAATGCGGCTTCCAGGTCTTCCCAACACCCAATTGATTCTGCTCGCAAGCTGTTGAGCCAATGCCGAGCTGGTCCTTTAAGCTTGAGTGGGAGGTATTTGATGGCGTGTAGATCATCACCGCGGGCCATGTGGATGTGAAGGAGATAGTCCTCAATCCAAACCGCAGGATCTGTTGTCCGTCGTATGATTCAATGTTTACGGGTTTAAAACCCTCAGGGATTTGATGATCCATTACTTCGTCTGTGAAGCATAGTGGGTGTGCGGCGCCTCTGTATTGGGATATATCACGACACAGCTCAAACGAGCTTTGTCTACTGTGTTCGGCCTGGCCGGAATTGCTGTATCCGGCGCGACGGTTGTCGTCATGTATCCTGGGGCGCCCACGCGATCCGTAGATCGATCTTGTTTGTCTTGCCTTCTCCTCCAATATGTCTCGTAAGTCCGGCGCATTCCCTCGTGGCTTTGTACTTTTTGAGCGACGTCGGAGTGCGGTTTTAGCGGAGGGCCTAGAGGCCTCTCTATCGCGGCCGCGAGGTGGTCGGTCGGCCGTATTGTGTGCTGGTGATGTACATTTATGCGCTTCCTCCTCTAATCGGGGTAGTAGCTTGTGTTTTGTGTAGCTTTTGGAGGGGCGTTCGATTTCATGCTCTTCGGCCGCAAGGACTTCGGTCCATCTGTCGGCTAGCAAGTCTTGGTCAGCTCTAAGCTGTTGCTACTTTTTCTTGAGGCTGCTTGCTGTGGCAATAAGCCTGCGTTTGAAACGCTCTTGTTCGACGGGATCCTTAGGCACGACAAATTCGTCGTCGTCAAGGCTTGCCTCATCTTCGGAGGGAGGCATATAATTGTCGTCCTCTACCTCTTTGTCTGCCGCTCTCTCATGAGGGCTGGTTTCTCCATCCTCCTGTGCTTAATCTTGCTGGAGGGGGTTGTCTTCGGCACTATCCGGGGTGCTATTGTCTCCGGTGCTGGAATCTCCATTTTTGCTGTGGCGGGATTTAGAGCGGCGCCGCTGACGCTGGCGCTTGGGCTGTTTCTTGGAGGGGTCGTCCTCCGTTGTTCCATCACCATTCCCATCCTTTGGGATGTCCACCATGTATATGTCGTAGGACGAGGTGGCCTTCCAGTACCCTGTAGGCGCTGGTTCTTGGACATCTCCGGCATCGTCGTCCATACCGTTGATGTCTTCGGAGTCAAAGTCTAGCATGTTGGTTAAGTCATCGACAGTGGCTACGAAGTGGGTGGTGGGTGGGCTTTGAATTTCTTTGCCATCCGCATCCCAACCGTCCTGGCCATAATCCGGCCAGAGCTCTCCTGATAAAGAGAGACACTTTAGCGAATTCAGGATGTCGCCGAAAGGTGAGTGCTGAAAGATGTCCGCAGCGGTGAACTCGATGATCGGTGCCCAATCGGATTCGATTGGTAGGGGCGCGGAAGGTTCGGGGTCCGGAGAGGAGTCCGGCACCTTGGAGTCACGAGCTTCACAAGGGATAGGGTCGGTATTCGGCTCTATCGCCGTAGAGGTAGCAGCCCCTGAGGCGGTGTCCAGCCACCCATCCTCGATCGGCGCAGTCGGCTCCGAGCTATGGGTCAGAGCGGACTCCTGCGCGGCCTCCAGGGCACTGTCCAACGACAGAGCTAGATCATACCCATCATGACAGTGCGGCGCGCTCGGCTGTGGCTCGAATCCGTCAAAGATCAAGTCTCCGCGGATGTCAGCCATATAGTTTAAATTTCCAAATCTGACCTTATGGCCAGGGGCATAGCTTTCGATCTGCTCCAGATGGCCAAGCGAATTGGCCCGTAGTGCAAAGCCGCCGAATACGAAGATCTGTCCGGGGAGAAAAGTCTCACCCTGGACCGTGTTGTTGTTGATGATCGAAGGAGCCATCGGGCCTATAGATGACGACACAGAGGAACTCTCAATGAAAGCACCAATGTCGGTGTCAAAACTGGCGGATCTCGGGGAGGGGGTCCCGAACTGTGCGTCTAGGCGGATGGTAACAGGAGACAAGGGATACGATGTTTTTACCCAGGTTCGGGCCCTCTCGGTGGAGGTAAAACCCTACTCCTGCTTGATTAATATTGATGATATGGGTAGTACAAGAGTAGATCTACTAAGAGATCAAGGAGGCTAAACCCTAGAAGCTAGCCTATGGTATGATTGTTGTTCGTCGTACGGACTAAAACCCTCCGGTTTATATAGACACCGGAGAGGGCTAGGGTTACACAGAGTCGGTTATAATGGTAGGAGATCTACATATCCGTATCACCAAGCTTGCCTTCCACGCCAAGGGAAGTCCCATCCGGACACGGGACGGAGTCTTCAATCTTGTATCTTCATGGTTTTGGAGTCCGGCCAACGGTAATAGTCCGGCTATCCAGACACCCCCTAATCCAGGACTCCCTAACTCACTCCTGGACAAAGTCACATGTTAACGGCATTCATTGCTGGAGAAAAATGGAAATATGATCAAGCCAGAACTACGAAGAAAGCCCAGTCAAGAAACATCGCTTTCTAAAGGACAATGTTCTGAGGCTATCACCTGAACAACTTGTCGGCTATGCAAACTGAGATCAAGAAGCTCAGTGATGAATTTGATGCCTATAAGGCAGAATGGCTGAGAGCCAAAGTCAGATTCGTCAAAATGGTGAAGAAATTCACTACCAATGTTGCTGATCTATCGCACATCGAAATTCCCCCGGCTGAAGCATCTGCTCAGCCAACTAAAGAACATGCCAGCACCGCTGATGAAAATCAGGCTGCTGATGAAACTGCAAGCACCAGGACTAAAGAAGCTTCACAAGACAGGACAACTGTATCAGTTGTGACTGAAGAAATTGATCCAATTTCCTTTGCTCCTCCTGCACCAACACCAAGCCCAGTTCTTCCTTCTGCTCTGGAAGTGAAGAAAACAAAGGCTGTGGAGCGAGTTGCTCTGAAGAAAAGGAAAGCATCTGCTTCCACAGAATCTTCTGCACCCAAGAAGGCGAAGATTTTGACAAGCTCACTTGAGAATCCTATCGATGCTGATCCTCTCTCAAGTATGCTGTCCGTGTCAAAATTGGCGGATCTCGGGTAGGGGGTCCCGATCTGTGCGTCTTAGGCTGATGGTAACAGGAAGCAAGGGGCACGATGTTTACCCAGGTTCGGGCCCTCTCGATGGAGGTAAACCCCTACTTCCTGCTTGATTAATATTGAAGATATGAGTAGTACAAGAGTAGATCTACCACGAGATTATAGAGGCTAAACCTTAAGAGCTAGCCTATGATGGTATGATTGTAATTGTGATCGGCCTTCTAAGGACCATCCTCTCCGGTTTATATAGACACCGGAGAGGGCTAGGGTTTACATGGAGTCGGTTACAAGGAAGGAAATATAATATCCGGATCGCCAAGCTTGTCTTCCACGCAAAGGAGAGTCCCATCCGTACACGGGCCGAAGTCTTGAGTCTTGTATCTTCACGCTTCAATAGTCCGGACGATGTATACAGTCCGGCTGTCCGGATACCCCCTAATCCAGGACTCCCTCAGAAGCCCCTGAACCAGGCTTCAATGACAATGAGTTCGGCGTGCAGTCTTGTCTTCGGCATTGCAAGGCGGGTTCCTTCTCCGGATACTCCAATGTACCCATCATGACGAACAGTGTCCGGCATCTCATCAATGTTGTACTCCTCCGCTTCAGTGCTTCAATAATGACCATTTCCACGTGTCAAGCGAATGTGAGGAGTTGAGGCATTTTTGCATTTGCCACCTGAGGCAGTCCTGGATTAGGGGGTGTCCGGATAGCCAAACTATCACCTTTGGCCGGACTCCTGGACTATGAAGATACAAGATTGAAGACTTCGTCCCGTGTCTGGATGGGACTTTCCTTGGCGTGGAAGGCAAGCTTGGCGATACGGATATGTAGATTTCCTACCATTATAACCGACTCTGTGTAACCCTAACCCTCTTCGGTGCCTATATAAACCGGAGGGTTTTAGTCCGTAGGACGAACAACAATCATACCATAGGCTAGCTTCTAGGGTTTAGCCTCTCTGATCTCGAGGTAGATCTACTCTTGTACTACCCATATCATCAATATTAATCAAGCAGGAGTAGGGTTTTACCTCCATCGAGAGGGCCCGTACCTAGGTAAAAACATCGTGTCCCTCGTCTCCTGTTACCATCTGCCTAGACGCACAGTTCGGGAACCCTTACCCGAGATCCGCCGGTTTTGACACCGACATTGGTGCTTTCATTGAGAGTTCCTCTGTGTCGTCATCTTTAGGCCCGATGGCTCCTCCGATCATCAACAACGATGCGGTCTAGGGTGAGACTTTTCTCCCCGGACAGATCTTCATATTCGGCGGCTTTGCACTGCGGGCCAATTCGCTTGGCCATCTAGAGCAGATCGAAAGCTACGCCCCTGGCCATCAGGTCAGATTTGGAAGTTTGAACTATACGACTGACGTCCGCGGAGACTTGATCTTTGATGGGTTCGAGCCACAGCCGAGCGGGCAGCACTATCACGATGGGCATGATCTAGCTCTGCCGCCGGACAGTGCCCTGGAGGCCGCACCAGTGTCTGCTCCGACCCTTAGCTCGGAGCCGACTGCGCCGATCGAGGACGGGTGGCTGGACACCGCCTCAGGGGCTGCTATCCCTACGGAGATCAAGCCGAACACCAACCCTGTCCTTTGCGAAGCTCGTGACTCCAAGGTGCCGGACTCCGAACCTTCCGCGCCCCTGCCAATCGATTCGATTGGGCGCCGATCATGGAGTTCACTGCCGCAGACATCTTTCAGCACTCGCCCTTTGGCGACATCCTGAATTCGCTAAAGTCTCTCTCTTTATCAGGAGAGCCCTGGCCGGATTATGGTCAGGAAGGTTGGGATGCGGACAACGAAGAAATTCAAAGCCCACCCACCACCCACTTCGTAGCCACTGTCGATGATTTAACCGACATGCTCGACTTTGACTCCAAAGACATCGACGGTATGGACGACGATGCAGGAGACGACCAAGAACCAGCGCCTACAGGGCATTGGAAGGCCACCTCATCATACGACATATACATGGTGGACATCCCAAAAGATGGAAATGGCGATGGAACAACGGAGGATGACCCCTCCAAGAAACATCTTAAGCGCCAGCGTCAGCGGCGCCGCTCTAAATCCCGCCACAGCAAAAACGGTGATTCCGGCACGGGAGACAATAACACCTCGGACAGTGCCGAAGACAACCCCCTCCAGCAGGATTCAACGTAGGAGGATGGAGAAGCCAGCCCTCATGAGAGAGTGGCAGACAGAGAGGTAGAGGACGATAATTACATGCCTCCCTCCGAAGACGAGGCAAGCCTCGACGACGACGAATTTGTCGTGCCTAAGGATCCCGTCGAACAGGAGCATTTTAAACGCAGGCTTATGGCCACGACAAGCAGCCTCAAGAAAAAGCAGCAACAACTTAGAGCTGACCAAGACTTGCTAGCTGACAGATGGACTGAAGTCCTTGCGGTCGAAGAGTATGAACTCGAACGCCCCTCCAAGAGCTACCCAAAACGCAGGCTACTACCCCAATTAGAGGAGGAAGCACCCAAACCTACATCACCAGCTCATGATGTGGCCGACCGGTCACCTCGTGGCCGCAACAGAGAGGCCTCTCGGCCCTCCACTCAAGCCGCACCCCGGCGTCGCTCAAAAAGTACCAAGGCACGGGGAAATGCGCTAGACCTGCGAGATATATTGGAGGACAAGGCAAGGCAAACAAGTTCAATCTACGGATCGCGTGGGCGCCTCACTACACGTGACGATAACCGTCATGCCGGATACAGCAAATCCGGCCGAGCCGAACACAGCAGACAAAGCTCATTTGAGCTACGTCGTGATATAGCCCAGTACAGGGGCGCCGCACACCCACTATGCTTCACAGATGAAGTAATGGATCATCAAATCCCCGAGGGTTTCAAACCCATAAACATCGAATCATATGACGGCACAACAGATCCTGCGGTATGGATCGAGGACTACCTCCTTCATATCCACATGGCCCGCGGTGATGATCTACACGCCATCAAATACCTCCCACTCAAGCTTAAAGGACCAGTTCGGCATTGGCTTAACAGCTTGCCAGCGGAGTTAATTGGTTGTTGGGAAGACCTGGAGGCCGCTTTCCTCGACAACTTCCAGGGCACCTATGTGCGACCACCAGACGCCGATGACCTCAGCCACATAATTTAGCAGCTAGAGGAATCGGCCAGACAATTCTGGACACGGTTCCTAACCAAGAAAAATCAAATTGTCGACTGTCCGGATGCAGAGGCCCTTGCAGCTTTCAAACATAACATCCGCGATGAGTGGCTTGCCCGGCACCTAGGACAGGAAAAGCCGAAATCCATGGCAGCCCTCACAACACTCATGACCCGCTTTTGCGTGGGAGAGGACAGCTGGCTAGCTCGTAGTAACAACATGACCAAGAGCCCTGGTAATTCAGATACCAAGGACAGCAATGGCAGGTCGCGTCGCGAAAAGCACAAGCGCCGCATTAACGGCGATAATGCTGAGGATACGACAGTCAATGCTGGATTCAGAGGCTCTAAACTCGGTCAGCGGAAAAAGCCATTCAAAAGAAATACTCCAGGCCCGTCCAATTTGGACCGAATACTCGATCGCTCATGCCAGATACACGGCACCCCCGAGAAACCAGCCAACCACACCAACAGGGACTGTTGGGTCGTCAAGCAGGCAGGCAAGTTAAATGCCGAAAACAATGACAAGGGGCTGCGTAGTGACGACGAGGAGGAGCCCCGGCTACCAAACAATAGAGGACAGAAGGGCTTCCCCCTACAAGTGTGAACGGTGAACATGATATACGCAACCCACATACCCAAAAGGGAGCGGAAGCATGCACTAAGGGACGTATATGCGATGGAGCCAGTCGCCCCAAAGTTCAATCCCTGGTCCTCCTTCCCGATCACTTTTGATCAAAGGGACCACCCCACTAGCATCCGCCATGGCGGATTCGCCGCATTGGTTCTAGACCCAATCGTTGACGGATTTCACCTCACTAGAGTCCTGATGGACGGCGGCAGTAGCCTGAACCTGCTTTATCAGGATACAGTGAGAAAAATGGGCATAGACCCCTCAAGGATTAAACCCACAAAGACGACCTTTAAAGGTGTCATACTAGGTGTAGAGGCCAACTATACAGGCTCAGTTACACTTGAAGTGGTCTTCGGATCCCCGAATAACTTCCGAAGCGAGGAGTTAATCTTCAACATAGTCCCGTTCCACAGCCGCTATCACACACTGCTCGAACGAACCGCATTTGCAAAGTTCAATGCGGTGCCGCACTACGCATACCTCAAGCTCAAGATGCCAAGCCCTCGAGGAGTCATTATGGTAAACGGAAACACCGAACGCTCTCTCCGAACGGAGGAGCATACAGCGGCCCTCGCGGCGGAAGTACAAAGCAGCCTCTCAAGGCAATTCTCGAGTCCGGCTATTAAACGTCTAGACACCATCAAGCGCGCCCGGAGTAACCTACAACAAGACCGCCTGGCATGTCCCGAGCACGCGTAGCAATGCGGCCCCAACCCTAGCCCTCGCGAAATGGCGAAACTAGTACTACACGTACATAATTACGCTCTGGAAATACCATGGGCATAGGGGGAGGGGCACGACCACGGCAGGCCCAGAATGCGGCTCAACCGCACCAAGGGCTGCATATTGTGTCATTCTTTTTCTTTTCCTTCTTTTCAGGACTCCGTTCTCAAGAAGCCCTGTCCGGCAGTAGAATCACCGAACACATGATGCAACAGCCAGGGAAGCGGAAAGCTACGTCGAGTGTCCAGGTGGTCTCTATAACGAGCAGTATACTTGTTTCACATATCATCCCACAGCTCGCTCCTGGAGGGGGACACGTCAAATAGTCCCTGAGGGAGTCCCGGACTAGGGGGTGTCCGGATAGCCGAACTATCATCATCGGCCGGACTCCAAGACTATGAAGATACAAGATTGAAGACTTCGTCCCGTGTCCAGATGGGACTTTCCTTGGCGTGGAAGGCAAGCTTGGCGATACGGATATGTACATCTCCTACCTTTGTAACCGACTCTGTGTAACCCTAGCCCTCTCCGGTGTCTATATAAACCGGATGGCCTTAGTCCATAGGACGAACAACAATCATACCATAGGCTAGCTTCTAGGGTTTAGCCTCCTTGATCTCGTGGTAGATCTACTCTTGTAACCCACATCATCAATATTAATCAAGCAGGACGTAGGGTTTTACCTCCATCAAGAGGGCCCGAACCTGGGTAAAAACATCGTGTCCCTCGTCTCTTGTTACCATCCGCCTAGACGCACAGTTCGGGACCCCCTACCCGAGATCCGCCGGTTTTGACACCAACATTGGTGCTTTCATTGAGAGTTCCTCTGTGTCGTCGCGATCAGGAAGGATGCCTTGTCCCGTCTTTAAAGACGGTACCGTCGTCAAGAGAGCTTTGGCCGCCGGCCAAACTGTCCGGCTAGGTGGTTTTCTTATGACCGCCTGTTCGGCCACCGCTCCGACGATGACCTCTCAGGTCATCAAAAGCGATCTTCACGTCAGCCCGGAATTCGCCGAGCAGTTAGATCCGATTGAGCTCTCCTCTGTAAACGAGCTCTTGGATCGCATCGCCGCCCTGGGAGTCGCCACAGACTACGATCAGATTGGGCTTAAACCCGATCTAAGAGAGATTAACTCTCCTCAGGCCACCCACCACATTGTCGTGGTAGAGGAACAATGCGGCAATCCTTCTTCCACGTTGAAAACCAACTATGTCCGGATTCCCGATCCCTCCAAGCCGATTTCCCGCGAAGGGACAGACGCTAATCAAATACTGAACTTAGAGTCAGGCATCGGACTAGATTCGTTGGAAAGCATCCAGCAAGTCAAGCTTCCAAATCCGGAAACTTCTTGGCCTTTGAGCCTCAGATTGGGTGGGGTTCTGAACTTGATTCCACCCGCCCACCCAAACATAAGCGATCTATCTCGAATACGGCAAGAGCCTGATGAAACAGTACATCATTATTGGGCCAGATTCCTCCTGGTTATGAACAGGATAAAGGACTGATGCGAAGAAAGCGCGATTTCAATTTTCTGCAACAATTGCACGGACAAGGGAATCATGAACGCCATAAGTCGTCGCGAAGTTACACGTTTCATCGACCTAGCGACTATAGTACAAAAATATTGTGCGGTAGAGAGTGCCAGGAACACCGAAACTAGGTTTTGGGACAGTCCGGCCTTGACCACAACCCTAGTCCGAAGTAAAAGGGTGCGCCATACTCAAGCACCTGGGTTAAAAACCAAAAAGCAAAGACCCCCTAAAGAGCATGGAACCGTACTGGAGGGCTGGCTCAACGGACCCTGCAAAATCCACAGTACGGAGGGCGCCACTCCAACAAACAGCCTTCGAGCATGTTGGATACTACGACAGGTGGCCAAAAGTGGCGAAGGCTTTTTAGCCCCGGGCAAACAGCCCAGCAGTACCGGTACGGTTTTAACAGTCTTCGAGACTTCCGCATCAAATAACAGGCGAAAACGAACAATCCGCGGCCTCGCCGAAGTCTACCAAGTAGCAATAGCAAATCCATGGAGTAACACGGCTATCACCTTCAACGCCAGCGACGAACCTAAATTCCGAATAGCTAGAGCACCAGCCGCATTGGTCCTCAGTCCGATAGTGGATGGCTTTCGCCTTACCAAGGTACTCATGGATGGCGGCAGCGGATTAAACCTCAACTATGAGGAAACCCTTCAAAAAATGGATATTGACTGGAGCCGCATCGAGCGAAGCAGCACAACCTTCAGAGGGATAATCCCTAGTCGAGAAGTACGCTGCATAGGAAAAATCACACTAGATGTAGTGTTCGGCTCACCGGACAATTACAGGTCTGAGGAGGTCACGTTCCAAGTGGCCCCATTCGGCAGCGGATATCACGCTTTGTTAGGGCGAGAGGCATTCACAATCTTCCAAGCTATACCCCACTACGGGTACATGAAGCTCAAAATGCCCGGACCCAATGGGATAATCACTCTTCCCAGCGATCCAGATACAGCACTCCACGCTGAAAATAAGACAGCCGCACTGGCCCTGGAGGCATTGTCCGAAGCCCTAGCGGCAGAGGAACTAACTACGCTGCGCTCCGCGGTGGATAGGGACGATGTGATACTCGATAAGAGGCCCAAGTCCACCTCTTTTAAACCAGCAGACGAAATAGTCAAATTTCAGGTCCATCCAACGGACCCCACAAAGACGGCCTCCATTGGGGCACAATTAAGTCCTGATGTCGAAGCCGCACTATGAGAATTCCTTCGGGAAAATTGGGACATTTTTGCCTGGCACCCTAAAAACATGCCAGGAATCCCACGCAGACTGGCAGAGCATAGCCTAAACATCCTAAAAGGATTCAAGCCGGTCAAACAAGCTCTTCGGCGATTTTCCGAACCCAAAAGACAGGCAATGGGAGAAGAGCTAGCCAAACTCTTAGAAGCCGGATTCATCAGAGATATAAAACATCCGGACTGGCTAGCCAATCTAGTAATGGTACCAAAAAAGGACAAATCCTGGCGCCTCTGAGTCGATTTTAAAGACCTTAACAAGGCCTGTCCAAAGGACCCTTTCCCCCTCCCTCGCATTGACCAAATCATCGATGCTACCGCAGGGCACGATTCATTGTGCTTCCTCGACGCATACTTCGGATACCATCAAATCAAGATGGTGGAGAAAGACCAGGCCGCAACGGCATTCATTACTCCATATGGGCCATTCTGCTTCAACACAATGCCCTTCGGACTCAAAAACACCGGCGCAACATATCAGCGCATGATTCAAACATGTCTGGCTACCCAGATAGGCAAAACAGTAGAGGCATACATAGATGATGTGGTCGTCAAGACCAAACACGTTGAAACTCTGGTAGAAGACTTGAGGGTGACATTCGACAACCTCCAAGCATATGACATTAAACTCAATCCAGAAAAATGCGTCTTCGGCGTACCAGCCGGAAAGCTCTTGGGCTTCATCGTATCCGGTAGAGGAATTGAAGCAAACCCGGCCAAAATCCAAGCTCTGTCACAATTGGATATTCCAAAAGACCTCAAGCAAATACAAAAACTAACCGGATGCGTAGCGGCCTTAAGCCGCTTCATCTCCCGTTTGGGAGAAAAGGCTCTGCCCCTCTACCGCCTCCTCCGGCGCATCAAACATTTCGAATGGACGGATGCTGCCACAGCCGGACTCGAAGAAATAAAGGCCATACTGGCAACAAATCCGGTCCTGGCCGCGCCCAACCTGGGCGAACCTATGTTATTATATATCGCAGCAACACATCAAGTTGTCAGCGCGGTACTCGTCGCCGAGCGAGAGACAGAAGGGCATAGATTCCCTCTTCAAAAACCAGTGTACTACGTATCCACTGTTCTAACTCCATGCAAGTCCCGGTACCCACATTATCAAAAGATAGCATATGCGGTGTTCATGGCATCCCGGAAGCTGCGACACTACTTTCAAGAGTGTTCCATAACGGTGGCCTCCGAAGTACCTCTCAACTATATTATAAACAATCGCGACGCAACGGGCAGGATTGCAAAATGGGCTATTGAGCTCTTACCATTTGACATAACCTATAAACCACGGAGAGCTATAAAATCGCAGGTTCTGGCCGACTTCGCCGCCGAATGGACCGAAGCCGAACTCCCTAAAGAGTACGGCGCATACTCCAATTGGATCATGCATTTCGACGGATCCAAAATGTTGGCTGGCTTGGGGGCTGGCGTCGTCCTGACGACCCCAACTGGAGACACAATCCAATACGTACTTCAAATAATGTACATGGACTCCAATAATGCAGCCGAATACGAGGCCCTTCTACATGGCCTCCGGATGGCAATCTCCATGGGCATTCAACGCCTAGAGGTGCGCGGGGATTCAAACCTCGCAATATCCCAAGTAAATGGAGACTTTGATGCCAAAGATCCAAAAATGGCAGCTTACCGCAACGCCGTCCTGAAAATGTCAGCTCGGTTCGAAGGACTCGAATTCCACCATGTAGCTCGGGATAATAACCAGGCAGCAGACGTGTTAGCACGCATCGGTGCGAAACGAGACACCGTCCCTCCAAACATCTTCCTGGAACGGCTCTTCAAGCCATCCGTGTTATGGAAGAGGAGTCCGGAAATCACAATCCGGAGCCAGCTGCATCACCGAACTCAGACCATTCTGACACAATCGGCGGCTCAGCCGATGAAATAACACCTTCAGCTCACGAAATAATGGCAGTAATTGCCCCGTGGACAAAACCATTGCTAGCCTACTTAATTCGGCAGGAACTTCCCGAAGACCAAAATGAGGCCCGCTGCATAGTTCGGCGATCTAAAGCCTACAAGGTCCATGAGGGAGAACTTTATAAGAAAAGCACAACCGGAGTCCTTCAAAGGTGTATCTCCAAAGAGGAGGGGCGGAATCTCCTAGCTGAAATTCACGCCGGACTCGGCGGGCACCACGCTGCAGCCTGGGCACTCATAGGCAAAGCCTTCCGTACAGGATTTTATTGGCCAACAGCCCAGGCAGATGCTCAGGACCTAGTCCAACGATGCGTCGGTTGCCAGCTCTTTGCTAATCAGAGCCACATGCCACCCACCGCACTCAAAACTATACCCATTACCTGGCCGTTCGCGGTCTGGGGGCTTGACATGGTTGGACCCCTTAAAGGGGGCACAAATACTTATTGGTCATGGTGGACAAATTCACCAAATGGATTGAGGCCAAGCCGGTTAAAACGGCAGAATCCGGACCGGTGATAGACTTCCTATCCGGGGTAGTACACCGTTTTGGCGTCCCCCACAGCATCATCACTGATAACGGCACGAACTTCACTGCCGACGAGGTTAAACTCTGGTGCAAAAACATGGGCATCAAGCTCGATTACGCTTCAGTCTATCACCCCCAAACTAACTGTCAAGTCGAGCGAGCAAATGGTCTAATCATGAGCGGCATCAAACCCAGACTAGTGCGGTCCCTTAAGGAATCTAACACGCACTGGGTAGAGGAGCTCGACTCCATACTCTGGGGGCTGCGGACCACGCCAAATCGAACTACTGGATTCACACCATTTTTCATGGTGTACGGCACAGAGGCAGTTCTGCCTTGCGATATAATTCATGACTCACCTCATGTGCGCATGTACGAAGAAAGAGAAGCCGAGTTGGATCGGGAGGAAAGTTTGGACGCCTTAGAGGAGGAGCGGGACGTGGCAAAGGCTCGTTCCGCATTCTATCAGCAACAGGCTCGAAGATATCAAAGCAGAGAAGTACGGGCCAAAACTTACAATGTCAGCGAACTCGTTCTACGCCTGCTGGACAAGAAAAAGGACAAACTTAAGCCCAACTGGGAAGGTCCCTTCATCATCGACCAAGTCCTGACCGGCGGAGCATACCGTCTACGTAAAGCATCTGACAACTGACTCGAGCCGAATCCATGGAACGCAGCCCGTCTCCGAAGATTCTACGCCTAAACACCGGACTCAGAGTTCGTCTCACTCCCCCGTCCACCTTTTTATATTTTTTACTGTCTCTTGTCCACCTCCTTCTTCCCACTTTTTTTCATTACCTTTTATAGGCTGATTTGCGCTTTGTTCGCACACACTTGATGTGGTCCTAGCACTCATTATACCTGGGGGCTTCTTTACCAGAAGCTTATTAATATGGGCTTCACGCCCAATACATGTGTCATACTTCCGCATGTACCTTTTATTCACCATTATATGCATCGATATGACTTAAGTTTTGGCCAAGCTGGGTTGCCTGGCTCCTGTGCTTACCCCTATGTTCCCGATTGTTCGGCTAGGAGGTAAAGGGAGCACCTCTGCGATTGTTACTGCTGGGTCAGCCGGATGTGTACCTCAGACTGGGTGAAGCCGAAAGCTAGCGTTCTTAAGAGAATATTCGGTCGGTGACTTGAAAGATGATTTATTACTTACTTATTTATAAGCCCCTAGATGCTTTTTCTGCTATTTTCATAGTCCGGCATTGCACCTTAGGGCATGCCTCCCAAGGAAAGGAACCCTTAACGGAACTATTCTCCCTGGAAGATGTTTCTTACTAACCATGTAATATAACATAACTAGTTGGGCACTTGTCTGATAAAGCAATTATGACCCCGACGCCTTGTCTCCATGCATGCCCCGGTTCTTTTATAACCGTAGGGGTATTCGGACACACTGCGGACTGTTGGGTCCCGAGGTTGAAGCGAAACGGTCCGCAAAGACAAACGATCTACAATCTGGCTAGAAGGCATCTTACATGTCATTTCAAATTCAATCGTCAAACCGACTGATTGTACTCCTCCTCAATCCCATCTAACAGGCTGTCTAATTTACAGTCCTGTTGGGAATATTTCGCGGCCAATTCTACTTGGCCATACATCAAGCTCACAGGGATCTCCTTCCCATCAGGCCCCGCAGGTCCGACCTCGGCCATGTGGTTTGGGTCAGCCTTCGGGTAGCGCGTCTTCACCATGGCCCAGGCCTCCCTGGCGTCCTGACGGCAGGCCGATATTTTCCACAAACGGAGGCGTCGCCGTGCCCCCTGAAGCTTCTCAGCAAGCTCACCAAGGCCCTCGAATAGGGAGACGGATGGCCATAAAGCCTGAACGACGCCACTCATCGCCTGCCGAACACGTTCGAACAATTGCGCCAGCTCGGGAAGTTGGTCACCTGTTGACCCAGGCATTTCCTCCGCAGGGCGACCTGTGAGCACACCTAAAGACATATTTCTGTCAAACGACTTCCTCGCTGAATTCTTCTTTTCAAAGGAATTTTCTCAAGCACTTACTATAAATGCCGCAACGAAGTCGCTGATTCTCCTTCAAGGAGCCAGACAGCTGGGCCCGAACACCTTTCAGCTCTTCTCCTAGCTGGGTGTGGGCATCTTGGAGCTTGTTTCTCTCCTGCTGCACCTTCATAAGCACCCTCTCGCCAGCCTTGAGCTGACGCAGTAGCTGTTGCTTGTCTGGATCTAGTCCGACGCCCTCTGCAATATTATTGTCAGATTAACACCGCACTTTGTTAATTAATTATCTTTTCAAAGTACGTCTTACCAGCGGGGGTCTCTTTGGCTCCCCCTGTGGTGGCCAGTGCGGCCTCAAGTTGGGCCTTGCACTCTTGGAGCTCCTGGGACATATGGGTATTCTTCTTCGTAAGATCCTGCATAAAAATTGATCCTTAAATCAGTTATTTTAACCATTTTAAGTCTCGGGGGCTACTGGCATATATAACTATTAAAATTACTTACACGTATGTCTTTCACATACTGCTCCGTGGCTCTGGTTAACCCATCTTGAGCGGCACGGAGGTGCGCATTTCCCGCATCAAAGGCATTTAACGCCTCCGGGGAGAAACACGCGTCACGAAGAACTGTCCGGCGATGCCTGTGATTCATGGCGCTCTCCACCTCAGACCGGGTGGCGGACAGCCTGTCGGCATCCTCCGTTGGAGGAGCGTCCGACTCATGCCTTGTATTCGCCTCCCCTTCCGGGCCATGCGTTGGAGCATGGCTGGCGGAGGCTTGATTGGCAACCTCTTCGGACACTGTCCAGCGAGCACTCTTTCTGGAAAGGTTATGAGCATTAATATACCTCCTGGGAATCCTTCCCTTAAAAAATAGCGGTGCTCCGTACCGTTGCGGCGATGTTTCAGTTCGCGTTGCACTCCTCTTCCGCCTGCTGGGCCGGACTGACCCTTGTTGGCCGGTCGCCGCGGGCTCGACTTCCTGCCGTAAAGGCGCTTCCTGCCGAACACCATTGGAGCATGGTGGTCAGAACTAAGCACTAAAGAAGTAACGGCGACAGGACTTCGGTCGTACTCACCGGGGAAGCCGGACACAAACCGGGGTAGTCAGCCATAATGGCGACTAAAGCATTATCTATGCTGAGCTGGTGGTACACCCCGTTGATCAGTTCCACCGCTAAGTCCGGATCCTCTTCGGAGGCCGGATTGAGGGTCCTTTCTGGGTCTTCGGGTTGTGGGGCTGGGCTTTTTATGCCCTCCACATCCCGACGCAGTTCCTGTGTCAAAATCATACAATAAGACAATTGCCTTTAAAGGCACAGTTCAGATATGCATGCGACCGCTTACCCAGCTCCGAGGGTTGTTCATGGAAAATACGTTCAGAGGATTCATGCAGAGGAAGTCCTCCTTCTCCCCCTTGTACAAGCCGGACAGGATCTTCACCAGATCGTCGGCCGAGCCAGGTCCCTTGCGGCCGTGACGGGTGGCGTCGTCGTCTCCGTTGAAGTCCCACATGGGGTGGCCCCTATATTGGAGTGGCTGCACCCCACGCATAATGCATGTGGCCATGACTCCGATCATGGTTAATCCGGAATGGGCTAGCAGCCGTATCCGGCCCATCAAGTAATGGACGCTACTATCATCTTCTCATCGAGGGCTCCGTGGGCGCCAACTTAGGCGTTTCTTCAGGGGAGCGTTGCTGAACTCCGGAAGGCCGATCCGGACTGGATCCGGCAGCGGAGCGTCCTCCATATAAAACCACTCCGAAGGCCAATCTTCGGACGCCTTCTTCGGGGTCCCGGACAGGTATCCGGTCCCGGTGATGCGCCATATTTCGGCTCCGCCCACTTGATATATCGACCCCCCGTGAGAGCGGGGTACGAGGCAAAACAGCCTCTTCCACAACACAAAATGGGGCTCAATGCCCAAGAACAGCTCACACAGAGCTACGAAGCCCGCGATGTGCAAAATGGAGGCAGGTGTAAGGTGATGAAGCTGGAGTCCGTAGAACTCCAGGAGCCCCCGGAGAAACGGATGTATAGGAAATCTGAGTCCCCTTATTAAGTAGGAGACGAAGGACACCCGCTCTCCTTTGGAGGGATTGGGGACGCTCTCCGCCTGCTTCCCACCTTTGTAGGTGGCTAGTCCCGCTCGAACCGGAACCATGAAGGCCGGGGGAAGATATCCCTCTGCTTGGAACATCACTAACCCGCTGTGCGGGACTGAGCATCTCCTCCAATCTCCTGGCTTAGGGCTGGGAGCAAGAGAAGAGGAGCCGCGTCGACTGTCCATGTTGGAATGGGTTTGGTGTCAGATGCGCCTCGGCGGGTGCTTGTGGAAGGAGGATGATGTGATTTGGATCTGGATCCTCGCCTCCTTTATAGGCGGCTTATTTGCGCAGCTAGGGGTAAAACATAAAAATACCCTGGCTTTTCGCATTCGTGCGACGCGTGGAAGAAGACCATTATTGGACGCGGAAGCCAAGGAGCGCAGCATTTATGAAGCAACCGAACACTATCCGGCAAACACATGGAGCATTAAGAAGAACCCGCCTTGCAAACGCCGAAGACAACATACGCGCCGGATTCGTCATTATTGAAGCCTGGTTCGGGGGCTACTGAGGGAGTCCCGGACTAGGGGGTGTCCAGATAGCAGAACTATCATCATCTGCCGGACTCCAAGACTATGAAGATGTCACATCCCTAGCTTCTGGTGCTGCCTGGTGTGTGCATCATGTTTAATTTTTTTGAAACCTGAACTGAGGAAATTTTTGGAAGCCTCAAAAACTTAAATAAAAGAGGGGCAAAAACCCTAGAAATCTCATTCATTGCTCCAAAATGCTCTTCTTAAATGTTTGATAATTTTTGGTAAGGGTTCTGGTCCCAACCAAAATATTGAACATTTTTAAGGAATTATTTTTGGGACTTTGGATTTAACTCATTAGCTATTTGAATTTGAGTTATATTCATATAATTAGAATATAATTTCAAATACCCCTGAAATATTTTATAAGCTTTTGGAAAATTCCATCTAGCAATATAAAATATTCAGAGGAGTTTTTGGCATTGTTTGAATTATTTTAAATTCAAAACAGTGGCAAAATAAATTAAATAAAACAAACAGAACAAAAAAAAAGGAGAGCAGAACCACCTGGACTTACCTGTGAAGGCCACCTGGTGGCCCAACAGGACCGGCCCAGCCGGCCCAGCCCACCTCCTCCCCCTTGTCATCTTCCTCCTCTGCCAGGAGGACGAATAGAGGCGAGGCGTGGCGCGCGCCCGAGAGGCCTCGGCCACCTCCTGCTTGCCGCCCCGCCCCGGATCGGCTAAGGATGCCACGACACCCCCCTGGAACCCCCTCGTCCGCTCCCTTGCCTCCCTGCTCTCTCCCTCTCACTCCCCTGCTCTTTTTCCCCTCATGGCCGAAGCCGCCATGGCCACTCCGCTGAGAAACACCGCGGCCAGCCACTCCCTCGCTCCTTCTCCGTGTTCCCGAGATCCGTATCGCCTCCAGCGTCATCCTCGCCAAACCAAGCATCACCGGAAGCCCTGCAATGTCGGCGCCATCATCTTCTTCTTCCTCGGGCACCGAAGGCCGTCATCGTCGATTCGTCGCCGTCGTCGCTTCCCCGAGCTCGTTGACCATCTCGACGTGACCACTGTGAGCTCATGATCCGTTTCCCCCTATTACCGCACTCGATAGCGCTCTATAGTCGCATATGTCGCCGAGCCCGAAAGCTCACCGCCGCCGGCCATGTCGCCGTCGTGGCTACAGACGCCGTAGCTCGTGCCTGGGCGCGTCATAGCACTCGGTTTGCTCCCAGGAGATGACCCCGACCACCAGCTGGACCTGCCATGCACCAGAACTCCGAACCCGCGCTCGCCCGAACTCCGGTCGCCGCCGCGGGCCCCGTCCCGGTGAGCTCGGGCCACCTCAGCCCCTGCCGTTTGCACAGATGGATGCGGGCGACTCCCAGCTCCACGTAGACGCCTCATCCGCCCCTTTGGTCGCCGGAGATGCAAACCCGAGCGTCTCCGCCGCTTTGCTTGGTCGTCGGCGGCTAGCCGCCGGTGTGTCCGACGTGGCCGCGTGATTAGTGTTAGTTACGGCCAGCTAACCCCCCCAGAGCCACTGACAGCCGGGCCCCACGGCCTAACCAACCGGCTAACTAAAATAGATTAGGGTTAATCTAATTGTAGTGGCCCCACGCGTCAGTTTTGACCGCGCTGACGTGGCCGTTGACTGGGCCCACATGTCAGCGACACAAACCAGTCTGAGACACTGACGTGTGGACCCCACTGGTCAGGTTTGACCCGGACCAGCCCAGTTGACTCTGCTGACGTCACAGTGACGTGGTGCTGACGCAATAAGTATTTTCTGGATTTAAAAATAATCAGGAAATTCTAGAAAATAGCTAAAACTTCAATAAATCATAGAAATTCAACCGTAACTCCAAATTAAATAATTTATATATGAAAAATTATCAGAAAAATCCAATCTATCCATCTGTACCATTTTCATGCATGTTAGAACAACTTATCACTACTGTTTAGGACAAATGAAGTGAATGACATCTAAATAACCACATATGGAGTTTGAATTGAATCTTGGATTCAAACCAACTTCATTTAATCTGGTTTTAGGTGCATTAGCCCAAAACACATTCATATTGCCATGTCATAGCATGCATCATATTGTGCATTGCATTGATTGTGTTTCTTCTGTGTTTGCCGGTGTTGTTCCCCCCCTCGGTAGACGTTGTATCGACGATGTGATCGTTGACACTGATGAAGACTCAATGCTATCTTCAGAAGTGCCAGGCAAGCAAAACCCCCTTGTTCATTCCGATAAAATCCCACTCTCTCGCCCCTGCTCTCTTTTACTGCATTAGGACAACAACGACATATTTGATTCTTGCTGCGGTAGCTGAACCCTTTATCCTTTGCATGACCTGTCATTGCCACAGTAAATAGATGAAACCCACTAGCATGAGTAGGAGTTGTTTGAGCCCTGATGTGCCTACTCATTCATGCTTGTTTGTCATGCCTGCTACTGCTTAGAGTTGAGTCAGGTCTGATTCATCAGGGATGAATCAGAGGCGTGTGAACATGTCCTACTATGGGTGAACTAAGTGTGTGAACACGATTTGGTAAAGGTAGCGGTGAGAGGCCATGTAGGAGTACATGGTGGGTTGTCTCATTGCAGCCGTCCTCAGGAACTGAGTTCTGTGTTTGTGATCCATGACCAGTTACTACCACACATTGGGTTCCGGTAACTCGACCCCTCTCGACTTATTAATCAACATGATCTCTGTCCAGGAGTTGCAACTAGTTTCTGGTGTTTGTAGGTAGTGTTAGTAGTCTACCAAGTGGCACCCGGTACAGGTGGGCTTGGGACAGACTAGGCACAGTGGCACGGTGTACCAAGTGGCACCCGGATGGTGGGCTTGGGAACCCTGCTCACATCGTTTGGGGCCGTAAGCGACACCCCGGCCGGATCTCCTTGCGGATGGAACCCGAATAGGCGATAAACCTGGACTAGAGACTTGTTCGGTTAGTCAGGTCGTGGCCGACTCCCTCGCCCGGCTTCCGCTTGAAGGTTGCCGAGGTACATGACGTGTACAGGGCGGTAAGTGGCGAGAGCGTGTGTGAAGAAGTACACCCCTGCAGGGTTAACATCATCTATTCGAATAGCCGGATTCCTCGGATATGGAAACTTGGACCCCTTGCATAGTCCATAGACAAGTGAAAGTGGATACTCTAAAATATGCAAGATAAGCGTGAGTGCTATGGATGGCGTTCTCGTAGGGAGACGGGAGCGGATCCATAGTGGTGTATTGGTTGGTGAATATGTGGACTCGTGTGCGCCACCTCAAAAGAGTTACTTGCAGTCGTAGTTCAGGTTAGCCACCGAGTCAAAGCTGGCTTGCTGCAGTTAAACCCCACCATCCCTTTATTGATAATGATGCATATGTAGATAGTTCTGATGTAAGTCTTGCTGGGTACATTTGTACTCACGTTTGCCTATTTATGTTTTTTGCAGAGAGACTTCGGTCTCGTTAGTAGTTCCACGTGGACTTCGACGTTTAGCTTGTTACCTCAGCTACGATCTTGTGCCCTCGGTAGGATCTGGTAGATAGTCAGGCTTTTCAGCCTTTTTCATTTATAGATGTCTGTACTCAGACATGATAGCTTCCGCTTGTGCTTTGATTGTATGCTCTGAGTGTTGGGTCATGAGACCCATGTTTGTAATATCTCGCTCCTCGGAGCCTATTGAATAATTACTTGAGTCATAGAGTCATGTTGTGATGCTATGCTGTATTTGCACATATCGAGCATATTGTGTGTATGTTATTGAAATGCTTGGTATGTGTGGGATCTGACCATCTAGTTGTTTATCTTTAGTAGCCTCTCTTACCGGGAAATGTCTCCTAGTGTTTCACTGAGCCATGGTAGCTTGCTACTGCTCCGGAACACTTAGGCCGGCCGGCATGTGTCCTTCTTCGTTCCTGTGTCTGTCCCTTCGGGGAAATGTCACGCGATGAATACCGGAGTCCTGTTAGCCCGCTACAGCCCGGTTCACCGGAGTCCTGCTAGCCCAGTGCTACAGCCTAGATTCGCTCGCTGATGACCGACACGTTCGATGCTGGGTCATGGATGCCTGTCCCTATAAGTCTGTGCCACTTTGGGTTTATGACTAGCCATGTCAGCCCGGGCTCCTTATCATATGGATGCTAGCGACACTGTCATATACGTGTGCCAAAAGGCGCAAATGGTCCCGGGCAAAGGTAAGGCGACACCCGTGGGAATACCGTACGTGAGGCCGCAAAGTGATATGAGGTGTTACATGCTAGATCGATGTGGCATTGAGTCGGGGTCCTGACAGCGCTGGTATCAGAGCTTGACTGCCTGTAGGATTACCAAGCCAAACTGGTCGAAGTTGAGTCTAGAAATTCTTTAGTTATATAAGGGAATTGATTGTGGGATGGAACGTAAGGCTCTTTTTACTCCTTATACGTTATGCCCTTCTGATCTGAGTCATCTTATCTTTCCTACGGGGATTAAGAACTAGGCTATCTCTTCTTTCTATCAGGATCACGTGTTACTAATCCGTAGACTTATAGATTGTTGGATTTAAGATTGAGTTCAGTTTCTACTACTTCCGTACGTTAACTGTTGATCCCGAAACCTTGATATTGTGCTTCTGAGTGGTTATGCCACCATTTTTGTGAATGTCTCAAATCTTTTCTGAGCATTTACAGCTGTTATGCTGTCCGAGTCATCCCAGGTTTCTAAATAGTCGGATGCATTTGCAAATCCCTTCCTCCTGTTTCCGATGTGCCTTTGGTCAGATTAATCACACAAATCAGTGAGTTGAGGTACTTTATTGCCTTGACATATATGTTGGAGCTAGTATTATGACCCTAGGTGTCTTAGGGGATCATCTAGTAATTTAGCCATGATTTGTGTTCCCAGTGTGATGATTCTGGCCATCATTCTCGAAAGCATTCCGTGATGCTACTTAGTAATAGGTATTCTGTTCCTGGGTTCTTGAACCCGAGATTCACTCTACCTACTTCATGTTGATAGTAATTGCTAGTGCCTTTAGGATATTAGTAACCTTTGCGATAGTCCTTGAAGTCCGTGGTACCTTCTTCTTCCAAATACCATGAACTACTTATGGCAGAAGTTCCTCGTTGAACTGAAATATCACAACAGGATTATTCTTGAGGAGTTCTCCATTCGTAAATCGTGACTCTGCCAGTTCTACCTTTCTGCATGGGTTATCCGGAAGAAATATGTTGAACTTGGTTCGACATACTAATCTATGCATCCAAAACTCAAAAAATTATATGTTCCTTTGAGTTGTTCTCTTTAGTTGCATTCTGACCCTCGTCTATCAATTGATAGTCAAGAGTATGTGTGCGTTCGTTTATCGATGCCTATTACTCTTGTGGTCCGTCAAGCCATTCCATCGCAGAATGACTAGGAGAAACAAACTCCAGTACCTCTTCCATATCCAGGATTGGGTCAAAGAAGTTGTGCTCCGCAGATCAAATTGCTAATCCAGCTTTTGTTCTGTTCTACCTTAGAGTATTACCATCTTTATATCGGGATTGTTATAGGAATTGCACACCATCCTATGAACTCTTGGTACAGTGATACTTCTTGTCATCATTAGTCATTCCTCGGTCTTCGTGTTGATGCAACCGGAATACCGACAAATGAATTGTGATGTGTGAAATCAATACGCCTAGCAACCTCGTTGCTGGGTAGTTAAAGGACAATAATTTCATTCTTAGTGTGTTGGTTATTGAATCATCATTCTAAGATTGATCGTGCTACCTAGTCCATTCTCCTGGTTCACTCCTGGATCGATGAGTTAGGATTATTCCAAATCTTTGCTCTATTGATCATATCGTCTTGCCTCAAAAAGCAAGATTGTTCTCGAGCCTAGTAACATATCGGTGCTTCGTGATTTTCCGAAGATCTTCTCGGAAGTATTACCAGGTTGTCACCTGACCGCTGTGTTGAGCTCGTGATCAAGTCGGGTTCTTGTGAACCACCCTTTCTTCAAGAATCTGTGATGGATATCTCGGAGCTAGTGGGTTAAGCTAGACAACAACTTGGAGAGTTGGAAGATAAAAGCTTGCCTGACTTAGTTCGTTCCAAAGGGATATCCTTGTGTAGTGTGTGTTGAAGAAAGATGATATCTTCATCGATTGGTCCCTGTGATCAGTTGTTGGGCCTATTGTCTTACCCCATCTTTGATTTGAGTATGGGCTATCATCCAATCAGACCAGAACCAACGATATTCGTAATGTTGTCTTACTCGTGGTTGATCCTTCGAGCATACACCATTATATCTTTTGGGTCTGACCAATGCTATCACTTGTTCACTTAACTATGGAATTCCTTTTGAAAGGAAACCTAGATGAATTGTTGTTGAGCCCATTGACAACATCCTTGCCTTCTCCATAATTTTGCTGAGCATTAAGCTAGTGTTGGAAACTTTTGAAAGCATTTGTTCATGCTAGCTCATGAAGCATATGTTCGGATGTAAGGAGAGACTTCCTCTAGTTCATGTGCATTGGATGCAAGTTGCCGCCATGGACTCGAGAAAGTCAATGTTGTTTCCTTTGGAATCATCCCAAATCAGTCATGCATACGTGCGAAGTATTCTGTGGTTCGGAGACTTGCAACCTCCATTCCATATGTATATCCTAGCACACCAAGCCACTGATTGATTTGTTCACGGAAAAGGAGTTGATGTGCTAATCCTAGGTCATGCACAAGACTTCAATATCCTTGATTATGGTTCCCCACCTGAACTCGGTAGTGTTTTATTGTAAGACTACCATGTGATAATGTTTGTCTAGGACAGCGTGTTCACATGTTTTTAGCAAAACCAGCTCATGTTTTGGAGCTTACTATCGCAGTTCGTCCCTCGAGAATCTCGCAACGTCATCTCGTCGATTTGTGTTGCAAACTTTCATTTTTCTTCCTAGACTCGATGAGTCTGGAATATCCTGACACCAACCAGATCTGAATTTCAGGCAGATATGATGGTTGGAATATTTCCCAAGAATTATAATATTGGTCGCTCAATAACCGGTAGAGTGGATGTCGTGCCCAACACACCCAGCCGGAAGACCTGTTATTATAATATCTTGATTGATGAAGTTGGCCACCTTCCCATAGGGATTTCGTAGGGTTTACTCCCTAGTTGCCCCTATGGATTTTTTGTGTTCCCGAAGTCCGACCTTTTACTTGATGTTCTAGTTATCAAACCATGTCTATGAATGGGATACGCTAACACATCAAGGAGAACATTAGAAGCGGAGTGCTAAATGTCTCTCGGTCGATCACCCAGATTTCATTCCCTTGGCCTCGCTAAGGTGAAATCTGAGAAAGTGTTATCTTCCTATGCATCTGCATCGTCCATCGTTGTTCATCATGGTGGTATGTTGTGTTGCCAGGATCCTTGACACGGATGTTGGTAAAACCTTGATGAATATGGAAATGCTCAAGTTCTTGAGAGCACGCACAAGCGCTACGTGTTATCCTCGGCACTAGCTGGGTTTGCTCTCAGTTTCCTCAGCAATGCTATGACCTTTTCAAACAGTGAATTCACTCTCTGTTGTTGGGTTCTTCCCCAGTTACCAGAATCATTCCCAGCATTTGCATTTTGTTCCTAGCTTGCACCGCCAATGTGCCATTCTACCATGGGTCTCTTCCATCTCCGGTGGTAAGCAAGTTCATCCATTACGTTGTCTTCAACAGGGTAATCCACATCATCCAAGTCTGAGTATGCCATTCTACCGACCCCCGCCAATCGATTGCTGTGATTTGCCTTAGGCGGATATAGAGAGTCTCAATGATCTCTATATCAAAGGTAATTCTTTTTGCCACTTAAGGGGAGATATCTACGAATCACCCTCCTCCAGGATGTTTCGTCATGGTATCATGGCAACTCAACTCCTCGCTACGTTGACAACCGTTTACCACCTTCTTAGGTGTGGAATTGTTGTCTACCTAGTGAACCCTCGTCATCCGTTTCTTTCCACCCCTCTTGATGTGTATCTCGTGTCTCAACCCGAGAGTTGGTTCTAAGTCTCATTCCGTGAGTTAATCCTGAGTTGTTCGACCTTCGAGAAGACCGATCCTTCTAGAGTTTTCCTTTCCTCTTCTTGTCATGATTAGCTGAAGTTCTCAGAGCAAGACGACAAGACAAAGATGGTGTTCAAATCAACGTTCCTACGAAGTGCAACCTGGATCGTGAAGATTGTACTAGTCTGCATTACCCTTCACCTTACCCTACGCTAGAATCTCGAGACGAGATTCTTGTTTAGTGGGGGTGAGTTGTCACATCCCTAGCTTCTGGTGCTGCCTGGTGTGTGCATCATGTTTAATTTTTTTGAAACCTGAACTGAGGAAATTTTTGGAAGCCTCAAAAACTTAAATAAAAGAGGGGCAAAAACCCTAGAAATCTCATTCATTGCTCCAAAATGCTCTTCTTAAATGTTTGATAATTTTTGGTAAGGGTTCTGGTCCCAACCAAAATATTGAACATTTTTAAGGAATTATTTTTGGGACTTTGGATTTAACTCATTAGCTATTTGAATTTGAGTTATATTCATATAATTAGAATATAATTTCAAATACCCCTGAAATATTTTATAAGCTTTTGGAAAAGTCCATCTAGCAATATAAAATATTCAGAGGAGTTTTTGGCATTGTTTGAATTATTTTAAATTCAAAACAGTGGCAAAATAAATTAAATAAAACAAACAGAACAAAAAAAAAGGAGAGCAGAACCACCTGGACTTACCTGTGAAGGCCACCTGGTGGCCCAACAGGACCGGCCCAGCCGGCCCAGCCCACCTCCTCCCCCTTGTCATCTTCCTCCTCTGCCAGGAGGACGAACAGAGGCGAGGCGTGGCGCGCGCCCGAGAGGCCTCGGCCACCTCCTGCTTGCCGCCCCGCCCCGGATCGGCTAAGGATGCCACGACACCCCCCTGGAACCCCCTCCTCCGCTCCCTTGCCTCCCTGCTCTCTCCCTCTCACTCCCCTGCTCTTTCTCCCCTCATGGCCGAAGCCGCCATGGCCACTCCGCTGAGAAACACCGCGGCCAGCCACTCCCTCGCTCCCTCTCCGTGTTCCCGAGATCCGTATCGCCTCCAGCGTCATCCTCGCCAAACCAAGCATCACCGGAAGCCCTGCAATGCCGGCGCCATCATCTTCTTCTTCCTCAGGCACCGAAGGCCGTCATCGTCGATTCATCGCCGTCGTCGCTTCCCCGAGCTCGTTGACCATCTCGACGTGACCACTGTGAGCTCATGATCCGTTTCCCCCTATTACCGCACTTGATAGCGCTCTATAGTCGCGTATGTCACCGAGCCCGAAAGCTCACCGCCGCCGGCCATGTCGCCGTCGTGGCTACAGACGCCGTAGCTCGTGCCTGGGCGCGTCATAGCACTCGGTTTGCTCCCAGGAGATGACCCCGACCACCAGCTGGACCTGCCATGCACCAGAACTCCGAACCCGCGCTCGCCCGAACTCCGGTCGCTGCCGCGGGCCCCGTTCCGGTGAGCTCGGGCCACCTCAGCCCCTGCCGTTTGCACAGATGGATGCGGGCGACTCCCAGCTCCACGTAGACGCCTCATCCGCCCCTTTGGTCGCCGGAGATGCAAACCCGAGCGTCTCCGCCGCTCTGCTTGGTCGTCGGCGGCTAGCCGCCGGTGTGTCCGACGTGGCCGCGTGATTAGTGTTAGTTACG
>NC_041383.1:670052461-670145303 GCF_002162155.2 Triticum dicoccoides | reverse complement strand
CCCACGGCCTAACCAACCGGCTAACTAAAATAGATTAGGGTTAATCTAATTGTAGTGGCCCCACGCGTCAGTTTTGACCGCGCTGACGTGGCCGTTGACTGGGCCCACATGTCAGCGACACAAACCAGTCTGAGACACTGACGTGTGGACCCCACTGGTCAGGTTTGACCCGGACCAGCCCAGTTGACTATGCTGACGTCACAGTGACGTGGTGCTGACGCAATAAGTATTTTCTGGATTTAAAAATAATCAGGAAATTCTAGAAAATAGCTAAAACTTCAGTAAATCATAGAAATTCAACCGTAACTCCAAATTAAATAATTTATATATGAAAAATTATCAGAAAAATCCAATCTATCCATCTGTACCATTTTCATGCATGTTAGAACAACTTATCACTACTGTTTAGGACAAATGAAGTGAATGACATCTAAATAATCACATATGGAGTTTGAATTGAATCTTGGATTCAAACCAACTTCATTTAATCTGGTTTTAGGTGCATTAGCCCAAAACACATTCATATTGCCATGTCATAGCATGCATCATATTGTGCATTGCATTGATTGTGTTTCTTCTGTGTTTGCCGGTGTTGTTCCCCCCCTCGGTAGACGTTGTATCGACGATGTGATCGTTGACACTGATGAAGACTCAATGCTATCTTCAGAAGTGCCAGGCAAGCAAAACCCCCTTGTTCATTCCGATAAAATCCCACTCTCTCGCCCCTGCTCTCTTTTACTGCATTAGGACAACAACGACATATTTGATTCTTGCTGCGGTAGCTGAACCCTTTATCCTTTGCATGACCTGTCATTGCCACAGTAAATAGATGAAACCCACTAGCATGAGTAGGAGTTGTTTGAGCCCTGATGTGCCTACTCATTCATGCTTGTTTGTCATGCCTGCTACTGCTTAGAGTTGAGTCAGGTCTGATTCATCAGGGATGAATCAGAGGCGTGTGAACATGTCCTACTATGGGTGAACTAAGTGTGTGAACACGATTTGGTAAAGGTAGCGGTGAGAGGCCATGTAGGAGTACATGGTGGGTTGTCTCATTGCAGCCGTCCTCAGGAACTGAGTTCTGTGTTTGTGATCCATGACCAGTTACTACCACACATTGGGTTCCGGTAACTCGACCCCTCTCGACTTATTAATCAACATGATCTCTGTCCAGGAGTTGCAACTAGTTTCTGGTGTTTGTAGGTAGTGTTAGTAGTCTACCAAGTGGCACCCGGTACAGGTGGGCTTGGGACAGACTAGGCACAGTGGCACGGTGTACCAAGTGGCACCCGGATGGTGGGCTTGGGAACCCTACTCACATCGTTTGGGGCCGTAAGCGACACCCCGGCCGGATCTCCTTGCGGATGGAACCCGAATAGGCGATAAACCTGGACTAGAGACTTGTTCGGTTAGTCAGGTCGTGGCCGACTCCCTCGCCCGGCTTCCGCTTGAAGGTTGCCGAGGTACATGACGTGTACAGGGCGGTAAGTGGCGAGAGCGTGTGTGAAGAAGTACACCCCTGCAGGGTTAACATCATCTATTTGAATAGCCGGATTCCTTGGATATGGAAACTTGGACCCCTTGCATAGTCCATAGACAAGTGAAAGTGGATACTCTAAAATACGCAAGATAAGCGTGAGTGCTATGGATGGCGTTCTCGTAGGGAGACAGGAGCGGATCCATAGTGGTGTATTGGTTGGTGAATATGTGGACTCGTGTGCGCCACCTCAAAAGAGTTACTTGCAGTCGTAGTTCAGGTTAGCCACCGAGTCAAAGCTGGCTTGCTGCAGTTAAACCCCACCATCCCTTTGTTGATAATGATGCATATGTAGATAGTTCTGATGTAAGTCTTGCTGGGTACATTTGTACTCACGTTTGCCTATTTATGTTTTTTGCAGAGAGACTTCGGTCTCGTTAGTAGTTCCGCGTGGACTTCGACGTTTAGCTTGTTACCTCAGCTACGATCTTGTGCCCTCGGCAGGATCTGGTAGATAGTCAGGCTTTTCAGCCTTTTTCATTTATAGATGTCTGTACTCAGACATGATAGCTTCCGCTTGTGCTTTGATTGTATGCTCTGAGTGTTGGGTCATGAGACCCATGTTTGTAATATCTCGCTCCTCGGAGCCTATTGAATAATTACTTGAGTCATAGAGTCATGTTGTGATGCTATGCTGTATTTGCACATATCGAGCATATTGTGTGTATGTTATTGAAATGCTTGGTATGTGTGGGATCTGACCATCTAGTTGTTTATCTTTAGTAGCCTCTCTTACCGGGAAATGTCTCCTAGTGTTTCACTGAGCCATGGTAGCTTGCTACTGCTCCGAAACACTTAGGCCGGCCGGCATGTGTCCTTCTTCGTTCCTGTGTCTGTCCCTTCGGGGAAATGTCACGCGATGAATACCGGAGTCCTGTTAGCCCGCTACAGCCCGGTTCACCGGAGTCCTGCTATCCCAGTGCTACAGCCTGGATTCGCTCGCTGATGACCGACACGTTCGATGCTGGGTCATGGATGCCTGTCCCTGTAAGTCTGTGCCACTTTGGGTTTATGACTAGCCATGTCAGCCCGGGCTCCTTATCATATGGATGCTAGTGACACTGTCATATACGTGTGCCAAAAGGCGCAAACGGTCCCGGGCAAAGGTAAGGCGACACCCGTGGGAATACCGTACGTGAGGCCGCAAAGTGATATGAGGTGTTACATGCTAGATCGATGTGGCATTGAGTCGGGGTCCTGACAGAAGAGACAAGATTGAAGACTTCGTCCCGTGTCCGGATGGGACTTTCCTTGGCGTGGAAGGCAAGCTTGGCGATACGGATATGTAGATCTCCTACCTTTGTAACCGACTCTGTGTAACCCTAGCCCTCTCCGGTGTCTATATAAACCGGATGGCCTTAGTCCATAGGACGAACAACAATCATACCATAGGCTAGCTTCTAGGGTTTAGCCTCCTTGATCTCGTGGTAGATCTACTCTTGTAACCCACATCATCAATATTAATCAAGCAGGACGTAGGGTTTTACCTCCATCAAGAGGGCCCGAACCTGGGTAAAAACATCGTGTCCCTCGTCTCCTGTTACCATCCGCCTAGACACACAGTTCGTGACCCCCTACCCGAGATCCACCGGTTTTGACACCGACAGTCCCGTCCCTTGCTTATCGCACTATTTGTATCGTTCTGCTTTTACCACATCCTTTTTGAATAAACAATGCATAGATTTTGCCTATTATTGCATTCCTTTTTCTATCCATATATGTTCATTTATGACATGTTGCACCCGTACACTTTGGTACGGCCAAATAATCCAGGGGCTTAAGTACCCCAAAATATGGTGTGATAAGTCCAAACACTTTCACAAGTGCGGCACCCCGAACTTATAACATTATATGCATCGGCTCTGAATCATGTCTTGGGTAAATAGTTGGGTTTGCCCGGCTCCCATGTTTTGGTATCTTACATTCCGTTATATCGGCTAAGGTAGCGCTGGGAGAACCACTGCGATTGTGCCCCGGTTGAGCTGGGTTAAGCACCTCAGTGGAGAAAGCTAAAACTGACCGTCATGATAGGGCGAGAGCCGGTCGCTGTTCGAGAGGTTTTCGAGTCCCTAAAGACTTATGCTGCTTGGAGTGAGGAGTCGGCTTTGTCCGGCCCAGGCGTGGATAGCACCCCGGATTCGGTCTTCCGAATACTAGGGGCTTCGCCGAAATTTAAAATTATAGAAATCTATGGCTAAGTGAGAGTGTTCAAGCATTATAGTCCGGTTGCCTCGTTCGTTGCGTTGAGCGCCTCCCTCGAAGGACCCTAGAATGGAAAAAGACCGCTCAAGTTTATCCCAAACACCCCAGCACTCATGGCATGGGGGCAGAAGCCGACGACTCGCCATCTCTCAAATTGAATAAATGACCGCACCGAAGGTAATATTTTAAATTCACAAGCGTTGCTTAGCGCATATGAACAAGTTTTCAGCATACAGGATAACAAATGCAAGTTTACTCAAAAATTACATCTTTGGAGCATTCACCCGCTATAAGGCGGGCACCCTTCAGGACGCCCTCATAATACATCTCGGGCTTCTGATACTCCCTGCCCGACGGTGGTCTGTCCGTCACAAGCTTCTCAACGTCCATCTTGCCCCAGTGCACTTTAGCACAGGCAAGGGCCCTATGGGCACCTTCGATGCAGACGGAGCGCTTGATGACTTCAATCCATGGACAGGCGTCCACCAGCCGCCTCACCAGCCCGGAGTAGCTCCCAGGCATGGCTTCCTTAGGCCACAACTGAACTATGAGGCCCTTCATGGTCTGTTCGGCCACCTTATGGAGCTCGACCAGCTGCTTCAGCTGGTCTCTCAAGGGCACCGGATGTCCGGCCTCAACATACTGAGACCAGAACACCTTCTCCGTCGAGCTCCCCTCCTTGGCTCAGTAGAACGCGGAAACATCGTACACAGTCACACTGCAGTGCAGATCTGCGTATGCTCCTGGAGAGCTCCGGATTCGGGTAAGTAACAGATAATTGACTTTCACGTGCTTGCTTTGCATAAATTATGCCTTACCCGCCGCTATCTTCTTCAATGCATCAATTTCCTGGAGGGCTTTTTGGGCTTCGGCCTTAGCGGCTTTGGCGCTCTCAAGGGCCGAGGCGAGCTCGGACTCTCGAGTCTTTGAGTCACGCTCCAAACTCTCATGTTTTTTCACGAGAGCCTGGAGCTCTTGCCGCACCTCCGCCACCCGCGCCTCCTGCTCCTCTCGCTCGGTGCGCTCTGTGGCCGCATTGCTTTCGGCCTTGGACACCACTTCCTTCAGGGTCGCCACCTCGTTCGTGGCCCCTGCAATACTCACATTATTCCTGTCATTTTTTGCAACCACATCTTTTATATACTTCCATAAGGTATTACTTACCTTCCTTGTCCTCGAGCTGCCTTTTGGCAAGGCCGAGCTCGTTCTCGGACCGCTCGAGGCTCTGCTTCAATGCATCAAGCTCCGCAGTCAGTGCGGCAGAGGTCACCAGCGCAGCCTGCATTCCCATATTGACATACTTATGTTAGACTCCTGCATACATCTTTTTGGATCCTCAGTTCGGCTTTTCTTTCCGAACACCAAACTGAGCATCAGGGGCTACTGTCTATGCGGTAATATTTTTACAAATCTTAAATACATACCTCAAAGCGTATTAGAAGGCTGGCACGGGCTTCAGTTAGCCAGCTCTTGGCGGACTGAACTTCCTGGATCACCACACTCATAACAGTGCGGTGCTCCTCGTCGATGGAGGCGCTGTTAAGCGCCTCCAGCAAATTATTCGGTGCCTCCGGTTGGACGGAGGTCATCGGTGTCGCAGTCTTGTCCTTCTTACGAAGGGGCCGCTCGCCGGACTCCGGAACCACTGAAGGTTCCGATGCGGAGTCCGGCCCAGGGCCGGACTTAGAGCCCTTTGGGGTTTTATCCCCCTTGCTCCTGGAGTCCGGGAGGTTGCCTTGCGGCGCCTCCTGGACCACCTCCTCCTGGCTGGGCCCCTTTTGGGACCCCACCTCGGCGTCATCCGCAGCGCGAGGAGAGGAGGCAGCCGGAAGTGAGGTGCTATTCACGTCCGACGAATCCAGGGAGCCGCTCGTTGAAGCGTCGAGCCCGTCCTTGGGCGGGCTGCAGGGTTATATTCGGCGTTAGGAGATTCTGTGCGACAAATGAAACGCCATGAGTTATTCTGGTATCCGGACACTTACGATTTTGCCAGGGGCTTAGCCCTCGGTGGCTACTCCTCTTCGCTGTCGTCGGTGTTGGTGGAGTAGTCCGGAGGAAGGGTCCTTCCCTTCTTGGACCCTCCGGCCTCCCCAGTTGGGGCGGCCTTCCTTTTCTTCTCTCCCTCCGCTGGGGGAGAGGCCTCTTTTTCCTCCTCCTCGTCTTCGCGGGAGGAGTCTGCCTCGGAGTCATCGGACGATAAGTCCGACAACACTTGGCGCCCGGAACTCCTTCGAGTTCCCATGGCCTTCTTCTTGGCCTTCTTCTCCGGCACCACGTGTGGTGCCAGAACCAGCAGCCCCGTTGATCGGGCGTCCGCTGGGTCTTCTGGCAAGGGAGCCGGATAGTTAACCCGCCCAGACGTCTCCTGCCAAGCCTGTCAAAGGTAAGGGAGTTTAGATCCTGCATAGAGTCAGACTATGAAAAACAAGTGTCCTGTAAAGGGCAAAAATCGCTTACCTCGCTGGCTTGACGCTGCGAGCTGAATCCGCGATCTTCGGTAGCGAATGCGAGAGCCTCGGCGCCCTTGAACAGCACCTTCTAGGCATCTTCGTACGTAGTGTCGAAGAGCCTGCTCAAGGTTTGGTGTTGTGCCGGATCAAACCCCACAAGTTGAAGGCCTGTTATTGGCACGAGAGGATCCGACAGATGAGCATGACCTGGACTACATTGACAAGCTTGAGCTTCTTGTTCACCAGGTTTAGATGCAGGTTTGGAGTCCGGTCAGCTCTTCCGAATTACCCCATGTCAGGCCCGTCTCTTTCCAAGAGGTGAGCCATGTAGGGAAGCCATATCGGAATTCGGGGGTCGCTGCCCATTTAGGGTCACACGGCTCGGCGATGTAGAACCACCCCGATTGCCACCCCTTTATGGTCTCCACGAAGGAGCTCTCGAGCCATAGGACGTTGGCCATCTTGCCCACAATGGCACCTCCGCACTCCGCCTGGCGGCCGCCCACTACCTTCGGCTTGACATTGAAGGTCTTCGGCCATAAGCCGAAGTGGGGCTGGATGCAGAGGAAGGCCTCGCACACGACGATGAACGCCGAGATGTTGAGGATGAAATTCGGGGCCAGATCGTGGAAATCCAGGCCGTAGTAGAACATGAGCCCCCGGACAAATGGGTGAAGTGGAAAACCTAGTCCGCGGAGGAAGTGGACGAGGAACACCACCCTGTCATGGGGCCTGGGGGTGGGGATAAGCTGCCCCTTGTCGGCGAGCCGATGCATGATGTCGCTGGACAAGTATCCGGCCTTCCGCAGCTTTTTGATGTGCCCCTCCGTGACGGAGGAGACCATCCACTTGCCTCCCCCTCCAGACATGGCTGGGGAAGGTTGGGGCGAGATGTGCGGACTTGCGCGCTGGAGCTCGAGTGCGCGGAAATGGATGAGCAAAGGAGAAAGAAGGTGTAGGTAAAAAGGTGGATCCTTATCCCCTTATATGGACGAACGAAGTTGTGCGTCCCCACCAACCTGGTAAAACTCGCTTATCTCCCAAGCGCCATAATCAATGGCGTGGTTGGGTTACCCACGCCCGTATTGATGAGAATCCCGGAATAAGGGGACACGATCTCTGCTTTGACAAGACGTGCCAAGGAAACCGCCTCGCTAAATGCACTGAGGTGGGATAGTAAAAACGGTTGGAATAAAGGCTTGGCCGTGGTGTGATGTCACGCCACAGAATACATCAGCAGATTGAATTTGTGTAAATATTATTCTCTCTACGGTGGTATGTGGAACTTATTTTGCAGAGCCGGACACTTGTGTAAATATTATTCTCTCTCCTTGTGTTCAAAATCTTCTATGAAGTATTCGAAGGAGGAACCCGCCTTGCAATGCCGAAGACAATATGCGTGCCAGACTCGTTGTCATTGAAGCCTGGTTCAGGGGCTACTGAGGGAGTCCTGGATTAGGGGGTGCCCGGATAGCCGACTATCACCATTGGCCGGACTCCTGGACTATGAAGATACAAGATTGAAGACTTCGTCCCGTGTCCGTATGGGACTTTCCTTGGCGTGGAAGGCAATCTTGGCGATACGGATATGTAGATTTCCTACCATTATAACCGACTCTGTGTAACCCTAACCCTCTTCGGTGCCTATATAAACCGGAGGGTTTTAGTCCGTAGGACGAACAACAATCATACCATAGGCTAGCTTCTAGGGTTTAGCCTCTCTGATCTCATGGTAGATCTACTCTTGTACTACCCATATCATCAATATTAATCAAGAAGGAGTAGGGTTTTACCTCCATCGGGAGGGCCCGAACCTGGGTAAAAATATCGTGTCCCTTGTCTCCTGTTACCATCCGCCTAGACGCACAGTTCGGGACCCCCTACCCGAGATCCGCCGGTTTTGACACCGACACCACCCTCGGTCCTTCGGGCTAACCGTCTATTTGAAGAGACGGGGTTTCCCATATCCAAACCTCACTCTCCCTCCTCGAGCAAGCATCTAACAGAGCGCCCAGAAAAAACCATTCCAACATGGCCGGTCGTCGCAGCTCTTCTGCTCGCTCCCCTTGCCCCAAGCCGGGGGACTGGGGAGAGTGTTCAATTTCTCATAGCCGTTTTATAAAGTTACAAATCCAAGGGCTCCTCCCGCCGGTGTACATGGTCCCTGTCCAAGCCGGGGTGGCCACCTATAACGACGGAGAACAAGCGGAGAGATCTCCCAATCCATCTCCAGAGGAGCAAATATGCCTTATTCCGCATCTGCTAAGGGGCGTCGGGTTCCCTATTCATCCATTCCTTCGTGGGCTCCTGGAGTTCTACGGCCTCTAGTTGCACAACTTTACCCCAGCCTCCGTACTACATATAGCAGGGTATGTCGCCCTTTGTGAGCTATTTCTAGGTTGCGAGGCTCATTTCGGATTGTGGAACAAGCTATTCTGCCTTGTCCCCCGCAACCAGGGAGAATCCCTATGTCAAGTGGGCGGGGCCGAAGTATGGCGTATCGCTGAGACCGGATACCTATCCGGCACTCCCAAGAAGGCACCGGATAACTAGGCTTCAGAGTGGTTTTGTATTGACGATGCTCCCCTTCCAGATCTAGTCCGGACAGGACTCCCCAAGTTCAGTAACAACCCGTCGAGGACACGTCTAAGCTGGCGCCCCCGAGGCCCCCAAGAAGAGGATTCCAGGGAAATGCGTTTCCTGATGAGCAGGATAAAGTTACTGGCCAAATCCGGACTGACGATAGTCGAGGTCATGGCAATATGCATAATGCGGGGAGTGCAACCGCTTAAATATCGGGGCAATCCCACATGGCATTACAACGGGACAGACGATGCCACCCGTTGCGGCCGTAAGGGTCCGGACTCCACCACTGCGCTGGCAAAGGTATTGTCTGATCTATACAAAGGAGAAGAGGAAGACTTCCTTCATATCAAACCGCGAGAAGGATTCTCCATGTACAATCCCCCAAAGTGGGTAAGTCGTCATTTATGTTCTCGCTTCACTTATCGTGGCGTTCTTTGCTAAGGTTACATGCCTTGATATTTCCAAGCAGGAACTGAGGAGGGCCGTAGAAGGAATCTCCAGCCCTTCCCCGCAGCCAGAGGACCCTGAAAGGGCCCTGGATCCAGGACTCGAAGAAGACCCGGATGCGGCCGTGGAGCTTGTCGACGGGATACTTTATCAGGCGAGCCGTGATGGCGCCTTAGTGGCCATTACTGCTGATTATCTCGGACTGCTACCTTCGTCGCGTGTAAGCCAAGCCGAAAACTCGATCCTCCGAAGAGGACTTTTTCCTGATGTCACACTTTATCCCTGATGCGCTGTGTTTTTGTAGAAATGACACTCGGAGCGCAGGGCCGAGCCCCTAGGGACCCGTCAGCCACAGGCGTCCGGATTGGGTAGGCTCAAGAGGAAGGCGGTTAGGGCCGACACGCCTCTACAAAGGTAAGGAAACAACCTGTCATGTAATTATTGCTACTTGAAGTGTAACAGCGCCCTTTACATCCTGGCAGGAAGAGGGGTATCCGGACTATATCCGGGGATCCTGCCAACCATGCCTCCACTAGTCGGGCTCCAGAACCAACTTCGAGAGAGGAGGCGGACGTAGGGCCAATGCCGCATAGTCTTCCGACAGAGGATGCGGATATGCTTTCGACCACAAACTCCTAAGTGGAGAGCGCCATGAATCACCGGCGCCGTCGGGCCGTGCTTCGGAACAACATTTTTTTCCGAAGAGGCCTTTAATGCCTTCAATTCGGCAGACGCATACATCCAGGCTGCTCAAGGCGGGCTTTCCCAAGCGACGAACCAGTATACCAAAGATATACGGGTAAGAAATTGTGATAAGTATGTATAGCAATACCCCTGAGACTTGAAACGGTTGGAACAATAGTTTTAAGTATCAATTTATGCGCAGGTTCTTGTAGATAAGAATGAGCAATTGTCTCGGGAGCTGGAAGAGTGCAAGACCCAACTAAGGGCCATAGTTGCCAAGCTAGAGGAATCCCAGAAGGCCTCATACGGTAACATTTATCTCAATTGTACGAAAATGTACCAGTTAGCAACTGGCTGTTTGTGACAAACAGAAAATTCTGTAGATAACCCCGGAGTGAATCTGGAGGTCGAGAGGGATGACGAGTCGCATCTCCAGAGGCAACTAAAGGCTGGCGAGCGCATTCTCACCCAAGTGCGGCAGGAGAAGAACAATCTTCAAGATGCGAATGCCCGGCTGGACGTAGAGTTAAAAGACGCCCGCGCCCAGCTGGCGGACTCCATAAAGGAGAATAAAAGGCTTCGACGCGGCATTTATGGTGAGTGCCTAGACGAACTGCATGATAGTTCGACGAGGAAGTGTATTGAAAGAATTTTGCTTGTAGGAATGTTAACGGGTTGCCCCGAGGAGGAGATGCCCTCATCTACAGGTGATGTAATGCAAGAACTTTCACAGTTGCACGAGCGAGCTCGGCGGGTGATGCACGTCGTTGCTAAGGCCTTGTGGCCATGAAGCCCCCTGCTAAATGGCATAGGGGAGCTTTTGGACCTGCTTCAAGGAGCCCGGCGGCGCTTCCAGCTGTGGAAGATATCAGCATGCCGGCAAGGTGCAAGAGAAGCTTGGGCAATGGTGAAGACGTGCTACACCAAGCTGGACCCAAACCATATGGCCGAAGTAGGACCGGCGGGGCCCGATGGGCAAGAAATTCCCGTAAGTCTGGTTTATTACTAGGTAGCGTTAGCCGCTAAGTATTCTCAACAGGATTGTAAACTAGATAGCCTGTTGGATGGCATAGAGGAGGAGTATAGTCAGTCCAAGTGACTGTGTAATTTAAGGGCATAAGTAGCCCCTAGCCGGATTAAAATCATTTGTCATGGCGGACCTTTTCGCTTCAGCCCCCGGATCCTATAGTCCGGGGTGTGTCCGAATACCCGCTCAGTTATACAAAACCAGGGTATGCGTGGAGACCAGGCGTAGGGGTCATAAGTGCTTGAACAGACAAGTACCCAACTAGTTATGTTATATTACATGGATAGTAAGAAACATCTTCCAGGGAGAATAGTTCCGTTAGGGGTTCCTTTCCCTGGGGGTGCATGCGGCAAAGCACATGCCCGAGCTGCGGACAAAGGCGCAGGATACAAAACTTCTGGGGATTTATGTTATGATAAACGAAAACATCTTTTGTTCACCGACCGAATATTCTCTTAAGGAAACTAGCTTTCGGCTTCACCCAGACTAAGGTACACATCCGGCTCAACCGGCAGTAACAATCGTAGAGGTGCTCCTCTTATGCCCTAGCCGAATTAATGGGAACGTAGGGCATAAACACAGGAGCTAGGCAACCCAGCTTGGCCACGTCTTAAGTCATATCGATGCATATAATGGTGAAGAAAAGGCATACATAAGAAGAAACCCATGTGTGATGGGCAAAAAGCCTTCAGAGTAATTTATATTTAGCTTCCGTATAGGAAGCCCCCAGGTATTGCTTACACACGTAGTGCGGTCGGAATAATCCGGGAGTCCATACTGTATAGAATACTTTGCGTGAAGAGAAAAAGATCGAGAAAGGAAGAGGGAGGGAGCATAAATAAAAAGAAGGAGGTGAAGAGACAAACACTGAGTTTGGCGCTAGGCGTAGAATCTCCGCAGTCTGGCCGCATTCCATGGGTTCGGCTCGAGTATGTTATCGGACGCATTAGTAAGCGGTACGCTCCTCCGGTGAGAACTTGGTCGATGACAAAGGGGCCTTTCCACTTGGGTTTGAGCTTGTCCTTCTTCTTCTCCGGTAAGCATAGAACGAGTTCGCCAATATTATAAGTTTTGGCCCGTACTTCTCTGCTTTGGTTTCATCAAGCATGTTGCTGATAGAATGCGGAACGGGCCTTAGCGACATCACGCTCCTCCTCCAGGGCGTCCAAGTTATCCTGCCGATCTAACTCGGCTTCCTTTTCTTCGTACATGTGTACGCGTGGCGAATCATGTATTATGTCGCAAGGTAGTACTGCTTCCGCCCCGTACACCATAAAAAATGGTGTATATCCGGTGGTGCGATTCGGCGTGGTCCGCAGCCCCTAGAGTACGAAGTTGAGATCCTCGACCCAATGAGTATCCGACTCTATCAAGGATCGCACTAGTCTGGGTTTAATGCCACTCATAATGAGACCGTTTGCCCGTTTGACCTGGCCATTTGTTTAAGGATGGTATACGGAAGCATAGTCGAGCTTAATGCCCATTTTGCCGCACCAAGATTTCACCTCATCGGCCATGAAATTTGAGCCATTATCGGTGATGATGCTGTGGGGGACACCGTATCGGTGTATGACCCCGGATATAAAGTCGATTACTGGTCCGGATTCGGCTGTTTTCACTTGTTTGGCTTCTATCCATTTGGTGAACTTATCTACCATGACCAATAGGTATTTTTTCTTGTGGCTTCCACCTTTAAGGGGTCCAACCATATCTAGTCCCCAGACCACGAAGGGCCAAGTTATGGGGATCGTTTGGAGAGTGGTAGGGGGCATATGACTCTGATTGGCAAAGAGCTGGCAACCGACGCAATGTTGGACAAGGTCCTGTGCGTCTGCTCGGGCCGTCGGCCAATAGAAACATGTATGGAAAGCCTTGCTGACTAGTGCTCGAGCCGCGGCGTGGTGCCCGCCCAGTCCGGCATGGATTTTAGCCAAGAGCTGCCGCCCTTCCTCTTCGGAGATGCACCTTTGGAGCACTCCGGTCGCACTTTCTTATAGAGTTCCCCTTCATGGACTTTGTAAGCTTTAGAACGACGGACGATGCAGTGTGCTTCATTTTGGTCTTCGGGGAGCTCCTGCCTATTTAGGTAGGCCAAGAAGGGTTCGGTCCATGGCGCGATGATGGCCATTATTTCGTGGGCTGACGTTGTTATTTTGGTGGTCGAGACTCCGATTATGCCTGTTAGTTCGGAATCTGGGGGTGTATTCGGATCCGTGCTGGTGTTGCCGGACTCCCCTTCCCATACCACGGATGGCTTGAACAGCCTTTCCAGGAATATGTTAGGTGGGACAGGGTCGCGTTTAGCGCCGATGCGAGCAAGTACATCTGCCGCTTGATTGTTTTCTTGAGCCACATGGTGAAATTCGAGCCCCTTGAACCGAGCTGACATTTTAAGGACGGCATTACGGTAGGCCGCCATTTTCGGATCCTTGGCATCAAAGTCTCCGTTTATTTGGGATATTGCAATGTTTGAATCCCCGCACACCTCTAGGCATTGAATGCCCATAGAGACTGCCATCCGAAGACCGTGCAACAGAGCCTCATATTCGGCTGCATTGTTGGAGTCTGTGTATAATATTGGAGGATGTATTGGACCGTGCCACCGGTGGGAGACGTCGGGACTACACCTTCTCCCAATCCGGCCAGCATTTTAGAGCCGTCGAAGTGCATGATCCAGTTAGAGTATGCGTCGTACTCTTTAGGGAGTTCGGCTTCCGTCCATTCGGCGACAAAGTCAGGTAATACTTGCGAATTGATAGCCCGTCGAGGTTTGTATATTATGTCGAACGGAAGGAGCTCAATGGCCCATTTAGCGATCCGGCCCGTGGCATCGCGGTTATTTATTATATCGTTTAGTGGTACTTCAGAGGCCACCGTAATCGAACACTCTTGAAAGTAGTGTCGTAGCTTTCGGGATGCCATGAAGACCGCCTATGTTATTTTTTGATAGTGTGGGTATCGGGATTTGCATGGGGTGAGGACCATGGATACGTAGTAAACCGGCTTCTATAGCGGGAATTTGTATCCGTCAACCTCTCGTTCGACGACGAGTACTGCGCTTACAACTTGATGTGTTGCAGCTATGTACAGCAACATAGGTTCGCCGATATTTGGCGCTGTTAGGACCGGATTATTGGCCAATAAGGTCTTGATTTCATCGAGTCCGGCCGCGGCTGCGTCCGTCCACATGAAGTGTTCAGTGCGCCGAAGAAGGCGGTAAAGAGGCAATGCCTTTTCTCCTAACCTGGAGATAAAGCGGCTTAAAGCAGCCATGCATCCAGCTAGTTTCTGGATGTGTTTGAGGTCTGTTGGTATAGCCAACTGCGACAAAGCTCGGATTTTTGCCAGATTAGCTTCAGTTCCTCTATTGGAAATGATGAAGCCTAGCAGTTTTCCAGAGGGGACGCTGAAAACGCATTTCTCCGGATTGAGCTTGATGTTGTATGTTCGTAGGTTGTCGAACGTAAGCCTCAAGTCATCTATTAGGGTTTTGACGTGTCTTGTTTTTATGACTACGTCATCCACGTATGCCTCCACTGTTTTGCCGATTTGCTTTTGCAGGCATGTTTGAATCATGCGTTGATAGGTTGCTCCGACATTCTTGAGCCCGAAAGGCATAGTGTTGAAGCAGAAAGGGCCATATGGTGTTATGAAAGCTGTAGCAGCTTGGTCGGACTCTGCCATCTTTATTTGATGGTATCCAGAGTATGCATCGAGGAAACACAGCGAGTCGTGTCCTGTTGTGGCATCGATGGTTTGATCGATGCGAGGGAGGGGAAAGGGATCCTTGGGGCAAGCCTTATTAAGGTCTTTGAAGTCGACGCACAGGCGCCAGGATTTGTCCTTCTTTGGTACCATTACCACGTTCGCCAGCCAATCCGGATGTTTGATATCTCTGATGAATCCGGCCTCAAGTAGCTTGGCTAGCTCCTCCCCCATGGCTTGTCGTTTGGGCTCTGAAAATCGCCTTAGGGTCTGTTTGACGGGTTTGTATCCCTTTAGTATGTTAAGGCTGTGTTCGGTCAATTCGCACAGGATGCCCAGCATGTCCGATGGGTGCCAGGAGAAAATGTCCCAATTCTCGCGTAAGAAGTCTCGCGGTGCGGTGTCCATAGTGGGGCCTAACTGTGTCCTGATGGAGGCTGTCTTCATGGGGTCTGTGGGGTGGACTTCGAATTTGACTATCTCATCTGCAGGCTTAAATGAGGTGGACTTGGGTCGTTTGTCGAGTATCATGTCGTCCCTGTCCATGGTGGCACGCAGCATTGTTAATTCTTCCGTTGCTAGGGCTTCGAACAGTGCCTCCAAGGCTAGTGCTGCGGTTTGGTTTTCAGCGCGGAGTGCGATGTTCGGATCACTAGCTAGAGTGATGATTCCATTGGGTCCGGGCATTTTAAGCTTCATGTACCCGTAATGGGGTATAGCTTGAAAGTTCGCAAACGCGTCCCACCCTAGAAGGGTGTGGTATCCACTACTGAACGGGGCCACTTGGAACACGATTTCTTCGGACTTGTAGTTCTCTGGGGTGCCGAATACCACATCGAGTGTGATTTTCCCCGCGCACCGTGCCTCCCGACTAGGGATAATTCCCCTGAAGGTTGTGCCGCTTTGCTCAATGTGGCCTTTATCAATTTCCATCTTCTTGAGTGATTCTTCGTAGATCAGGTTTAATCCGCTTCCGCCGTCCATGAGCACTTTAGTGAGACGAAAGCCGTCCACAATTGGACTAAGGACCAAAGCGGCTGGTGGCCGGGCGGTCTGGAATTGGGGCTCGTCACTGGCATTGAAAGTTATAGCAGTGTCGTTCCACGGATTTACTTTTGCCACATAGCAGATTTCAGCAGAGCTTCGATGGGCTCGCTTGCGCCTATTGTTTGAGGCGAAAGTCTCGAAGACTGTTAGTACCTTATTGTGTTCCTTGGCGGGATGTTGTTCGGCTTTATGGCTCTCGAGGAGATCCTCGCCACTCTTAGCTACCTGCCGGAGTATCCAACAGGCCCTAAGGCTATGGGTTGGTGTTGCATCCGGCGTGCTGTGAAGCTTGCATGGCCCATTGAGCCATCCTTCCAATACGGTTCCATGCCCTGGGGCGGGTTTTGGTTTCTTGGGAATTGAATTGGTCGACTTACAAGAGTTCGGCCGTTTAGTTCGGACCAAGGTTCTGGTTAGAGCCGTACTATCCCAAAATTCCGTTTGGGTTTTCCAGGCGCTTTCCATCGGACAGTACTTCTGTACTATGGTCGCTAAGTCCGCAAAGTGTGCTATGTCACGGCGGCTTATAGCATTAAGGAGTCCCCTATTTGTGCAGTTTTTGCAGAAGAGTGAGACTATGTCCTCCTCGTGGCAGTCCTCGACCTTGTTAAGCGCAAGGAGGAATCTGGCCCAGTAATGGTGTACCGTCTCTAGGGACTCTTGTCTGATGCGGGAGAGACGGTCTAAGTCCAAGCGAGTGTCGTTAGCTGAATCCGGGTCTTGATCCGATCTGACACCCGGGGGCACGGAAGGTTCCGAGCCCGACAGTTTTAGGTCCAGAGTATCGCCCGATCTCTTCGGCCCGATGCCCGACTCTAAGTCCGGGACTCGGGTCATGTCTTCCTTTGGGTAGGTGTTCGTCTTACTGAGTTCGGTGATCCGGACATAATTCGCCCTCAAAGTTGAGGGGCGACCCATGTGTGGTTCCTCCACTACCACTATCTCGTGGGTGGCCGGCGGGGATTTAATGTCCCTCTGGTCGGGTTTAAGCCCGATCCGGTCATAGTCCGTAGCGACTCCCAAAGCGGTGATGCGATCCAGTAGCTCATTAAGAGAGGAGAGCTCTACTGGATCCATCTGTTCGGCAAGCTCCGAATTGATGCGAAGGTCATGCGTGACAACCCGAGAGGCCACCGTTGGCGCGACAGCCAATGGGGCGGCCATAATGAAGCCACCAAGTCGAAGGATCTGGCCTACAGCCAGCGTTCCTCCAGAGATGATGTCGTCCTTGACAACGAGACGAGCCATCAAGCCTTGCAGCGACGACACAGAGGAACTCTCAATGAAAGCACCAATATCGGTGTCAAAATTGGCGGATCTCGGGTAGGGGGTCCCGATCTGTGCATCTTAGGCTGATGGTAACAGGAAGCAAGGGGCACAATGTTTACCCAGGTTCGGGCACTCTCGATGGAGGTAAAATCCTACTTCCTGCTTGATTAATATTGAAGATATGAGTAGTACAAGAGTAGATCTACCACGATATTGTAGAGGCTAAACCCTAAGAGCTAGCCTATGATGGTATGATTGTAATTGTGATCGGCCTTCTAAAGACCATCCTCTCCGGTTTATATAGACACCGGAGAGGGCTAGGGTTTACATGGAGTTGGTTACAAGGAAGGAAATATAATATCCGGATCGCCAAGCTCGTCTTCCACGCAAAGGAGAGTCCCATACGGACACGGGCCGAAGTCTTGAGTCTTGTATCTTCACGCTTCAATAGTCCGGACGATGTATATAGTCCGGCTGTCCAGATACCCCCTAATCCAGGAATCCCTCATATGCCATCAAAGGAACTCATTCCTTTCGGTGAAGATTATGAGATTCCTGATGAATCTGATGAAGAAAATCCTTCTGCTGCTTCGACAGAGCAGATGGATGAAGAAATTGAAGTGGACACTATCACTTCAACTCCCCTGGTATCATTGCCAATGCCTCAGTTCATAGCTAAAGAGGCAGGCATTGAAGAAATGGAAGAAGATGAAGATGTGGACATTGGGAGCACCACACCTGTGATGAACGATGACTTTTGGGACAGTCAGCGCCCCAACTCTCCTCTGTTCACACCGCTTCAACAAATTCCTCAGTCCCCATTCTCTACAGAAGTTTAGATGGGCTCTAATGAAATTCATACTGCTCCTTCCATTCCTGAAGAAATTCCAGCCACTAGTGTTGATGACAAAGCTACTGAAGAAATGGATACCCAGACTGCTACCGAAGCAGAAACTGAAATTCCTCAGCCCGCGGCTCCAGAGATTGAGATTCCTGAGATTGTGCTGTAATTGACTGACACGCCTCAGCCGAAGCCAAAGAATCCATTCTTGAAGACGCCAAAATTCAAGGCTGATGACTTCTTCCATGAGCATGTGTTCTTCACAGACTACAACCCTCATGACATTGCTCGTCTTAGAAGGAAGCATTTCTAGACTGCCAGCCAAGCAAACTTCTATTCTTCACCGCTTTTCAATAAGGACAAAGTCTTCGACCATGAGCACATTCCTCATGTGGATATGGAATCACAGTTGTGCTTCACACCAGTCCTTAGTGTTATTCATGATGCTGGATTGCACAACTTCTGCAATGACATCTGTGATTGGAACGAAGAACTCATTCTTCAGTTCTATGCGACGTTGCACATCACTGGAAATGTTGACGATGTGATCTCTTGGGTGTTGGACTGGATGACAGAAAACACTCACTTTAAGGCACCGGCCTCTGAATTGCTTCATGCCCTGCCTGTCAGTCCTCCCCTTGAAGGTGTGATAACCCACAAGTATAGGGGATCAATTGTAGACTATTTAGATAAGTAAGAGTGTTGAACCCACGAGGAGCTAAAGGTAGAACAAATATTCCCTCAAGTTCTATCAACCACTGATACAACTCTACGCACGCTTGACGTTCACTTTACCTAGAACAAGTATGAAACTAGAAGTACTGTGCAGGTGTGATAGGATAGGTTTGCAAGATAATAAAAAGCACGTAAATAAAAAGTAGGGTCTGTTTAGATGAAGACACAACTAAGTTAGTTTTAGTAGAGAGCTTTTTGTCATGAGAAAGTTATTTGTCCCTAGGCAATCGATAACTAGACCGGTAATCACTATTGCAATTTTATTTGAGGGGGAGGCATAAGCTAACATACTTTATGTTTTTCGATCATATGCACTTATGATTGGAACTCTATCAAGCATCTGCAATTACTAAAGATCATTAAGGTAAAACCCAACCATAGCACTAAAGCATCTAGTCCTCTTTATCCCATACGCAACAACGCCCTTACTCGGGTTTATGCTTCTGTCACTCAAGCAACCCACTATAAGCGAATCATGAACGTATTGCAACACCCTACAATGGGAATCCCTCATGCTTGCGCGACACGGAGAGCACCATAGGACAGCACCAATAATAAAACATGCAACTCAAGCCAATCACGATCATCAATTAACCGATAGGACAAAACGGATCTACTCAAACATCATAGGATAGCCATACATCATTGGGAAATAACAAATAGCATTGAGCACCATGTTTAAGTAGAGATTACAACGGGTAAAAGAGGGCTTACACCGCTGCATAGAGGGGGGAAGAGTTGGTGATGAGGGCGGTGAAGTTGTTGGTGTAGATCACGGTGATGATGATGGCCCCAGAGGCATTCCGGTGCCATCAGAAGCAAGGGGGAGAGAGCCCCCCTTGTTCTTCTTCTTCTTCTTCTTCTTCCTTGACCTTCTCCCTAGATGGGAGAAGGGTTTCCCCTCTGGTCCATGTCCTCCATGGCTTGGGAGGGGCGAGAGCCCCTCCAAGATTGGATCTGTCTCTCTGTTTCTGCGAAACATTAAACATGCAACAAACAGGAACTGGCACTCGGCACTGGATCAATATGTTAGTCCCAAAAATAGTATAAAAATTTGCCAAAATTATATGAAAGTTGAATAATATTGGCATGTAACAATCAAAAAATATAGATACGATGGATATGTATCAGCATCCCCAAGCTTAATTCCTACTCGTCCTCAAGTAGGTTAATGATAAAAAGATAATTTTTTGATGTGAAATGTGTCGGTGTACTAGAGTAGGGGTACCCTAGTATCCTGAACTTGTGCATGGGCAGTTGCAGCACCCCACGGCAAGGCTTGCCGGGCGACCGCCAAGGTCCTCCGTGGTTCCTTTGGAGCCATCCAAGAACAAAGTATTCAAGCCAAGGAGACAAGGCCCCGGCAAGAGGAGCTTGCCAGGAAGGCCAACCAAGGCATTTCAAGGAACTTGCCGCAACGCGCCTCGCGTCCCGGCAAGGTCCAGTGAGCGACAAGCTTCCGGACATGACAAGACAACGACCGCGGCAAGGCGCTTGCCGCGGCAAGTAACCACCCTGTACCCGCGCTCCAGCACATCCACCAACGTGTCGCCCTGGGACCTTTCCAGGCGCGCGTGGCAAGAGGCTGTGCAGCCAGCGGTGCGAGGTGGCAAGCGACGTTGACAAGATTACCATCGTGGCGAACGGTGGCGTCCCTGACGGTCCTTTTCTGCACTGTTTGGGCGACGCAGACGGGCATTTAATGCCTTTGTCCCCTACCGTCAGGGTTAGGTAGGATACACTGTACAGGTAGTTGTACCAACCACAACACCTTTTCCATTTTTACCCTTGTCTACGTTGCCACCTGTCGGTGACCCCTTTAGCATATAAAAGGAGGCCCACGTGCAATGTAGAGGGGGTTCGGCTCAGTTCGAAGGCAGAAAAACACTCGCGCTCGGTCTCGTTAGCTGCTAGAGTGTACTTTAGTACTCAGCGCTCCCGAGTAAGAACACAATACACTAAAACATGCAGCAGTAGGAGTGTTATCTCTTCGGAGAGCTCCGAAGCTGGGTAAACTGCTCGTGTGCTTCGCCTCGATCCGCTCTTCGTGCGATCTCCGCCCCCCGCCGAACCGAAAGGGGCTCGGTCCGCTGGTCCCATAGGTGTTCATGGATCAGCTTCCCTGACATATTTGGCGCGCCAGGTAGGGGCGTCGAGGTTGTGTGAACCTGATCCGGCATTCACACGAGCTAGATCTTCATCTTCTTCATCGACATGCCACCGAAGAAGAAGACTTCGGCGGCAGCTGCTCCGTCCACGTCGATCCCACCACCTCTGGAGCAAACGGGTGGTGGGGTAGACGCCGGCGAAAGAACGGACATCGACAAGGGAGCTCACGGTGCTGCCAGGTCCAAGGACAAGGCTGCACAGACTTCGGCGTCCGTACATGCACCGTGCCCATCTCAGGAGGCGCAAGACCGACAGCGTCATGGTATTCACAGTACCATACGTTTGTTGGACCAAGATCAAGCTGGTGGGTCTCGGGGTGCTCAAGACCAGCATGCACGCCAACGTGCAGGCACGAGTGAGGCACGGTCGCCTGGATGGGATACTGCTCCTTCTAACATAGTTAGAAGTCCGAGCATATCCCGCTCCTCGCACCGTTCGCCATTGCCGCCCACCACTCGAGCAGAAGCTTTGGCGCGAGCTCAATTACTCCTGGATTACCCTCCAACGACAGACAAGATCGATGAATGGAGGGCCACCATTCAGAGTCTCATCGGCTTCACCAACGGCGACACTCCACGGCAGCCGAGTACATCGCTGCCGCGGCAGGACCGCCAGGCACGAGCCGATGGCGACGAAACCGGTGGAGGTGCAACCACCATGCACTCTCCGCCCCGAAGGCCAAGATCGCCGACTCGCCGGATCCACCTCGACAATGACTCCACCGCGTCATCGGATCCACGAGCTCGTCGCGATCAGCGCCAAGTTCTTCACGAACGACAGCAAGAAGACGCCCGTACTCGCATCGAGCGCCGAAGAGAAGCGTGGCATCAATCAGACCAGCGCGCTGGGCCCTCTGTCGACATGCATGCGCTAGGGGAACCAGGCGACCTGCCGTATGCGGTAGGTTGCCCTGCGTTCACTCATGAGCTGCGGCAAGTCCAGTGGCCCAGCACGAAGAATTTCAAGCCAGATGTACTAGAGAAGTACGACGGCAAGTCGCATCCGTCAGAGTTCCTCAGCATCTACACCATCGCGGTGCAGGCTGCCGGGGGGCGGGACGACAAGATCCTGGCCAACTACTTCCCACTGGTGCTCAAGCCCAATGTCAGATCCTGGCTCATGCACTTGCCGGACAACTCCATATCCTCCTGGGCAGATCTATGCCATCAGTTTGTCGGCGCCTTTACAGGCGGCCACAAGCCTCATGGCCAAGAAAGCGACCTTCATCTGCTAGCCCAGAAGGAAGGAGAGCCCCTGCGCAAGTACATTCAGAGATTCAGCCGCGTACAGCACAACATCCCAGATGTCCACCCTGCCGCGGTAATCAGCGCGTTCCATCAAAACGTGCGAAACCGCAGGATGCGGGAGGAGATGGCGATGTGCAAGATCAGAGACGTCGGTGAGCTGTATGCCCTGGCCGATAAGTGTGCATGTGCTGAGCAAGGGAGGAAACTCCCCGAAGAGAATACAGAAGCAGCAGGATCTGATAGTGAAGATGCTGCCCCCGGCAAAGAAAAACCGGTGGCGGAACAACAGGAAGAAGAAAGGCAAAGAGGTGCTAGTCATTGAGCAGTCCGGCAAGAAAGCCAAAACTTGTAGCTCCGACAAGGAAATTGCCGCAGGCACCAACCACCAGGCTGTGGCGGTCGCCGACAAGCAGGACGACACCAACAGGCAGTACTGCAAGATCCACCGCACCAAGGGCCATGACCTCCAGAGCTGCAAGAAAGTTGAGCAGCTTGTCGAGCAACAAAAGGCGGAATACGAGCGACGCGACAGGGAGAAGGCCCAGGAAGGTGCTGGAGGAGCCGGCAAGAAACGCCCCGGCCGAGGAGGACGCCGCGGCAAGGCCAAGCAGTGGCAAGGAGACAGACCTCCCCGCGGCCGCGACAAGGATGAAGATGACGACGACGATGAAGATATGGATGATGACGAGACCGATGAGCAGGAGTTCCAAAAAGCCATAGAGGTCCTGTGCGTTGACGGCGGTGCTTCTCTGCATACTTCACACCGCCAGCTCAAGCAGTGGGTGCGGGAAGTCAATGCGGCAGAACCACCCGTCGAGTCATGCAAGCCTCTGAAATGGTCCAGCACGCCTATCATCTTTGATATTGAGGACCACCCTGATCGCATAACTGCGGTCAGGTGCTTGCCGATGTTGGTTTCACCAACTATCCGCAACCTCAAGGTCACTAAGATGCTAGTTGACAGCGGGGCCGGCTTAAACCTGATCTCCTCCGCGGTACTCCAGAAACTCCAGATCCCTGATAGCGAGCTTGAAGAGACTGGCACATTCCAAGGAATCAATCCAGGAAGGAGCAAGCCGAAGGGAAAGATCACGTTGCCGGTGACATTTGGCAGCGAGTTAAACTTCAGGACTGAGAGGGTCACTTTTGACGTTGCTGACTTTCCATTGCCTTACAATGGGATACTCGGTCGTCCAGCACTCGCCAAATTCATGGTAGCCTCTCACTATGCATACAACATGCTGAAGATGCCAGGCCCAATAAGTGTCATCTCTGTCCCTGGCGACAAGAAGGATGCTCTTATCTGTGCCGACAAGATCTACCGGGAAGCAGCAGCCGCAACAGATCGCAAGTCACTTGCCGTTGAAGCTCCCGGGGCGAAGAAGAAGACCAAGTCGGGCAAGAGTTCTGATGCCCACTCCGGCAAGCGCACCTCTTCGGAGTGCTGCGCTACCGTCGAGGACGCACCATCGAGCTCCACCGGCAAGTGTAAGAAGACAATGGTAGCTCCACCAGAGACCAAGAAGGTGTCCGCCAAGGAGCACGGCACTGGTGGTACCTTCACCATCAGTGCCACTCTCGACCCTAAATAGGAAAGCGCGCTTGTTGCTTTCCTGCGGGCGAACGTCGACGTGTTTGCATGGCAACCGTCTGACATCCCCAGTGTTCCCAGGAAAGTAATCGAGCACCATCTTGCCGTCTGTCCTCATGCGCGGCCCGTCAAGCAGAAAGTCAGAAAACAGGCAGTGGAGCGCCAAGAATTCATCGCTGAAGAAATCAAGAAGTTGGAAGCAGCAGGCCTTGTCAGGGGAGTGCTCCATCCTACGTGGTTGGCCAATCCTGTAGTCGTGAGCAAGGCAAACGGGAAATGGAGGCTTTGTATCGACTTTACCGATGTCAATAAAGCTTGTCCCAAAGACCCATTCCCTTACCGCGCATCGACCAGATTGTTGATTCCACGGCTGGATGTGACTTGCTTTCATTTCTTGACGCATACTTAGGATACCATCAGATCTTCATGGCAGAAGAGGATGAGGAGAAAACCGCATTCATCACCCCATGTGGCACGTACTGTTTCGTACGGATGCCTTTCGGTTTAAAGAATGCTGGTTCAACATTTGCAAGGGTAGTCCATGACGCTTTTGAGCCACAAATACACAGAAATGTGGAGGCCTACATGGATGACATAGTGGTTAAGAGCAAGGACAAGGAAACTCTGATCCAAGATTTAGACGAAACCTTTGCAAATCTGCGCAAGATCAACCTCAAGCTTAACCCCGAGAAGTGTGTGTTTGGAGTCCCTTCCGGCAAGCTTCTCGGGTTCTTCGTGTCTCAGCGCGGAATTGAAGCCAATCCCGACAAGCTCAAGGCCATTGAGCAGATTGAAGCACCAAAGCACGTCAAGGATGTACAAAGACTTGCCGGTTGCGTGGCTGCCCTCAACAGGTTTATCTCTAGGTCTGCTGAGCGCGCCCTGCCATTTTTCAAAATATTGAAAAAGGCAGGTCCAATGAAATGGACTCCGGAAGTGGAGGCTGCACTGAAGAGATACATGTCCTCCACTCCAACACTTGTCGCACCTAAGCCACAAGAGAAGTTGCTGCTATATATAGCGGCAACCAATCAAGTGGTTAGTGTTGCGTTAGTAGTGGAGAGGGAGGCGGATGATGAGCCAGCAACCACGGCGGATGCATCCAGCGACAAGCAGGGGACTTCACCGGCAAGCTCTGGTCCCGACAAAGATGGATCTGCGCAGGCACGTGAAGAGATGCAGAAGAGAATGGTGCAGCGCCCAGTTTACTTTGTCAGTTCCCTTCTGCAGGGGGCTAGGTCAAGGTACTCTGGTGTGCAGAAATTGCTTTTCGGCCTTCTCATGGCCTCGAGAAAGCTGCGTCATTACTTCCAAGCACATGAGATCACAGTCGTCACTCGTTTTCCGCTGAAGAGGATACTGCAAAATCCAGAAGCAACAGGCAGGATTGTCGAGTGGGCACTAGAACTGTCAAGCTTTGGCCTCAAGTTTGAAAGCACTTCAACTATCCAAAGCAGAGCATTGACAGAGTTCATAGCAGAGTGGACGCCAACGCAAGATGAAGAAATTCCAGAAACGAGCATCCCCGTCAAGGAAGCGAGCAAAGAGTGGTTGATGTACTTTGATGGTGCCTTCTCGCTGCAAGGCGCCGGTGCTGGCGTGATACTTGTTGCACCCACCGGAGAGCACCTCAAGTACGTAGTCCAGATGCACTTTCCCAAGGAGCAAGCAACAAACAATACTGCAGAGTATGAAGGTTTGCTTGCCAGTCTCAGGATCGCAGCAGACCTTGGGATCAAGAAGCTCATTGTCAGGGGTGACTCACAGCTTGTCGTCCACCAAGTGAACAAGAACTATCAGAGTCCGTTGATGGAAGCTTACGTTGATGAAGTGAGGAAGCTAGAAGAGCACTTTGACAGCCTGTAGATGGAACATGTTCCAGGAGCTCAGAACGACATTGCCGATGGCCTGTCAAAGTGCGCCGCACTTAAGTTACCTGTGGAACCAAGGATCTTTGTGCTCAAGCTGACTCAACCATCCGTAACACCATCAACTGGACAGAGCAAGAAGAGGAAGTTGATTTCTGGTGACTACTTTCCGGCAGAGCTCCCCGAAGCCGCCGCCAAGAAGGTCCTCAAGATCAACACCAAGGATGCTGAGGAGCAGTCTGCTCCGGCAAGCCCTAGGGTTTGTTCCGTTGAAGCAGACGCTCCCGACAAGTTTTGCTCCGGCAAGCTTGCCGGGGAACGTCAAGCTCCGGCTGAGCCGCAGGTTCTCGCCGTAGAAGCTGATGTTCCTGCAGCGGCAGATGTGCCTTTAGTCCTTGTTGTCGAGCCACAAGCTCCAGCATGGGCACAGCAGATTGTCTGTTTCCTTCAGACAGGAGAACTTCCCGAAGAGCAAGAAGAAGCGGAAAGAGTAGCCCGGCAGTCAAGTATGTACCAGTTTGTCGACAACACACTATACAGAAGAAGACTCAACGGTGTGAAATTGAAGTGTATTCACCGGGAAGACGGACAAAAGCTGTTGGCAGAGATACATGGAGGCATATGTGGTCACCACATTGGCGTAAGAGCACTTGCTGGCAAAGCATTCCGGCAAGGTTTCTTTTGGCCGACAGCCCTCCAGGATGCAACTGCACAAGTAACCAAGTGTGAAGCGTGCCAGTTCCATTCCAAACAGATACACCAGCCAGCTCAAGCTCTCCAGACGATCCCTTTATCCTGGCCATTTTCAGTCTGGGGGCTCGACATCCTCGGCCCCTTTCCCCGAGCTGTCGGGGGCTTTGAGTACTTGTACGTTGCAATCGACAAGTTCACAAAGTGGCCGGAAGTGGAAGCAGTGAGGAAGGTGACAGCACAGTCAGCAGTCAAGTTCTTCAAGTCGATTGTTTGCCGTTTCGGAATCCCTAACAGGATTATCACCGACAACGGCACGCAATTCACAAGCCGCACCTTCATGCAGTACATCCAAGATCTTGGCGCCAAGGTCTGCTTCGCTTCTGTTGCTCATCCGAGAAGCAACGATCAAGCAGAGAGGGCAAATGCTGAAGTGCTGCGCGGGCTCAAGACCAGGACTTTCGACAGGCTGCGCAAGTGCGGAAAGAACTGGATTGAGGAGCTGCCGGTGGTTCTTTGGTCGATCAGAACAACGCCAAATCAAGCCACTGGCCAGACACCTTTCGCTCTAGTCTATGGAGCAGAGGCAGTTCTCCCCATGGAACTCGTATACGGGTCACCTCGAGTGCTCGCTTATGATGAGCTTGAGCAAGAGCAGCTGCAACAGAATAACGCGCTGCTCCTTGAGGAGGACCGTCTTCAGGCTGCTGTACGAGCTGCTCGATACCAGCAAGCTTTGCGCCGCTACCATAGCCGCAAAGTTAATGCCAGAAGTCTCGAGGAAGGCGACCTTGTTCTTCGACGCGTCCAGTCCGCCAAGAATTTCAACAAGTTGATGCCGAAGTGGGAAGGCCCTTACCGGGTGAAACGAGTCACTAGGCCTGGCGCTGTCCGCCTTGAGACCGAAGATGGCATTCCGGTGAGCAACTCCTGGAACATTGAGCATCTTCGTAAGTTTTACCCGTAGGGCGCGGTTGCCGGAACCCGTTCCGGCAACCACCTTTTGTACAAGTCTTCCGATGTTGCATGTAATCCTTTGTACAGAGCCTGGCGCAGATCCCGTGCATAAGTAAAGCTCATGTGCTCTGCACATCTTGTCAATGTCATGCTTTCTACTTTATATTTGCATGCGTTATCTGACACTTTGTGCAGCACCTACCCCCGGTAAGCAATAACGAGCCGTAAGGCTCCATATCTTTATTTTCTCTTCTTTCTCTTTCTCAAAGGAAAGGAAGGTTCCCTCGCCCACAAGTTTGCCGGGGAGAAAGGAGAAGATAATGGTGTGGACCAGGCATCGTTCAAGGAAGTTTCGCCTTACCGGAAAGCAAACGACAGAAAAGCTAAGTTGCTAAAGTTTGAGCAATCATTTTTAAAAAATTTAAGTTATCTTCCTCGAACGATCGTGCTTTGTATGGAAAACCTGTGCGTGGAGGAACCAACTCGTAGCTAGTTGCACCCTTATTTTGTTTCGAGTCCGCTCAACAACTTAAGTGAGCTGCGACTAGTTGCGACAAGGTTTCTTGTCGGTAGCGGCACCGCCAACAGGCTGCTGACGTCCCGCACTCAGCGCTCGCGGCTCGAGGTGCCTGCGCCGACAAGTTCCCTAAAAGCGTAGGGCAAAAACATACAAAGGAAGGGATCAAGTAAAGGAAATAACATTAGCAATCTCTACCCAAAATAGAGTTATATTACAAGATAAATTGTCGCAGCTCTAACAAGATTGTCCTCATGACATGACCAGCAGCGACAAAGAAAAAGAGAAGACGGGCGGCCTAATCTACGCGATCGCCCTCAACCCTCTTGATATCGCTCACCTTGTCCACAATGGGTGCGACAAGGGCCTTGAGCGCTTCCAGATCAGCATCCGACGGCAAGGACCTGAGGACGTTGGTGAGGTTGAGGCCTGGGTTGCGGAAGGCCACCTTCACCAGCACCTTCTGAAGAGCCCCCGCGCAGATCCTGCGCGACTCGTCGGCCAGCTGCTTTGGAATCTTCTCCCAAAGTCGCTGGAGGGCCGTCGCCACGCCCTTGAAGAAGAAGCTAAGCTTGGCGCTGGGTTGGAGGTGCTCATCGGAGGAGTACCCGAGATCCTCCATCCCCAACTGCGCCAACTCCCCGTCGATGGCTGCCGCAAGATCCACGAGACCCTCGGTCCAGTGCTCCACAGTCTCCCTGAAAGCATCATGGGCGGCAGCAGCATTCGCCAGCAGCGCCTCGTCGGCCTTGATCTTCTACTTCAAGGCTACCTCCTGCTCCTTGGCGCCGTCCAGCGTTTTGGTCAAGGTGGCCAGCTTCAACTCGAGATCCGCATTGGAGTCCTTGGTGGTGCTAAGCTCTTTGCTTCTCTCGGCGAGAAGACCCTGCAGCTCGCCATGAGCGGCGGCGTCCTTCTCGCGCTCACGCTTGAGCACGGCAAGCTCCTCGCCGCTCGCCTTGAGATCGGCCTCCAGCTGCGCCACCTTCGTCTCCAGCTCCTTCTTGGCGGCCTCGGCGGCTGCGGCGGCATCTTTCGCTTCCTTGAGAGCCCTGCCAATCGCTTGCTCGCGCGCGGCAAGTTCCTCCTCGTGGCTGTCAAGGTTGACCTTGCGCTGCGCCAACTCACCTTCTTGCACAAACAGCTTCTCAGCAGCAAGTCGTTGTTGCTCTTCAACCTCAGCCTTCGCGAGGAGGAATGCTTTCCGCTCCTCGGCGACTTGCTCCCGCTCCTTTGCCAGAGATCAGAGAGTTTCTTGCCTGAGACCCTGAAGCTCCTCAGCGCGCTTCTCAATGTCCACTCCCTCCCTCGCGACAAGTGCTTCTCGGGATTCCAGCTTGGCTTGTCGGGCGCGGTAGAGCGACAACAGCTTCCGCAGCAGCCGCTCCTCCTCAGGCTCGTCACTGCTGCTGCTTGGCGCGTAGACTAGTGTCAGCCCAGCGGACGCGAGCACCTCTCCGTCCAAGATCTCTCCTTCGACCGGCGCCCTAGAGCTTGACGCCCAGGGGAGCTTGATGAAGATGCCATCACCGGCCTTCAAATAGGCGCCAGGCTGGGGCTCTTCGGAGCCTAGCGCTGCAGCATCGGTGGAGGGATCGGCGGTCGGCGCAGCGCCTGCCGCTCCTGCGGCCTCGGGGCCGTCAGTGCGATCGCTGGATCCCTCGCCAGCTTCTGCAGCGGCAGCTTTGGCAGCCTCTTCGCCGGCGGGATCATCAGCGCCGGCTTCTCCTTCGGTGGCAGCGGCGTCGTCGTTGTTGCCGCGTGCGTTCTCCTCGCCAGCGGCCTCGGTTTCCATTGGCTCCGCGGCAGATGGATCTGACGAATGGAAAAAGGAGAAAAGTCAAGCAAATACTCAAAGAGAAAATCAAAAGAAGAAGAACCCAAGAGAAGATTTCAAGCAAGAGGATTACCTGCGCTAGGATCTACGGCCACAGTCTCCGACACCAAAGGGTCGCTGGCGCTGTCCCTTGCCGGAGAACGCTCCCTTGCCGGGGAATTCTCCCTTGCCGGAGAGCGCTCCCTTGCCGGGGAGTCCTCCCTTGGCGGTGTAGTCGAAGCAGATGGCATTCCGGGAGCGGCTTCTGGGCACTCTGATGAGGCTGCTCTGCTCCTACACAAACCAACAGTCAGATATCAGCAAAGAAAGAGCACCAATGTGCGCCTGAAAGCAGGAAGTAAACTATACACTTACGCTGGGGGCTGCGCTGGGGGCTGCTTTGGGGAATAGTTGCCGGGTCCGGCAAGGTGGTCTTGGACATGCCCTCTGCTGTCGCGGTGGGTTTGTCCTCGATGACAATCACCAGGACCTTGGCTCTCTTCGCCGCTCTCTGGGCTAGAGTCCTGAAAAGGAACGGATCCGGAGTAAGGCAGATCAGACACAAGACAAAACAGCAAAGATTGAAGAACTACAAGTACAGCAAAAAAAAGAATCTTACTCTTCTTCTTCCTCGTCGGAGCTGAGCGCGGAGAGATCGAAGTCCGGCTCGCCTCCGGTGCGACGAGGCGGAGGAGTAGGTTCCCTTGTCCGCTTGGCGGGGGCAGTAGCGGTGGACCGGGAAGACCCTGCTCCAGTTGCCGCAGCGGCGTGAGGTGCTCCCGCGGCAACAGTGCTTGCCGCGGTCGAGCGCATCGCGCGGGGCGGTGGCTGTTGACCCGTCTGCCGCCCCGCTACGTCCCCGGCCTTGCGGAGATGCCTTCTTGCTGGAGCTGGGGGCTCCGCTTGCGGCGAGCTGGCTGAAGGTGGGGAGGAGGAGGAGCCGATCTTCAATGGGTCGCGAGCACCCTCGGCGGGCTCGCTCGACTCAGATTCAGGCCCGACAAGCTCTTCCTCGCTGACAAGCTCCTCTCGCTCGGCAAGGCTTGCCGCCTCTGCTGCCTCTGCCTCCTCCACGGTGAATCCAAACTCGCCCGCGGCAGCTGCTGCTGCCACCTCTTCCAGCCTAGTGGCGATGCGCTGCATCTCCGCATCGGTGGTGTCGCGGGTGAGGCTCTTCTGTTCATCGGGGCGGACCGGCACTTCTACCAAGCTGTCTAAGAACTCCTGCACGACGTCGTCCGCAGGCTCTTGCCAAGTTGGAACGATTCCATGCGAATCGCACAGCGGCATCATTGCACGGATGCGGTCGAGCGAGGAATTGTTGCACAGCGGAATGACGCTCCTCGGCAGCATGAACGGGTGTTGAGGATCGCGCTTGAACAGCTCCAGAAGCATCGCGTCGAGCTCCAAGACAGTGAAGTTGAAGTTGAGGCCTGGGCGTAGCCTCATGATATCCGCCGAGTTCTGAAACTCCCAGGCGGGTCTCCTCCTCTCCTGAAGGGGGGCGATGCGGCGGTGAAGGAAATCTACGCCAACGGCGCCTACGGTGAGCCCGGTAAGCCTGAGGCGTAAGATCCGGGTAACGGCAATCTTCAGCCTATCATCTTCCGGGGCCACGTTGCTCCAATCGTTGCCGCGTACTATTGGGGTTTGGCGCCGGGCGGTGAATGGCTGCGGGTTCTCCTCGACGATCCAGCACCAATCTGCTCTCCATTCCTCCCACTTGCTGCGGAGCTCTCCCTCCAGATAGGCTTCCTTCTTGCCGACTCTCGAGATCCAAGCGATTCCGCCGGCAAGGGGCTCCCCTCTCTCGACTCGGGGCATAAAGAAGTGGCGGAAAAGGGCTACGTTTGGATGGACTCCGACAAAGTTCTCGCACAGATGTGCGAAAATTGCCATGGTCAGAACGGCGTTGGGGGTGAAGTCAAGGAGGCGGAACCCGTAGGTGTTCATGATATCACAGAAGAATTCAGAGAAGGGCGGGCAGAGCCCGCAGTAGAAGCACAGCGCGAAGAAGGGATATCTGCTCGGAGCCAGTCCCGAAGCGGCGGCGGAGAGTACCTGTACAGGGTGGTTACTTGCCGCGAGAAGCACCTTGCCGCGGTCGTCGTCTTGTCGCGTCCGGAAGCTTGTCGCTCACCGGACCTTGCCGGGACGCGAGGCGCATCGCGGCAAGTTCCTTGAAATGCCTTGGTTGGCCTTCCTGGCAAGCTCCTCTTGCCGGGGCCTTGTCTCCTTGGCTTGAATACTTTGTTCTTGAATGGCTCCAAAGGAACCACGGAGGACCTTGGCGGTCGCCCGGCAAGCCTTGCCGCGGGGTGCTGCAACTGCCCGTGCACAAGTTCGGGATACTAGGGTACCCCTACTCTAGTACACCGACAGGAGCCCCCGGGCCTGGGGCACACAAAATGATACCTAGCATAATCTTGATCATATATCTAATCATGGCATGAATATTAAGACACGAGTGATTCAAGGCAATAGTCTATCATTTGACATAAAAACAATAATACTTCGAGCGTACTAATAAAGCAATCATGTCTTTTCAAAACAACATGGCCAAAGAAAGTTATCCCTACAAAATCATATAGTCTGGCTATGCTCCATCTTCATCACACAAAATATTCAAATCATGCACAACCCTGATGACAAGCCAAGCAATTGTATCATACTTTTGATGTTCTCAAACCTTTTCAACTTTCACGCAATACATGAGTGTGAGCCATGGATATAGCACTATATGTGGAATAGAGTATGATGGTGGAGGTTGTGCGGAGAAGACAAAAAGGGAGAAAGTCTCACATCAATGCGGCTAATCAACGGGCTATGGAGATGCCCATCAATTGATGTTAATGCGAGGAGTAGGGATTGCCATGCAACGGATGCACTAGAGCTATAAGTGTATGAAAGCTCAAACTGGAAACTAATGGGTGTGCATCCAACTTGCTTTCTCATGAAGACCTAGGGCATTTGAGGAAGCCCATCGTTGGAATATACAAGCCAAGTTCTATAATGAAAATTCCCACTAGTATATGAAAGTGGCAATATAGGAGACTCTCTATATGAAGAACATGGTGCTACTCTGAAGCACAAGTGTGGTAAAAGGATAGTAAGATTGCCCCTTTTTTCTTTTTTTTTGCGGGCTTCTTTGGCAACTTTTTTATTTAGGCTTCTTTGGCCCATTTTTTATTTTTTTTCTTTGAACGGGCAATGCTCTAATAATCATGATATCACACTTTTATTTACTTACAACTCAATATTACAACTCGATACTAGAACAAGGATATGACTCTATATGAATGCCTTCGGCGGTGTACCGGGATGTGCAATGATCTAGCATAGCAAAGGTATCAAAAACGGATAAGCCATGAAAACATCATGCTAGCTATCTTACCATCATGCAAGGCAATATGACAACGAATGCTCAAGTCATGTATATGATGATGATGGTGGTTGCATGGCAATATATCTCGGAATGGCTATGGAAATGCCATGATAGGTAGGTATGGTGGTTGTTTTGAGGAAGATATAAGGAGGCTTATGTGTGATAGAACGTATTGTATCACGGGGTTTGGATGCACCAGCGAAGTTTGCACCAACTCTCAAGGTGAGAAAGGAAAATGCACGGTACCGAAGAGGCTAGCAATGATGGAAGGGTGAGAGTGCGTATAATCCATGGACTCAACATTAGTCTTAAAGAACTCACATACTTATTGCAAAAATCTATTAGTCATCGAAACAAAGTACTACACGCATGCTCCTAGGGGGATAGATTAGTAGGAAAAGACCATCGCTCATCCCCGACCGCCACTCATAAGGAAGACAATCAATAAATACCTCATGCTCCAACTTCGTTACACAACGGTTCACCATACGTTCATGCTACAGGAATCACAAACTTCAACACAAGTATTTCTACAATCCACAACAACCCACTAGCATGACTCTAATATCACCATCTTTATATCGCAAAACTATTGCAAGGAATCAAACTTATCATATTCAGTGATCTACAAGTTTATGTCGGATTTTATGGCTAACCATGTGAATGACCAATTCCTGCCATCTCTCTAAATAGATATAAGTGAAGCAAGAGAGTTTAATTCTTTCTACAAAAGATATGCCCACGCTCTAACAAATATAAGTGTAGCAAAAGAGCATTCTACAAATGGCGGTTTTCTATGTGAAGAGAAACCGGCAATCCAAACTTCAAATGATATAAGTGAAGCACATGAAGCATTCTATAAATCCATACTCAAAAGATTTAAGTGAAGTGGAACGAGCATTCTATAAATCAACCAAGGTCTATCTCATACCAGCATGGTGCACAAAAGAAAAGTGAAAACTAAATGCAAAAGACGCTGCAAGATTTGCACATATCACATGAGCGAAACGAATCCGAAAACATACCGATACTTGTTGAAGAAAGAGGGGATGCCTTCCAGGGTATCCCCAAGCTTAGACGCTTGAGTATCCTTAAATATTCACTTGGGGTGCCTTGGGCATCCCCAAGCTTGAGCTCTTGCCTCTCTTCCTTTTCCTCATATCGAGACCTCCTCGATCAAACACTTCATCCACACAAAACTTCAACAGAAAACTTGGTAAGATCCGTTAGTATAATAAAGCAAATCACTACTCTAAGTACTGTTCCAAACCAATTAATATTTTTTTTGCATGGTGTCTACTGTAATATAGCTTTTCCATGGCTTAATCCACTGATGGAAATTGATAGTTTCATTGAAACAAGCAAACTATGCATCAAAAACAGAACATGTTAAAAACAGAACAATCTGTAGAAATCTGAACATTCACCATACTTCTAGTACCCCAAAAATTCTACCAAAATTAGGAAAAAACAATTTGTATAGTAAGACAGTGCAAAAAGAATCAGAACCATTTGACATTCCCGTAAAAAATGTAAAATCGCGCACTACAGCCAAAGTTTCTGTCCTGCACCGCACAACCAACAAGCATTGTAAACATCCTAAAGGCAAACCTTAGCACATTATTTTTTTATTATATAAACTTTATAAAAAGCACACAACAGAAATAAATGACTCTCTAAAACTTCCGGGTTGTCTCCCTGGCAGCGCTTTCTTCAAAGCCATTAAGCTAGGCATATAGTGCTCAAGTAATGGATCCACTCGGATCCCAAGGTATATCAAAGCCAATTTTAATTAACAATGATTTGTAATTTAGTAGTGAGCACAAAGTAACATATATCATGCAACAACAAAGTCTAACTCTCTTCCTATGCATCGGCATGTCATAAAAGAATAATTCATGCACACATAGTAAAGGCCAATGCATAGTATAAGCAGTTTCTTGCAATTCTATCGTATTGGAAACATAGAGAGGTGGAGATATAGTTCATCTCTCATAATAATTGCAAGTAGGATAATCAATCACATGCATATTATATCTATCAAAATCATCATGTGCAAAGGTAAAAGGCAACCCATCAATATAATCTATAATAAGCATGAACTTCTCTGATATAGTGTAGTTGGGAGAATTCAAAAGGATAATAGGACTATCATGTGTGGGTGCCATAGCAACAATTTCATGTTTAACATAAGGAACTATAGCAAGTTCATCTCCATAAGCATAATTCATATTGGCATCTTGGCCACAAGCATAGCAAGCATCATCAAAAAGGGGTATTTCAAGAGAATCAACGGGATCATAACAATCATCATAGCAATCATCCTTCGGTAAGCACAAAGGGAAATTAAACAATGTATGAGTTGAAGAGTTACTCTCATTAGAAGGTGGGCACAGGTAGCTAATCCACTCTTCCTCCTTTTGTTCTTCGCTCTCCTCATCATCTTTTTCATCCAATGAGCTCACAGTTTAATCAATTTCTTTTTCCATAGACCCCCTGCAAAATATTAGTCTCTTCTTGGACAGCGGAGACTTTCTCAATAAATGCATAAATATCGGAATTGTATTCATAATTCTCATAACAATATTTAAGTACGGCAAAATTTTCAGGTCTATAAACTAAATCATCAAAATCTTCAAACTCTTTAAACAAAGATTCAATTTCATAAGCACCCATAAAAGCAACAAATTCTTCTATTTGTTCCACATCATAGTAATCATATATACCACTAGCATAAGAAGCCAAGGTTTTATCATCATTAATTTTGCATGAAAAGGGAAGGTGTGGAGCCTTCATCCTAGAGCAACAAGTATAATCATATCTCAAGCATAGTTCCCGAGCATACCAATGCAACATATGAATTTGATCCTATAATAGTTTCCCTTTTTTTGTCAAGTGATAATCCCTAAAGTATTCACGTTGATCCAACGTGCCTCCCATAACATAATTGAATGGGGTTTTCTCAGGATTATCAAAGTAGTACATAATATTTTTCACATAACCAGCATCGAGGGTTTTAGGAGGTTCCCCATCTCCATGAGAACAAGTACACATAATTTTTTTGGTATTTCGTGTGTCATATCCATAACTAAAGATAGAGAACAACTTAGAACAGCAAACAAAAATTACTTAGTGATAAACCAAACAAGCACACACGAGAATATTCACCCCACGCTATGACTCCCCGGCAATGGTGCCAGAAAAAGGTCTTGATAACCCACAAGTATAGGGGATCAATTGTAGCCTCTTCAATAAGTAAGAGTGTCAAACCCAACGAGGAGCTAAAGGTAGAACAAATATTCCCTCAAGTTCTATCAACCACCGATACAACTCTACACATGCTTGACGTTCGCTTTGCCTAGAACAAGTATGAAACAAGAAGTACTTTGCAGGTGTGATAGGATAGGTTTGCAAGATAATAAAAAGCACGTAAATAAAAAGTAGGGGCTGTTTAGATGAAGACACAACTAAGTTAGTTTTAGTAGAGAGCTTTTTGTCACGATAAAGTTATTTGTCCCTAGGCAATCCATAACTAGACAGGTAATCACTATTGCAATTTTATTTGAGGGAGAGGCATAAGCTAACATACTTTCTCTTCTTGTATCATATGCACTTATGACTGGAACTCTAGCAAACATCCACAACTACTAAAGATCATTAAGGTAAAACCCAACCATTGCATTAAAGCATCAAGTCCTCTTTATCCCATACGCAACAACCCCCTTACTCAGGTTTATGCTTCTGTCACTCAAGCAACCCACTATAAGGGAATCATGAACGTATTGCAACACCCTACAGCGGGAATCCCTCATGCTTGCGCGACACAGAGAGCACCATAGGACAGCACCAATAATAAAACATGCAACTCAAACCAATCACGATCATTAATTAACCCATAGGACAAAACAGATCTGCTCAAACATCAGAGGATGGCCATACATCATTTGGAAATAATATATAGTGTTAGGCACCATGTTTAAGTAGAGATTACAACGGGTAAAAGAGGGGTTACACCGCTACATAGATGGGGGAAGAGTTGGTGATGAGGGCGGTGAAGTTGTTGGTGTAGATCGTGGTGACGATGATGGCCCCGGAGGCGTTCTGGCGCCACCAGAAGCAAGGGGGAGAGAGCCCCCTTCTTCTTCTTCTTCCTTGACCTTTTACCTAGATGGGAGAAGGGTTTCCCCTCTGGTCCATGGCCTCCATGGCTTGGGAGGGGCGAGAGCCCCTCCGAGATTGGATCTGTCTCTCTGTCTCTCTCTGTTTCTGCGAAACATAAAACATGCAACAAACAGGAACTGGCACTGGGCACTGGATCAATATCTTAGTCCCAAAAATAGTATAAAAAGTTGCCAAAAGTATATGAAAGTTGAATAATATTGGCATGGAACAATCAAAAATTATAGATATGACAGAGACGTATCAGCATCCCCAAGCTTAATTCCTGCTCGTCCTCAAGTAGGTAAATGATAAAAAAGATAATTTTTGATGTGGAATGGTACCTAGCATAATTTTGATCATATATCTAATCATGGCATGAATATTAAGACACGAGTGATTCAAGGCAATAGTCTATCATTTGACATAAAAACAATAATACTTCGAGCGTACTAATAAAGCAATCATGTCTTCTCAAAACAACATGGCCAAAGAAAGTTCCCTACAAAATCATATAGTCTGGCTATGCTCCATCTTCATCACACAAAATATTCAAATCATGCACAACCCTGATGAAAAGCCAAGCAATTGTATCATACTTTTGATGTTCTCAAACCTTTTCAACTTTCACGCAATACATGAGCGTGAGCCATGGATATAGCACTATAGGTGGAATAGAGTATGATGGTGGAGGTTGTGCGGAGAAGACAAAAAGGGAGAAAGTCTCACATCAACGCGGCTAATCAACGGGCTATGGAGATGCCCATCAATTGATGTCAATGCGAGGAGTGGGGATTGCCATGCAACGAATGCACTAGAGCTATAAGTGTATGAAAGCTCAAACTGGAAACTAAGTGGGTGTGCATCCAACTTGCTTGCTCATGAAGACCTAGGGCATTTGAGGAAGCCCATCGTTGGAACATACAAGCCAAGTTCTATAATGAAAATTCCCAGTAGATATGAAAGTGGCAATATAGGAGACTCTCTATATGAAGAACATGGTGCTACTCTGAAGCACAAGTGTGGTAAAAGGATCGTAACATTGCCCCCTTTTTTTCCTTTTTTTTCTTTTCTTTTTTTTGCGGGCTTCTTTGGCCCCTTTTTTATTTAGGCTTATTTGGCCCATCTTTTTTTCTTTTTTATTCTTTGAAGGGGCAATGCTCTAATAATGATGATCATCACACTTTTATTTACTTACAACTCAATATTACAACTCGATACTAGAACAATGACATGACTATATGAATGCCTCTGGCGGTGTACCGGGATGTGCAATGATCTAGTAGAGCAAAGATATCAAAAACGGACAAGCCATGAAAACATCATGCTAGCTATCTTACGATCATGCAAGGCAATATGACAATGAATGCTCAAGTCATGTATATGATGATGATGGTGGTTGCATGGCAATATATCTCGGAATGGCTATGGAAATGCCATGATAGGTAGGTATGGTGGCTGTTTTGAGGAAGATATAAGGAGGCTTATGTGTGATAGAGCGTATCGTATCACAGGGTTTGGATGCACCAGCGAAGTTTGCACCAACTCTTGAGGTGAGAAAGGGCAATGCATGGTACCGAAGAGGCTAGCAATGATGGAAGGGTGAGAGTGCGTATAATCCATGGACTCAACATTAGTCTTAAAGAACTCACATACTTATTGAAAAAATCTATTAGTCATCGAAACAAAGTACTACACGCATGCTCCTAGGGGGGTAGATTGGTAGGAAAAGACCATCGCTCATCCCCGACCGCCACTCATAAGGAAGACAATCAATAAATACCTCATGCTCCAACTTCATTACACAACGGTTCACCATACGTTCATGCTACGGGAATCACAAACTTCAACACAAGTATTTCTAAAATCCATAACTACCCACTAGCATGACTCTAATATCACCATCATTATATCACAAAACTATTGCAATGAATCAAACATATCATATTCAGTGATCTACAAGTTTATGTAGGATTTTATGACTAACCATGTGAATGACCATTTCCTGCCATCTGTCTAAATAGATATAAGTGAAGCAAGAGAGTTTAATTATTTCTACAAAAGATATGCCCGCGCTCTAACAAATATAAGTGAAGCAAAAGAGCATTCTACAAATGGCAATTTTCTATGTGAAGAGAAACAGGCAATCCAAACTTCAAATGATATAAGTGAAGCACATGAAGCATTCTATAAAGCCAAACTCAAAAGATTTAAGTGAAGTGCAATGAGCATTCTATAAATCAACCAAGGTCTATCTCGTACCAACATGGTGCATAAAAAAAGTGAAAACTAAATGCAAAAGACGCTCCAAGATTTGCACATATCACATGAACGAAACGAATCCGAAAACATACCGATACTTGTTGAAGAAAGAGGGGATGCCTTCCGGGGTATCCCCAAGCTTAGACGCTTGAGTCTCCTTGAATATTTACTTGGGGTGCCTTGGGAATCCCCAAGCTTGAGATCTTGCAACTCTTCCTTTTCCTCATATCGAGACCTCCTCGATCAAACACTTCATCCACACAAAACTTCAACAGAAAACTTGGTAAGATCCGTTAGTATAATAAAGCAAATAACTACTCTAAGTACTGTTGCAAACCAATTCATATTTTGTTTTTTTGCATTATGTCTACTGTAATATAGCTTTTCCATGGCTTAATCCACTGATAGAAATTGATAGTTTCATCGAAACAAGCAAACTATGCATCAAAAACAGAACCTGTCAAAAACAGAACAGTCTGTAGCAATCTTAACATTCACCATACTTCTGGTACCCCAAAAATTCTACCACAATTAGGAAAAATAAAAAACTTGTATAGAAAGACAGTGCAAAAATATTCAGAACCATTTGACGTTCCAGTAAAAAAATTAAAATCGCGCACTACAGCCAAAGTTTTTGCCCTGCACCGCACAAACCAACAAGCATTGTAAACATCCTAAAGGCAAACCTTAGCACATTATTTTTATTACATAAACTCTATAAAAATCACACAACAGAAATAAATGACTCTCTAAAACTTCCGATTTGTCTCCCTGGCAACGCTTTCTTTAGAGCCATTAAGCTAGGCATATAGTGCTCAAGTAATGGATCCACCCGGATCCCAAGGTATATCAAAGCCAATTTTAATTAACAATGATTTGTAATTTATTAGTGAGCACAAAGTAACATATATCATGCAACAAAAAAGTCTAACTATCTTCCTATGCATCGGCATGTCATAAACGAACAATTCATGCACACATAGTAAAGGCCAATGCATAGTATAAGCAGTTTCTTGCAATTCTATCGTATTGGAAACATAGAGAGGTGGAGATATAGTTCCTCTCTCATAATAATTGCAAGTAGGAGCAGCAAGCACATGCATATTATATCTATCAAAATCATCAGGCGCAAAGGTAAAAGGCAACCCATCAATATAATCCTTAATAAGCATGAACTTCTCTGATATAGTGTAGTTGGGAGAATTCAAAAAGATAATAGGACTATCATGCGTGGGTGCAATAGCAACAATTTCATGTTTAACATAAGGAACTATAGCTAGTTCATCTCCATATGCATAATTCATATTGGCATCTTGGCCACAAGCATAGCAAGCATCATCAAAAAGGGGTATTTCGAGAGAATCAACGGGATCATAACAATCATCATAGCAATCATCCTTCGGCACGAAGGGAAATTAAACAATGTATAAATTGAAGAGTTACTCTCATTAGAAGGTGGGCATGGGTAGCTAATCCGCTCTTCCTCCTTTTGTTCTTCGCTCTCCTCATCATCTTTTTCATCCAATGAGCTCGCAGTTTCATCAATTTCTTTTTCCATAGACTCCTGAAAATATTAGTCTCTTCTTGGACAGCGGAGACTTTCTCAATAAATGCATCAATATCGGAATTGTATTCATAATTCTCATAACAATATTTAAGTATAGAAAAAATTTCAGGTCTATAAATTGAATCATCAAAATCTTCAAACTATTTAAACAAATATTCAATTTCATAAGCACACATAAAAGCAACGAATTCTTCTATTTGTTCCACATCATAGTAATCATATATACCATTAGCATAAGAATCCATGGTTTTATCATCATTAAATTTGCATGAAAAGGGAAGGTGTGGAGCCTTCATCCTAGAGCAACAAGTATAATCATATCTCAAGCATAGTTCCCGAGCGTACCAATGCAACATATGAATTTGATCCCATAATAGTTTCCCTTTTTGTGTCAAGCGATAATCCCTAAAGTATTCATGTTGATCCAACGTGTCTCCCATAACATAATTGAATGGGGTTTTCTCAGGATTATCAAAGTAGTACATAATATTTTTCACATAACCAGCATCGAGGGTTTTAGGAGGTTCCCCATCTCCATGAATAGCAAGTACACCTAATTTTTTTGGTATTTCGTGTTCCATATCCATAACTAAAGATAGATAACAACTTAGAACAGCAAATAAAAATTACTTAGTCTTAAAGCAAACAAGCACACACGAGAATATTCACCCCACGCTATGACTCCCCGGCAACGGCAACAGAAAAAGGTCTTGATAACCCACAAGTATAGGGGATCAATTGTAGCCTCTTTAGATAAGTAAGAGTGTCGAACCCAACGAGGAGCTAAAGGTAGAACAAATATTCCCTCAAGTTCTATCGACCACCGATACAACTCTACGCACGCTTGACATTCGCTTTACCTAGAATAAGTATGACACTAGAAGTACTTTGCAGGTGTGATAGGATAGGTTTGCAAGTTAATAAAAAGCACATAAATAAAAAGTAGGGTCTGTTTAGATGAAGACACAACCAAGTTAGTTTTAGTAGAGAGCTTTTTGTCATGAGAAAGTTATTTGTCCCTAGGCAATCGATAACTAGACCGGTAATCACTATTGCAATTTTATTTGAGGGAGAGGCATAAGCTAACATACTTTATGTTTTTCGATCATATGCACTTATGATTGGAACTCTATCAAGCATCTGCAACTACTAAAGATCATTAAGGTAAAAGCCAACCATAGCATTAAAGCATCAAGTCCTCTTTATCCCATATGCAACAACGCCCTTACTCGGGTTTATGCTTCTGTCACTCAAGCAACCCACTATAAGCGAATCATGAACGTATTGCAACACCCTACAGTGGGAATCCCTCATGCTTGTGCAACACGGAGAGCACCATAAGACAGCACCAATAATAAAACATGCAACTCAAACCAATCACGATCATCAATTAACCCATAGGACAAAACGGATCTACTCAAACATCATAGGATAGCCATACATCATTGGGAAATAATATATAGCATTGAGCACCATGTTTAAGTAGAGATTACAGCGGGTAAAAGAGGGGTTGCACCGCTACATAGAGGGGGGAAGAGTTGGTGATGAGGCCCGTGAAGTTGTTGGTGTATATCGCGGTGATGATGATGGCCCCGGAGGTGTTCCGACGCCACCAGAAGCAAGGGGGAGAGAGCCCCCCTTCTTCTTCTTCTTCCTTGAACTTCTCCCTAGATGGGAGAATGGTTTCCCCTCTGGTCCATGGCCTCCATGGCTTGGGAGGGGCCAGAGCCCCTCCAATATTGGATCTGTCTCTCTGTCTCTCTCTGTTTCTGCGAAACATAAAACATGCAACAAACAGGAACTGGCACTGGGCACTGGGTCAATATGTTAGTCCCAAAAATAGTATAAAAAGTTGCCAAAAGTATATGAAAGTTAATAATATTGGCATGGAACAATCAAAAATTATAGATACGATGGAGACGTATCAAGGTGCTCGTCTCATCTATCATGAACCTGAGCTGGCTGATCATTTCATGCAAGTGCTGATGAAGCCATTGAAGCCAGGCCAAGCCTCAAGGACCAAATTCCTCATGAAGGAATTCTTGTATGTGCCTCGGACTGTCTATCGCATTCTGACCAAGACACTGAGTCCTATTAAAGGCCACGACTCGAATGATGAAGAAGTTGTTGGCATCATGAAGAATTTGCTATTCAACATAATGCATGGTATTCCAGTAAACTACCATGACTTCTTCATGAGGACTCTGGCAAATGTTGCACTGTATCCCTTTGAATTGAAGCCTTACGCTCCCTGGATTATGACATTCCTCAGATCAAGGTCTTCAATCAACTACAAGGCTGACACACTCAACCATGGCAGTTACTTGCCCCCTATTGAAATCCTCGAGCGGACATTTTCCTCAGCTGATGAAAAAGGGAAGGCCACTGTAATTATTGATGAGGGCATTCGTCCATTGGATGGACAGTTCCGCAAAGCTGCCTCATACTCCACCAATGATGACTATGCCACTCATGATTCTGCCGCCAATGCCTTAAAGCAAAGTCCTCAAGCCACAGCTCCAAGGGTGATGACTGATCGTGAGCTTCTCCTCAGTCTTCATCAAAAGGTGGATTGCAATCATAAATGGGTCAAGCGTCAGTTTGGTTCAATTCTTCACAACATGACTGCTACATACAATTCAGTGAAGAAGAACCACTACTGCCTCAATGAAGTTTTTGATCGCACCTGGGATGTTCTGACTCATCTCTATGTTGATGAAGATCTCAAGCAGATGGGTTTCAAGCAGGACTTCTGCTGGTCTAATCCTCCGGCGAAGAAATTCAAGAAGGTCAAAGTTCCTCCTTTGGTGCCCAGCTCATATTCTTCATCGCGAGAGACCGATGAAAATGAAGACTTGGACGACAGAGTAGCAGGCCCTACTCCAACAACCGACCCCAACAACGATGGCGCTCCTCCATCAGCTTCGTGATGAAATTCTTCAGGGGCGTTAGTCCTAATTTTTCATCCCTTTTTGGTCATTTGATGACAAAGCGGGAGAAATTTGAGTTAGGCTTCAAGCAGGTCTATCTATATGGGCGTTTTTTTGTTAAGTTGCAACTCTCACTCTTTTGAAGTGTTTGTTGATTGAGTTATAGACTTAAGTCCGGTGGTGACCTGATACTTCTGCTTTGTTTTTCTGCATGCTATTTCCTCATATATATTACGCACGCATGTTGAATTACATTAGTCACCATATTTCATCATGCATTTCAAATTCTTCATTCGATATGTTAAATGGATGTATGAATTACAAGATATAGGGGGAGATCTCCATGATTCTACTCTTCAAATGTGCATTGCTTCAATAACAAATTCCTCACTATGCACATCTTTAGGGGGAGTTCTTCTATATCTTGCAATCAAATTCCTCAATATCAAGCACTTCAAATACATACGTTTATCCCCGTTGAAAACTTAACCTATATTGTCATCAATCACCAAAAAGGGGGAGATTGTAAGTGCATCTAGTGCCCCTTAGTGATTTTGGTGTATTGAAGACTTATAGGTTAAGGGACTAATATGTTTGTGAGTGTACACAGGCTCTATAAGTCGATGAGGAGTTTGATATTTACAGTGAAAGTCGATCCCTAAAAATGAATGTCTTCGGCTGAAGACTTTGGTTCTCCTGAAGACTTTGAAAGTGAAGAAATTGGTGTGACCGTGAAGACTTGGATATTCATGCGAGGACTATGAAGCGTGAAGACTTTTGTTTTCGTAGTTTCATTTTCTTCTTCTTGAGTCATAGGAAACACCGTACTGTTAAAGGGGGTCGAGGTAATACTAAGGAAACTGATTTCCATGTGATGCTCATCCCAAATCCTACACCTATCCAATCCTTTCGACTGAAGCCATTGGAAATCTCATATCAGTTCAGTCAATTTCTTTAGTGCAGAGACGAAGATCTTCTGGTGTCTGAGGAATTTGTTCTGGCTAAGGAGTTAGGAATTCGCCAGTGCAAATTGCCTACACAGTGAGGAACATGATATCCCTGAGGAATTCGAACCTCAAAATCCGACCATTGATGTGCTATGCGCCAGCTGTCCAAAATACCCTACCACCTAACGGTCATATTCTTTAAGGGCATTTATGTCTTATCATGGCAGGCTGCTCCCTAGGCTATAAATAGCCGCCCCCTACAACCTCTAGCTGGTTGGCTGCTCCGAGAGAAACTGACATTTGTCAATTGAGAGCATCCCATCCTCCGAGGACTTTGAGCAAAAATCATCAAGTGAGGAAAACTCGAATCCCAAACCCAAAGTGATTGAGCATCACTGAAGAGATTGTTCCTGTGTGGAACTGATGCTTGTTACCTTTGAGGACTATGTATCCTCCAGACGGTTAGGCGTCATGGTCTGAGCATCCAAGAGGAATTGTGGATCACCGAGTGACCTAGTCTATGAAGGTTTGGAACTCACCTGTGAAGACTTACCATGATCGTTGGGCGAGGTCTGTGTGATCTTAGCTCAAGGAGAATACGGTGAGGACTTTTTGTCTGGGACTGTGTGTCCTCGAGTTTAAATACTCAGCCGCTCCAACCAAACGTACAACTGCCATGGAAGTTGGAACTGGTCTACCAAATCATTGTCTTCACCAAGCCTACTAGTTCTATTTCCTCAACCCTTTCATTTCCTCATTCATGTGTTGATGAACCTGATCATTACTGTTTGAAGACTTTGACTGAAGACTTTCTATATTTCCTCAATCCAATTTCTTCAATCACATTGTCTTCTACCTGCTTATCCTGTGTTTACGCTTTCTGTACTCTATGTCTGTCTTTCATTTCATCATGATGACTATGCTATTGCTCTGTTATGCTTATACCTGAGTGCTTATTCCGCTGCTTGTAGTTCGTGACATAGGAATTTCCTCACCCTAAAATTCCTCAGTGACGAATTTGTAAAAATCGCCTATTAACCCCCACCCCCCGCACTCTAGTCGACTTAACGCACTTTCACATGTCAGTTACCCTTGACGAAAGAACTTCCATGACGCATCATTTATCGTCATGGAAGTGAACAATTCCATGATGATAATTTTGGTATTGTCATGGAACACTTCTACGACAGCACAGGTATGACTATCTTGATTTTGTCATAATTTCGTCACGGGTGTACATACATGACAGAAAACGTGACCTACTGTGAAAAACACATATCATCACGAAAGTGTATTTTTTTTGTAAGGATTCTATTCGTGAAAAGGTCAAGGATGGAGACATAGAGATTTGCAAAATACATACGAATCTAAATGTGGCAGACCCGTTAACTAAACCTTTTCCGCAAGAAAAACATGATCCGCACCAAGGCTCCATGGGTGTTAGATTCATTACAATGTAATCCAGATTATTGACTCTAGTGCAAGTGGGAGACTGATGGAAATATGCCCTAGAGGCAATAATAAAGTTGTTATTATTATATTTCCTTATTCATGATAAAGGTTTATTATTCATGCTAGAATTGTATTGATCGGAACCTTAAATACATGTGTGGATACATAAACAAATATTGTGTCCCTAGTAAGCCTCTACTAGACTAGCTCACTGATCAAAGATGGTTAAGGTTTCCTAACCATAGACATGTGTCACTTGATAACGGGATCACATCATTAGGAGAATGACGTGATGGACAAGACCCATCCGTTAGCTTAACATATGATTGTCCAGTTTATTGCTATTGCTTTCTTAATGTCAAATACATATTCCTTCGACTATGAGATCATGCAACTCCCGGATACCGGAGGAATACCTTGTGTGCTATCAAACATCACAACATAACTAGGTGATCATAGAGATGCTCTATAGGTATCTCCGAAGGTGTCTGTTGAGTTGGCATGGATCGAGATTAGGATTTGTCACTCCGTGTATGGAGAGGTATCTCTAGGCCCTCTCGGTAATACACATCACAAGAAGCTTGCAAGAAAAGTGACTAAAGAGTTAGTTATGAGATGATGTATTACGGAACGAGTAAAGAGACTTGCCGGTAACGAGATTGAACAAGGTATGAAGATACCGATGATCGAATCTCGAGCAAGTAACATACCGATAGACAAAGGGAATTACATAAGTTGTCATAAGGTTTGACCGATAAAGATCTTCGTAGAATATGTAAGAACCAATATAGGCATCCAGGTTACGCTATTGGTCATTGACCGGAGAGGTGTCTCGGTCATGTCTACATAGTTCTCGAACCCGTAGGGGTCGTATATATACGGTCTATTCTGCTAATATTAGCAGAATATTTATTCTGATAACACTTCCGCACTGCACGCTCAACGTGAGGGCACTGCATTCCTATCAAACGAGCACTGCAATGTCACCAGAAAAAACTACTTCCATTTTTTGGCATTGTTTTCGCTCCAGTTTCTAAACCGTTTATCGAAACGAGGCGTATAATATATCGTTGGATAGCTATGGAAAATGTATAGCCTCTTCATGTTGAATACTTTTCGAGATTCATCGCGGTTTAAGAGCAGTTTCAAAAATAGTGTGCGCATGACGGGATGCAGCGAGCGTATTTTTCGCGATTTTTTCTAAACCACACGTCGGAATGAAGCCAACGATACGACATTGGAAAGATATCGTCGAGCCTCATCTTTTTCATATCTATTATTTTCTCTAATTTGTTACGGTTTAAGAGCAGTTCTAAATTTAGTAAATCGCGGAATTCTGTTTTTTCCGGATTTTTTGCATTTTTTGTACTGTTTTCGCTCCATTTTTTGAACCGTTTGTAGAAACTAGGCGTGTGACACGCCATTGGAAAGCTACAGACGAGGCGCAACTTTCATATGTTGAAATGTTTTTTAGATTTCTTACGGTTTTTAGTTAATTTTGAAAATCGTGCGGCTGACGATGAGAGGCAGCGGCTGTTTTATGATTATCTCTACGAAACACTTGGCAATCTACTTCAGTAAATAGGACATTTAAACTGAAATCAACAAGTCTAGATACTAAAAGTAAATTGTAGCCAAGAGATTCAACGAGCATGACATTTTGTATGGAGCTATCATGTGATATGGCCACCTTACCCTTTGAGTTGTCACCGTAAGTGACATACTTTCGAGGGCCATCATTTTCAGCAAGCTCATGAAACATATCTTTGTCCCCGGTCATGTGATCGGTACATCCACTGTCAAGAACCCATTCCTTTCCACCTGTCATATATCCCCGAAGATTTGCTATAAGACCAAAGTGTCTCATTGCATCATCAAGATCAAAGTCACTATCATCATCCTCATCATAGTATCCATGTTCAACATCGTCATGTGGTGGATCAAATCATAGAGAGGGTGATTCATTAGAGTGAGTTTGACAATGATCTTCTCTATGAATTTTAATAGCTTCGGAAATAATATCACTAATAATTCCAACATCTCCTTTGGCACGCATAAGGTTTGTAAGCTCAAATAGACAATCACCAAACATAGGATCATTGGAATTCATCTTACTCAAGGCAATAGACTTATGGAGAATTTGATCTAGATTTTTCAAGGAATAATTTGGAAAACATTCCTCAAGAAATTTCCATATGGTGTAGGCACACTCAAGAGTAGGCAAGCAACCAATCAAGTTTCTAGGCAAGCCTCTAGTGATAAGATTAACAATTCTAAGATTGCGAATCATGTCAATTGACTCATCAAGAGTAGGATGCATAGGATCAACATGAGGTGCACAAGGGCTAGCAATGTACTTGTTCAAATGATATTCATTGAAAATCACAAGCATCTCATTTTTCCACTCATGAAAATACTCTCCATCAAGTATAGGCACTCTATGTCTAAGACTCCCCAAAGTAGACTCATCCATCTTCCTCCAATGGTGTTTAAACCAAAGCAATGGAGACCAAAGATCTGATACCAATTGAAAGGATCGAGAAGAGGTGTCTAGAGGGGGGGATTAGACACTAAGTGAGAAAAGTTGTGGTTTTTAATTTCTTTAATTTTAAGTGGAGTTTTAGCACAAGTTTAACAATCACAATACACATCAAGCAAGCATGCAAAGAGTATATGAGAAGCGGAAAGTAAAGCATGCAACTTGCAAGAATGTAAAGGGATGGGATTGGAGTGTGCAAACGCAATTGGAGACACGGATGTTTTTGTCGTGGTTCCGATAGGTGGTGCTATCGTACATCCACGTTGATGGAGACTTCAACCCACGAAGGGTAACGGCTGCGCGAGTCCACGGAGGGCTCCACCCACAAAGGGTCCACGAAGAAGCAACCTTGTCTATCCCACCATGGTCGTTGCCCACGAAGGACGTGCCTCACTAGGGGTAGATCTTCAAGAAGTAGGCAATCTCCTTGCCCTTACAAACTCCTTGGTTCAACTCCACAATCTTGTCGGAGGCTCCCAAGTGACACCGAGCCAATCTAGGAGACACCACTCTCCAAGAAGTAACAAATGGTGTGTTGATGATTAACTCCTTGCTCTTGTGCTTCAAATGATAGTCTCCCAAACACTCAACTCTCTCTCACAGGATTTGTATTTGGTGGAAAGAAGATTTGAGTGGAAATTAACTTGGGGAAGGCTAGAGATCAAGATTCATATGGTAGGAATGGAATATCTTGGTATCAACACAAGTGTAGGTAGTTCTCTCTCAGAAAATATATGTTGGAAGTGTAGGCATGTTTTGATGGCTCTCTCCATGAATGAAGAGTGGGTGGAGTGGTATATATAGCCTCCACACAAAATCTAACCGTTACACACAACTTACCAATCTCGGTGGGACCGAATCGTTAAACTCGGTTGGACCGATTCAACAAATGATGTGACCATTAGGATTTTTGGTGGGACTGACATGCAACTTGGTAGGACCGATATGATTAGGATTAGGGCATAAAGTAATCTCGGTGAGACCGATTACACAAACTCGGTGGGACCGATTTTGGTAATGGACACACAGAGGGTTGGTCAGGCAAACTCGGTGGGACCGATTCGCTCATCTCGGTGAGACCAAAATGTTACGAAAGGGAAATAGAGAGTTTGCATTGTAATCTCGGTGGGACCGATTACTCAAACTCGGTGAGACCGATTCTGGTAATGACATACACAGAGAGATTACAATCCCATCTCGGTGAGATCGAGATCCCTATCGGTGAGACCGATTTGCCTAGGGTTTGTGGCAGTGGCTATGACATCTAAACTCGGTGGCGCCGGATAGAAAGAATCGGTAGGGCCGAGTTGGACTTAGGACATATGTGGATGTGAGAAGGTAGTTGAGGGCTTTAGATCATATCACTAAGCATTTTGAGCAAGCAAGCCATTAAGCAACGCCTCATCCCCTCTTGATAGTATTGGCTTTTCCTATAGACTCAATGTGATCTTGGATCACTAAGATATAAAATGTAGAGTATTGAGCTTAGAGATTGAGCCAATCCTTTGTCCTTAGCATCTTGAAGGGGTTCCACATCCTCTAGTCCATGCCACTTCATTGTTGAACTTATCTGAAACATATTAGGTAAAAGTGTTAGTCCAACAAGAGATATGTTGACATTAATTACCAAAATCACCCAGGGAGCACTTGTGCTTTCAATCTCCCCCTTTTTGGTAATTGATGGCAACATACATCAAAGCTTTAGATAAAGATATAGAGAATAACAAGTAAAGCTTTGGAAAGATATGTAACAAGCATAGGCTCCCCCTACATGTATGCAATCATGTAAATATGAAATATAGAAGCATGTGAATGCATAAGCATGACAGAGTAAGCAATGTGTTACATGTATCTTGGCTATATGCATCAGAGCAAAAGATGTGAATATGGAAAATGTACCTTCATGCTCATGAGTCCTTCTTGCAAATAGTATGTACATCAGCAAGAATTCCTCATACACATGACTATGATGCATATACTTACCTTGTGGTCTTGAGTTGGCTGAGGAAGGAATGAACCTGCGTAAACAAGGTTAGATAACACAGATGCACGTAATAGCCAGAGCAAGCAAAAGAAACCACAAGAGAACCAAGACTGGGATGACATGTAGAGTGAGTACTAAGTACCACATTCGATATAGACATGTCACCAAAGGTAAAGATGTGCAATGAATTCAAGAATTTCCTTCCCTTAGATGTCTTGCTCCCCCTGAATCTAGCATGGGATACTGGGAGAAGATAGGGAATGGAAAAACAGAGCAAAATCAGAGCTCAAAGAAAATAAACAGAGAAAATAAACAGAGCTAATGCAAACAAGCACATATGAACATGTCTTTCCCCTCTTGAAGACATGTGACTTCTCTCCTCTTGAACACCAAGCATCTGGGGTCCTTGATGATTACTCTCTTTCCCCTTGAGTATTCTCTCCCCCTATAGATATGATTAAGCTTTGATGTGATCTCTCTCTCCCCCTTTGACATCAATTTCCAAGAAGGGTCCTTCTGGATATTTGTTGCAACAGGGTTTGGTCCTTGAGTCATAGAACAAAGTAGTAAGTTGGATGTGATGCTGGTAGAGGACAAGATTCATTGAGTGGAGCTGGATTAAGAAGAATGCAGAAACAAGTGGCAAGTTGTCTTTCCTGTAGTGAAATTGATGACACCGAGTTTTATGCTTCGGTTGCACCGAAAAGATTCGGTTAGACCGAAAATGACAGACCGGTGTGACCGAGTTCATCACAGAGAAAACACTTGTCACTTCAGCTCACTAGACGAGTTTGATCTCACAAGGATTTGAAGTGAATTAACTGAAAGATTTGCAAAGAATTGGATGCAGGGAATGCACAATACAAAATAAAAGAAAAGAAATCTAGAATATGCATGAGACAAATGCAAGAGCACAGAAAAGAACACAAGAGAACTTCATCTAGAATTGGTCGGCGACAAAGTCGCCTATGTTAGAGTATATTGACTTAGGAGTCAAGTGAGATCACTTGATCATAGGTCATACTAATCGTTTAAGCTCAAAATGGGGTTACCTTTTTCGTTTAAGCATCTTGATGTATTCACATCTTGTCGAGTTGCTTTGACTCATGACTTGGAGTAAAGCTTCTCTAAGATGGAATAACATACCTTGGGTGGTGTTGATCGTGATCATGTAGTTGAAGTAATGTGGGTTTCTCAAGGTTGATGTGGCTCATCAAGAGTTGGGAGCACCACTTCGGAATTTGAGTTCATCGACCTACATGGGTTAGTTTTTGCAAGGAAGAGCACTTGTGTATCCAACTTGACAATCATGATAAACAGTGACAAATTTGTCAAAGGATATGTTTGAATGGTTCTGTGCTTCCTTGTCTTCAACCACCCTTGCGTAGAGACTTGGTGATGTAGAGATTGCTCAAGATGTGAGTGAGTTGCAATCTCATAGATTTAGATTCACCCAAGTACCTACACGGGTTAGATAACATGCAAGGTGCAAACATATCCAAGACATAAGATTAACCTCATAAGAGAAATATCAAGGATTAGTCATAGGCTCATGTCTTGCATGTATCAAATGGAGTTCCTACTCCAAGTTTGAAGCATCAATGATGTTCAATTCACCTCTTAATTAACCTGCAAAACACTTTCTCATCAAGTGGTTTAGTGAAAATATCCGCTAATTGTTTTTCGGTGCGAACATGCTTAAGATTAATGTCCCCTTTGGCAACATGATCTCGAATGAAATGATGACGAACTTCAATATGCTTAGTTCGAGAATGTTGCACGGGATTGTGAGCAATCTTGATAGCACTTTCATTTTCACAAAGCAAAGGAACATGTTTCACATATATCACATAATCTTTAAGAGTTTGAGTCATCCAAAGTAATTGAGCACAACATGAACCAGCGGCAATGTATTCCGCTTCAGCGGTGGATAAGGATACCGAGTTTTGTTTCTTGGAAGACCAAGACACAAGAGATCTACCAAGAAATTGACAAGTACCCAAAGTGGACTTTCTATCAACCTTGTCACCGGCATAGTCCGAGTCGGAGTAGCCAACGGGATTAAAAGAGGCCCTCTTTGGATACCAAATGCCAAAATTTGGTGTATGTATTAAGTATCTCACTATCCTTTTCACGGCCTTAAGATGACATTCTTTAGGAGCGGCTTGATATCGTGCACACATGCACACACTTATCATAATATCAGGACGTGAAGCACATAGATATAACAATGAACCAATCATAGAGCGATAAACCTTTTGATCAACTGATTCACCATCCTTGGTTAAATCAAGATGTCCACTAGTAGGCATGGGTGTCGTCATACCTTTGCATTCTTGCATATTGAACTTCTTGAATAAGTCCTTGGTGTACTTTGTTTGAGAGACAAAAGTACCTTCCTTAGTTTGCTTGATTTGCGACCCAAGAAAGAATTTGAGTTCACTCATCATCGACATCTCAAACTTCTCCGACATTAGCTTTCCAAACTTTTCACTAAAGTGAGGGTTAGTAGAACCAAATATAATATCGTCAACATAGATTTGGCATACAAATAGTTCTCCATTGACCCTTTTAGTAAAAAGAGTAGAATCAATTTTTCCAATTTCAAAGCCTTTTTCAATAAGGAACTTGGTCAAGCATTTATACCACGCTCTAGGAGCTTGTTTAAGACCATAAAGAGCTTTGTGAAGTTTGTAAACATGATCAGGTTTCTTAGGATTAACAAAGCCGGGAGGTTGCTTAACGTAAAATTCCTCCTCTATTTCACCATTTAGAAAAGCACTTTTAATGTCCATTTGGTACAAGGTGATATCATGATTATTAGCATAGGCAAGTAAGATGCGAATGGACTCAAGTCTAGCAACGGGGGCGTATGTCTCACCATAGTCCATACCTTCGACTTCAGTGTAGCCTTGGGCGACAAGACGTGCTTTGTTGCAAACCACTTGTCCATCTTCATCTTGCTTGTTGCGAAACACCCATTTGGTACTGATGATGTTGTGGTTGTTGTCGGGCTTCTCAACCAATTTCCACACTTGATTTCTCTCAAAGTTGTGTAGCTCTTCATGCATGGCGTTTATCCAATCCGGATCTTCCAAAGCTTCTTCAACCTTCATAGGTTCAATGCTAGAGATGAATGAATAGTGTTCACAAAAGTTAGCTAAACGAGTTTTAGAGTGAGTGATTCTCCCCGTTTGGATATCATTGTAGATTTGCTCGACGGGATGGTCTTTAGCAATCCTTGCTCGAACTCGTGAAAGCTTTTGCTTGGATCTTGGTTGAACATCTTCTTCATCTTGTTCTTCTTCTTGGCCTTCTTCATTGTTGGCGTTGGCGTTCTCTTGTCGTGGTGGAGAAGGAGGTTGTTGACGTTCATCTTGGTGTACTTCCTTGTTTTCTTCATTTTGGTGTGTCCCACTTGTGGATGCTTCTGTATCAACTCTTGGTTCACCTTGTCGTGAGGTAGAAGCTTCCACTTGGATGGACGAGGTGCTCTCCTTCACCTCCGTTGGACGAATCTTTCCAATAGACAAGTCTTGGATTGCTTTCGAAGGGTCTTTGTCTCCTACATCAATTGGCAATTGCTCTACTTGCGAGCCGTTAGATTCAGAAAACTTCACATCTACCGTCTCTTCAACCTTTCAGGTGAAATTGTTGTAGACACGGTAAGTGTGAGAGTTTGAGCCATAACCAAGTAGGAACCTTCGTGAGACTTAGGAGCAAATTTAGAGCGACGATGCTTATCAAGAATGTAGCACTTTGAGCCGAATACTCAAAAGTATCCAACTTGGGGTTTGTTATCGGTGAGGAGCTCGTATGTCGTCTTGCCGAGTACCTTGTGAAGATACAAGTGATTTGTTGCGTGACAAGCTGTCTCAACCGCTTCCGCCCAAAAGTGCTTTGGCATCTTATATTCATCAAGCATCGTTCTCGCTATTTCGTTCTGCGTCCGGTTCTTCCTCTCAACAACTCCATTTTGTTGAGGTGTGTACGTAGACGAGAACTCATGTGAAATCCCTTCTTCATAAAGAAAGGTGTCCACATTTGCGTTCTTGAACTTTGTTCCATTGTCACTGCGAACCTTCTTGATCTTCACTTCAAATTGATTTTGGGACTTCCTAGTGAAGTTTTTGAAGATCTTTTGGACCTGCGATTTATCATCGAGAAAGAACACCCACGTAAATCTTGAAAAATCATCAACTATAACAGGACCAAAAGAATTTCCACTGAGACTTTTGTAGGCGTTGGGACCAAAAAGATCCATGTGAAGTAGCTCGAGTGGCCTCCTTGTGGTGATGATGTTCTTCACGGGATGCCTTCCTCCAACCTGTTTACCTGCTTGACAAGCGCTACAAAGTCTATCCTTATCAACTATGACATCGTTAACGCCAAGGATATGATTTCCTTTAATAAGCTTGTCAACGTTTCGCATGCCAACATGACCTAATCGTCTATGCCATAACCAACCTTTAGAGGATTTAGCAATAAAGCAAGTTCTAGGTTGATCCTTTTTAGTGAAATCAACAATGTAAAGATCACCTCTACGTTACCGGTAAAGACCATTTTATGATTATCTCTACAAAACACTTGGCAATCTACTTCAGTAAATATGACATTTAAACCAAAATTAGCAAGTCTAGATACTGAAAGTAAATTGTAGCCAAGAGATTCAACGAGCATGACATTTTGTATGGAGCTATCATGTGATATAGCCACCTTACCGAGGCCAACCACCTTACCCTTTGAGTTGTCACCGAAAGTGACATACTTTCGAGGGCCGTCATTTTCAGCAAGCTCATGAAACATATCTTTGTCCCCGGTCATGTGATCGGTACATCCACTATCAAGAACCCATTCCTTTCCACCTGCCATATATCCCCGAAGATTTTCCATAAGACCAAAGTGTCTCATTGCATCATCAAGATCAAACTCATTATCATCATCCTCATCATAATATCCATGTTCAACATCGTCATGTGGTGGATCAAATCCTAGAGAGGGTGATTCGTTAGAGTGAGTTTGACAAGGATCTTCTCTATGAATTTTAATAGCTTCGGAAATAATATCACTAATAATTCCAACATCTCCTTTGGCACGCATAAGGTTTGTAAGCTCAAATAGACAATCACCAAACATAGGATCATTGGAATTCATCTTACTCAAGGCAATAGACTTATGGAGAATTTCATCTAGATTTTTCAAGGAATAATTTGGAAAACGTTCCTCAAGAAATTTCCATATGGTGTAGGCACACTCAAGAGTAGGCAAGCAACCAATCAAGTTTCTAGGAAAGCCTCTAGTGATAAGATTAACAGTTCTAAGATTGTGAATCATGTCAATTGACTCATCGAGAGTAGGATGCATGGGAACAACATGAGGTGCACAAGGGCTAGCAATGTACTTGTTCAAATGATATTCATTGAAAATCACAAGCATCTCATTTTTTCACTCATGAAAATACTCTCCATCAAGTATAGGCACTCTATGTCTAAGACTCCCCAAAGTAGACTCATCCATCTTCCTCCAATGGTGTTCAAACCAAAGCAATGGAGACCAAAGATCTGATACCAATTGAAAGGATCGAGAAGAGGTGTCTAGAGGGGGGATTAGACACTAAGTGAGAAAAGTTGTAGTTTTTAATTTCTTTAAGTTTAAGTGGAGTTTTAGCACAAGTTTAACAATCACAATACACATCAAGCAAGCATGCAAAGAGTATATGAGCAGCGGAAAGTAAAGCATGCAACTTGCAAGAATGTAAAGGGATGGGATTGGAGTGTGCAAACGCAATTGGAGACACTGATGTTTTTGTCGTGGTTTCGATAGGTGGTGCTATCATACATCCACGTTGATGGAGACTTCAACCCACGAAGGGTAACGGCTGCGCGAGTCCACGGAGGGCTCCACCCACGAAGGGTCCACGAAGAAGCAACCTTGTCTATCCCACCATGGCCGTCGCCCACGAAGGACTTGCCTCACTAGGGGTAGATCTTCACGAAGTAGGCGATCTCCTTGCCCTTACAAACTCCTGGGTTCAACTCCACAATCTTGTCGGAGGCTCCCAAGTGACACTTAGCCAATCTAGGAGACACCACTCTCCAAGAAGTAACAAATGGTGTGTTGATGATGAACTCCTTGCTCTTGTGCTTCAAATGATAGTCTCCCCAACACTCAACTCTCTCTCACAGGATTTGGATTTGGTGGAAAGAAGATTTGAGTGGAAAGCAACTTGGGGAAGGCTAGAGATCAAGATTCATATGGTAGGAATGGAATATCTTGGTCTCGACAAAGTGTAGGTGGTTCTCTCTCAGAAAATGTATGTTGGAAGTGTATGCATGTTCTGATGGCTCTCTCCACGAATGAAGAGTGGGTGGAGGGGTATATATAGCCTTCACACAAAATCTAACCGTTACACACAACTTACCAATCTCGGTGGGACCGAATCGTTAAACTCGGTCGGACAGATTCAGCAAATGATATGATCGTTAGGATTTTCGATGGGACCGACATGCAACTTGGTAGGACCGATATGATGAGGGTTAGGGCATAACGTAATCTCGGTGAGACCGATTAAACAAACTCGATGGGACCGATTTTGGTAATGGACACACAGAGGGTTGGTCAGGCAAACTTGGTGGGACCGATTCGCTCATCTCGGTGAGACCGAAATGTTACGAAAGGGAAACAAGGAGTTTGCATTGTAATATCGGTGGGACCGATTACTCAAACTCGGTGAGACCGATTCTGGTAATGACATACACAGAGAGATTACAATCCCATCTCGGTGAGACCGAGATCCCTATCGGTGAGTCCGATTTGCCTAGGGTTTGTGGCAGTGGCTATGACATCTCAACTCGGTGGCGCCGGATAGAAAGAATCGGTGGGGCTGAGTTGGACTTTTGGTTTAGGACATATGTGGATGTGAGAAGGTAGTTGAGGGCTTTAGAGCATATCACTAAGCATTTTGAGCAAGCAAGCCATTAAGCGACGCCTCTTCCCCTCTTGATAGTATTGACTTTTCCTATAGACTCAATGTGATCTTGGATCACTAAAATATAAAATGTAGAGTCTTAAGCTTGGAGCTTGAGCCAATCCTTTGTCCTTAGCATCTTGAAGGGGTTCCACATCCTCTACTCCATGCCACTTCATTGTTGAACTTATCTGAAACATACTAAGTAAAAGTGTTAGTCCAACAAGAGATATGTTGACATTAATTACCAAAATCGCCCAGGGAGCACTTGTGCTTTCAGGATCTTATGATGTTTCTCCCCCTCTACTCTCTTGTAATGGATTGAGTTTTCCCTTTGAAGTTACTTATCGGATTGAGTCTTTAAGGATTTGAGAACACTTGATGTATGTCTTGCATGTGCTTATCTATGGTGACAATGGGATATCACGTGATCTACTTGATGTATGTTTTGGTGATCAACTTGCGGGTTTAGTGACCTTGTGAACTTATGCATAGGGGTTGGCACACGTTTTCGTCTTGACTCTCCGGTAGAAACTTTGGGGCACTCTTTGAAGTACTTTGTGTTGGTTTGAATAAATGAATCTGAGATTGTGTGATGCATATCGTATAAGCATTCCCACGGATACTTGAGGTGACATTGGAGTATATAGGTGACATTAGGGTTTTGGTTGATTTGTGTCTTAAGGTGTTATTCTAGTACGAACTCTAGGATAGATCGAACGTAAAGAATAGCTTCGTGTTATTTTACTACAGACTCTTGAATAGATCGATCAGAAAGAATAACTTTGAGGTGGTTTCGTACCCTACAATAATCTCTTCGTTTGTTCTCTGCTATTAGTGACTTTGGAGTGACTCTTTGTTGCATGTTGAGGGATAGTTATATGATCCAGTTATGTTATTATTGTTGAGAGAACTTGCACTAGTGAAAGTATGAACCCTAGGTCTTGTTTCCTAGCATTGCAATACCGTTTACGCTGACTTTTATCATTAGTTACCTTGCTGTTTTTATATTTTCAGATTACAAATACCCATATCTACCATCCATATTGCACTTGTATCACCATCTCTTCACCGAACTAGTGCACCTATACAATTTACAATTGTATTGGGTGTGTTGGGGACACAAGAGACTCTTTGTTATTTGGTTGCAGGGTTGCTTGAGAGAGACCATCTTCATCCTACGCCTCCCACGGATTGATAAACCTTAGGTCATCCACTTGAGGGAAATTTGCTACTTTCCTACAAATCTCTACACTTGGAGGCCCAACAACGTCTACAACAAGAAGGTTGTGTAGTACATATCAATGTGTGTTGAACGCGAAGGTGTCGTACGTTCGGTACATGATCGGTTGGATTGCGAAGAAGTTCGACTACATCAACCGTGTTAATAAACGCTTCCGCTTACGGTCTACGAGGGTACGTAGACACACTCTCCCCTCTCGTTGCTATGCATCTCCATGGATAGATCTTGTGTGTGCATAGAAAATTTTTGTTTTCCATGCAACATTCCCCAACAAGCCTCTAGGGCGCGCCCTGAGGGCTTGTGGGCCCCTCGGGAGTCCTCCAACCATAATTACAGGGCTATATATTCTCTAATATTACCCCAACATCAGAAGCATCCACCAAAATACTTTTCCGCCGCCGCAAGCCTCTGTTCCCATGAGATCCCATCTTGGGGCCTTTTCCAGCACCCTGCCAGAGGGGGATTCGATCATGGAGGGCCTCTACATCAACCTTGTCGCCCTTCCGATGAAGCGTGAGTAGTTTACCACAGACCTACGGGTCCATAGCTAGTAGCTAGATGGCTTTGATAACCCACAAGTATAGGGGATCGCAATAGTTTTCGAGAGTAGAGTATTCAACCCAAATTTATTGATTCGACACAAGGGGAGTCAAAGAATATTCTCAAGTATTAGCAGTTGAGTTGTCAATTCAACCACACTTGGATAACTTAGTATCTGCAGCAAAGTATTTAGTAGCAAAGTGGTATGGAAGTAACGATAACAGTCGCAAAAGTAAAAGTAGCAGTTTTGTAGTAATTGTAACAGTAGCAACGGTAAGGTAAATAAGAAAGAACAATATGTGGAAAGCTCGTAGGCATTGGATCAGTGATGGATAATTATGTCGGATGCGATTCCTCATGTAATAGTTATAACATACGGTGACACAGAACTAGCTATAGTTCATCAATGTAATGTAGGCATGTATTCCGAATATAGTCATACGTGCTTATGGAAAAGAACTTGCATGACATCTTTTGTCCTACCCTCCCGTGGCAGCGGGGTCCTAATGGAAACTAAGGGATATTAAGGCCTCCTTTTAATAGAGTACCGAACCAAAGCATTAACACATAGTGAATACATGAACTCCTCAAACTACGGTCATCACCGAGAAGTATCCCGATTATTGTCACTTCGGGGTTGTCGGATCATAACACATAATAGGTGACTATAGACTTGCAAGATAGGATCAAGAACTCACATATATTCATGATAACATAATAGGTTCATATCTGAAATCATGGCACTCGAGCCCTAGTGACAAGCATTAAACATAGCAAAGTTATAGCAACATCAGTCTCAGAACATAGTGGATACTAGGGATCAAACCCTAACAAAACTAACTCGATTACATGGTAAATCTCATCCAACCCATCACCGTCCAGCAAGCCTATGATGGAACTACTCACGCACGGCGGTGAGCATCATGAAATTGGTGATGGAGGATGGTTGATGATGACGACGGCGACGAATCCCCCTCTCCGGAGCCCCAAAAGGACTCCAGATCAGCCCTCCCAAGAGAGATTAGGGCTTGGCGGCGGCTCCGTATCGTAAAATGTGATGAAACTTTCTCTCTGATTTTTTTCTCCATGAAAGCAAATATATGGAATTGGAGTTGAGGTCGGTGGATGTCCAGGGGGCTCACGAAGCAGGGGGCGTGCCCTAGGGGGGCGCCCCCCACCCTCGTGGACAGGGTGTGAGCCCCATGGTGCTGATTCTTTCGCCAGTATTTTTTATTAATTCTGAAAAGTTGATCTGTGGATTTTCAAGTCATTCCGAGAACTTGTATTTCTGCACAAAAATAACACCATGGCAGTTCAGCTGAAAACAGCGTCGGTCCGGGTTAGTTCCATTCAAATCATGCAAGTTAGAGTCCAAAACAAGGGTAAATGTGTTTGGAAAAGTAGATACGACGAAGACGTATCAGGCTTCTTCTCTCTCTTTGATCTTCAATACAATGTTGTCCTCGATGTTCTTGGAGTTCTATCTGATGTAATATTCTTTTGCAGTGCATTTGTTGAGATCCGATGAATTGTGGATTTATGCTCAGATTATCTATGAATATTATTTGAGTCTTCTCTGAACTCTTTTATACATGATTAAGATATCTTTGTATTTCTCTTCGAACTATCGGTTTGGTTTGGCCAACTAGACTGGTTTTTCTTGCAATGAGGGAGGTGCTTAGTTTTGGGTTCAATCTTGAAGTGCCCTCACCCAGTGACAGAAGGGGTAGCGAGGCACATATTGTATTGTTGCCATCAAGGATAAAAAGATGGAGTTTATATCATATTGCTTGAGTTTATCCCTCTACATCATGTCATCTTACTTAAAGTGTTACTTCATTCTTATGAACTTAATACTCTAGATGCATGCTGGATAGCGGTCGATGTGTGGAGTAATAGTAGTAGATGCAGGCAGGAGTCGGTCTACTTATCACGGACGTGATGCCAATAATCATGATCATTGCCTTAGATATCATCATAATTATGCACTTTTCTATCAATTGCTCAATAGTAATTTGTTTACCCACCATATGTTTTCTTTCAAGAGAGAAGCCTCTAGTGAAACCTATGGCCTCTAGGTCTATTTTCCATCATATATTTTCAGATCTATAAAACCAAAAACCCAAAAATACCTTGCGGCAATTTATTTATATTTACTTTAGTTTGCTCTTTTGTTTATCTTTTATACCTATCTCTATTACATCTCACTCTTGTTCGTGACCGTCAAGGGATTGACAACCCCTTTTTCGCGTTCTGTGGAAGTGTTTGTTAGTTTGTGCACGTGCATATATTGGGGACTTGCTTGTGCCTCCTACTGGATTGATACCTTGGTTCTTAACTGGGGGAAATACTTATCTCTACTTTCCTACACCACCCTTTCCTATTCAAGGGAAAAAATTAACGCAAGCTCAAGAAGTAGCAGAGGTTTGGTGGCTTCCCAACGCAGTCCATAAGGTCAAGAACATGGCAGTGGTTGGCACGGATGGGGCACCTGCGTGTGTCAGACCAAGGCAAAGTCGGCCAAGCCACTTGCGAGGGAAGTCTCGCTTGGTCGCCAGCCTCACAAACAAAAGTTGTCCAGGCATGAGCGACTCCATACGCATGCCATTGATCCATCTATCCTGCCAGAAAACAAGGTGATGGTCGTCACAATTCATGCATCTACTAGCCACCAAGAATAGAGCCTCCACTTCCATAGGAATCATCATGGGGGGCTCTGCTCAAGGGAGATCACCTATGGTCTTCTCAAGGCACCCACCAACAAATGTGCGTCGCAAACTTGAGGAGCTAGAGGTTGTGGATGACGAGCCCTCTGAGGTGCTTAGGGGTGCAAACATTATGCTAGTTGACAAGACAACTGTCTCCCTTTGCTTCTTCATGTCCACACCAAAGAAACCAAGTCGTAGCTTTGTCGATGCACTTGAGGAACCATGACAGGAGCTCGAGGGAAAGCATGTGGTAAACCGTTGTGCCCTTGAAGGCGAAGAGCTTGCATATGACATCTCGCTAGTAGCCTGTACGCAAAACACCATCTACAATTACTATATATGCTAAAATAATTCAAGGCACACGTCGATCCGTCAATGACAAGCAATCACACAAGCACGAGCACGACATGGATATTTGTTAAGGAGGTTCTACAACATAGCTACATGCCCGGAGCATGATTATGGGTGCTCCTCCCATGTACCAAATGACATGATATAGATGATGATAAGCCCACTCAGGCTGTCAAAAAGAGCTCCGGTCATCGCGCCAGCACTGGTCCGACCACCCATGCCACAAGCGTCCAGTCGTCCCTCTCGTGACCTCTGACTTAGCATACAACTTATGTATAGTATAATTGGCTACCCCATTGTCTATATATAATAGGACCGGTTACACATCTTCGACTCAAACACCTAACCCACCGCTAATTACAAGTCCAAATGTAGCCTGACTTGCACACATACTCAACAGATATATTTTAACACTCCACCTGGTCGAATATGTGCTCGCCATCCTAAAGGAACTGTGCTCGAACCTCCATGTACCTTGGACTTGAACCATTAATCATGAGCTCCGATGCTACCCCCTTGACTTCACACAACTCCACCTGCAATTGTAGCCCCTTATTTTCTCCATGTTAGTCAAAGCTCCCACAAAAATTAAGTCTGTTTGAACTCTTGTTTTGTGTTCCCAATCTCCCAGAAAATCCATCCAATGCCATCACATGTCAATCGTAAAGTGACTATATCTGACAACACCGTTGTATCATCACCATGTTAGCCTCTTTCCCTTATCTGTGTGAGAGTGAACAACTCACATATTAGATGCCACATATAAGAATTTCTGAACTCACCATTCTCGCTATTGTCGAATGCATGTATGGTTTTCTCGAGGATGTCCTAGATTTCTTTCGCAGTTTCCAGTCCTCTATACCAAAGGAATTATGTGCGGGACAAATGATCGCAAATTTCATCCTTTGCTTGGGCATCCATCTGAACGAGTCTTATCTCCCATGGACTAAGATATCCTGGGATGTCGATCATGTAGCCGTGTTGCACAACATGCTAGATATCATTGTTAGTAGCACTGAGATGAATCTCCATCTTCTCCTTCCAGAAGGGATAGTTCGTCGCATCGAGGATGGGATCTTCATATTCGGCTCGTAGTTCACTAAATATATACTTAAACTCAAGGGTTTTTAGACCTAAATAAGAAGAGACAAGGAGTACCTTGCTCTGATACCAATTGTAGGAATGACATATGTCTACCAGAAGGGGGTGAATGGAAGATTTGCAGTTTCTTTCAAGAAACTTTGAATCCCTTAGTACACATCAACAAAATAAACATAACAGGTACAAGCCTAAGATATAAAACTATCAAAACAAATCAAGTCTAGGTACTGAAAATAAATCACATGGCCAAAACTTAATTGAGGATAAATACAACCAATGGTAAAGCAGGCTTAAGAGGTGACTAGTGGTACTCGATGGCGATAAGGGATTTGTTGACCAGTTCACTCTTCTACAACAGAGCTACATCTAGTTGGAGGGACTTATGATTCAACACAGAAGATAAACTCTCCTCGTCCTATTCTTCTCGACAACTAGTTCCTCAACTTGTGCCAATCACTCAGGGGGTAGATGCTTGAGGCGATCTCCATAACCTTCACAGACTTTGTCATCGTGAATCACAATTACTCTTGGTCACTATAGAACTTCACACCTACCGTCTAGCGAGTTGACAACTCTCAAGAGTAATAGGCGGAGCATACTAGACTTTGATTCTAGTGATGCTAAACCACTATCTAATTTTTCATCTCTGAGGTTTTTCTCTCGGTGGATTTCAAACTCAAATCTTTTGGGAGAGAGGGTGCTCAGATAACTTGTCAGAAACACACAAAGCAACCAACAAAAAATGTTGGAGCAGGGTGGATATTTATAGATGCAGCCTTCCTGAGGGGGAAAATGCCATTTTGGACATGACATCTAGCCAATGACCAAACAACATTTTTCCAACAGTTGGATTTCAAACGCACCCGGCAACTTTACTTGAGGAACAAGTAAGCTGACTCCTAGGTCCGAATCAAATATCTCGCGGCGAAGAAGAACTGCGTCTTTGAATGGCGAGTACTGTTTCAAAACATAGAGAGATTTTTCTCAACTCACATAGGTTTCGGTTTAGCATCAGAGAAACATTAGTTTCAAACATTATACCTCTCTTGATAGTACGGTGGTCCTATGACCCAGGAAAGAGAAAATAAACTATGAAAGAAATTAATATGTCTTTACTCCGCCTTCATTCTTCTCGGCTATAGTCAATTTCTTAGAACATGTACCAAAGCAAGTGCTTCACTTCAGCAATTTTTGGGGTTCAACTTCATCATGCATAATCTTCGATGAAGATCTTCACTGCTATGCAGGTGATTGCCTTTGGAGTTTATACCAAACTCCTCTTGACTCCAGGGACCTATAATATTTGTGTGCACTAGCAAACACATTAGTCCCTCACTGTGTATGACAACAATCTCCAAAATGAAGGGAGCCAATTATTGCACCAACACATATGAATATGGATATTCTGTGAAGTAAAAAACAAGCAAAAAACAGCAACTAGCACTGGCACTATGTCAATAGGTTAGTCCTAAAAAATGATGCAAAGTTGCTATAAAATGAATATAAAACATCCAAGAGTGATAATATAACAGCATGGAACAATAAAAAATTATAGATACGTTGGAGACGTATCAGAGCTAGATCTAGTTTAGATCAAACTAGACGAGAACTAGATCAAGAGAGAACTAGAGGGGGCTTCAAAACTTATGTTCTAGGGGCTAGACTTTCCCCTCTATTATATGTTGACCCCTGGGTCGCAACTTGGGGAGGGGACCTCCCCAAAGCCTGTTTGGACCATGAGGAAGAGTCCTCCCCGGACTCCAGTACCAGACGCCATGAACCTTGGTGTTTCCGTAAACACCGCGGACCCTGCGTCTGGCCCAGGGGTAAACGCCAAAGACCCTGGCGTGTAGCCCATGTCCTCCACAAAACCCCTTTTGCACCATCCCAAGGCCTCATGGGCCTTACCCCTTTTCCCAGCCAATGTGTCCATGCACCAGGAACCCTTTAGATTTATCTGGAAGGTTCTATAACCTTCTAGACATCATCAAAAGTTCCTAGGACCTCCTGAGACCTTGTAGAACATTTATGGAAACATCTGAAACTCTTACGAAACTCTCTCGAAACTATTTCTTATATTCCAAGAATATTTTCTCATAACTCTTGCTTCACTAACACTCAGCAGATCGTGATACTCTTAAGCTTGTGACCATGTAGGTTCGGTAAAACATAGTCGACACGAACAAAACCCCTTTCATTCAATGATCGATAGTGGAACCATGGACATCCATATCGATCCCTATGAATACACGAATGACATCCGAGTGAACCTTTGGTTAACACGTGATGTTCCCTTTGCTTGACGATACTTTACAAAACCCGAGGTGAGATATATCGCTATCCTCTTGAGCCATACACATGCTCACTATATCGGTCTCCTTGTAACTAGTTTTGTTCTTATTTCTCATTAACGTGTTCCGGCATCCCCGTGACATTATTACCTGAGTCTAGCCAGACGATGATGGATGTCGTCACACCGAGAGGGCCTAAGAATATCTCTCCATCATCGGAGGAGCAAATACCACTCTCGATCTATCTAGTCCCTTGTCAAACTTTCCGATCAACCTCTAAGTTGTCTTTATGATCATCGTTTAACAGATGACATTTGAGCAACCCCAAAGTCCACCGTACAGTAGGAAGTGACTACGATACTATCATGGTCTGAGGAACTAAAACATATGTTAACACTCTATGTTATAACAATTAGTTTCAGACAATATTATCTCAAAGTACAACAAACAAGTCTGGGTCGATTCATTATGATCGTTCTTCTAACATCATACTTGCAATGTTCTTTCTAGGACTATCTTTACACTTAAAGATATCCTAAGATCCGGAAAACGTGATCAACAATAGCACTTGAGCCAGTCTTAGAGGCGAGACTAGGAACCTATTATTTACCATTTATCATTTCACACGTGCATATGAGTTTTCCACTGAATCGCATATTCTAGGATCATAGAAGTTATATCATGAAATATAAACTCTTAATTATGAAAATGGAAATATAATAATACAATATTATTGCCTTTAGGGCATATTTCCAACACGATGGGCCTTCATCAGGGATATTGTAGTCGTTGGTAGGTTGTGTTACCAATGTTGATCGTGTTAAACCAAGTGGAATGATAGAGGACATGGTGGTGAGTATTTGTTGCCCATATCGTTCTCTGAATTGTTCACTCACAAATTACTAATATTATAGTTCTAACTTGACATTTTGAGATACACAAATGATATGTACAAGTTGAGGGATCCAAAAGGAAGGTCTTTTCTAATCTATCATTGTTGAGCTTTGCTCAAGAACAATGAAAATTAGAAGAACATGGATAATGAGTCGCTCGTCCCAAAAGGAAGGCTAAAATGAATTCACAAGACAATGATGGTGATGGTGATGATGTTCAAGAACACTCAAATACAACTGCTTCTCCTGTCATCCATGACCAAAGGCCACCTGGAAGGAAAGGAGAGAAAGATAATTGAAGAATGGAGGTGACGCATGTCTGTTTAGGAGTGATGAGGAAGAAAACATAGCAAAAAAAGTAAGGTTGAGGAGGCAAAAAATTGGAGAACGAGATGAGGTGGGCAGAGCTAAAGGCAATGGAGGAGCGCATAGTGGCAATCAAAGAGGAGAAATTGAGAGCCATTCAAGAGGAAGTGCAAACAAAATGATGGAGTAAGAGTACAAGATCATGTTCACAAACAATGTAGTACTTGACCCAGAAATGTTGCAATATTTGCACATCATGAAGTCACAAATTTTAGCATCAAAGTTGGGTGGAGGTGTTAGTGGACTTGGTTTTGGAGTGGCAACCATGATGGAAGTCACCCATGATGAACTACGAGTGATCTTCATAGTTATGCTTTTTTCGTGTCCTTCTTTTCATGGACCATATATTGCATGTTTGATCTTCATGTTTAAACCACTCATTTAAGTTTATACACTGATCATTTATCATATTTATTGTGTTTGAATTATATGAGTTTGATCTACAATTGTTTCAGTTATTATGATCATATTTATGTTGGGAAATGTTGCATGGAAAACAAAATATTCTACGCACACGCAAGATCCATCCATGGAGATGCATAGCAACGAGAGGGGGAGAGTGTGTCTACGTACCCTCATACACTGTAAGAGGAAGCATTTTAGTAACGCGGTTGATGTAGTAGAACTTCTTCGTGATCCAACCGACCGAGTACCGAACGTATGGCACCTCCGCGTTCAGCACACGTTCAGCTCGGTGACATCCACACCTTCTTGATCTAGCAAGACGGTGAGGTAGTGGATGAGTTCCGGCAGCATGACAACATGGTGACGGTGATGGTGATGCTATCTCCATAGGGCTCCGCCTAAGCACTACAAAAATACGACCGAGGGTGTAAACGGTGGAGGGGGTGCCGCACACGGCTAAGAGATTGTCGTGATTATGCGTGGCGCCCCCTCCCACATATATATAGTTGGGGGAGGAGCAGCCAAGGAGGCGCCCCAAGTAGGTCGTATCCTACTCGGGGTCTCTCCCAAGTGGCGCCCCTTTCCTTATTTGAGTGCGGGAGGAAGGAAGGAGGAGGTGGCTGATACGTCCATTTTGCATCATGCTTTTATATCAATATTTACTGCATTATGGGCTGTTATTACACATTATATCTCAATATTTATGGCTATTCTCTCTTATTTTACAAGGTTTACCATGAATAGGGGGAATGCCGGTAGCTGGAATTCTGGCTGGAAAAGGAGCAAACATTGGAAACCTATTCTGCACTGCTCCCAAAATCCTGAAACTCCACGAAACATGTTTTTGGAATTAATAAGAATTATTGAGCGGAAGAAATACATCGGGGGGCCCACACCCTAGCCAGGAGGGTGGGGGTGCGCCCACCCCTACTGGGTGCGCCCCCTATCTCCTGGGCCCCCTGGTGGCCCCCCGGTGTCCATCTTCTGCTATATGAGGGCTTTTACCCTGGAAAAAATCGTGGGCAAGCTTACGGGACGAAACTCCGCCGCCACGAGGCGAAACCTTGGCGGAACCAATCTAGAGCTCCGGCAGAGCTGTTCTGCCGGGGACACTTCCCTCCGGGAGGGGGAAATCATCACCATCATCATCACCAATGATCCTCTCATCGGGAGGGGGTCAATCTCCATCAACATCTTCACCAGCACCATCTCCTCTCAAAACCCTAGTTCATCTCTTGTATCCAATCTTGTCTCAAAAACCACAAATTGGTACTTGTGGGTTGCTAGTAGTGTTGATTACTCCTTGTAGTTGATGCTAATTGGTTTACTTGGTGGAAGCAGATCCTTAATGCATATTATTACTCCTCTGATTATGAACATGAATATGCTTTGTGAGTAGTTACGTTTGTTCCTGAGGACATGGGTGAAGTCCTGCTATTAGTAGTCACTAGCACATATGCCCGTGTGTTGCAACAGGAATAAAAATTAGTACGCATTTAAAGTCAGTGAGTATTATATGTGCAAGCAAAACCATGTGCACACGTGAAAGAGGAACATTTAGCTTCTCGGTTTCGCCGGATGTGAATTAATAAATCCGCTATTTTTCCATTCATTGAATGAGGGCACTTAAGAGTTTTGTTACGTCATCGTACGCCAGAGAAGGGACATGCATTATTCAATCTACTTTTTCTTTCAATCAAGGAGATTTTAAGGTATGAAGTTTCTGAATATTGTATGAAGGTTGAGCCATTTTTTAGATCCTGGAAAGTTTTTTGAAAATTATGTACACTTTCAGAAAAACATGAATAAAATTTGAAATAGGAACATATTTTAAAATTCACAAATATTTTTTGAAAACACCAACTTTTTTAATGAAAACATCAACATTATTTGAATTTGTGAAAATTTATTTTGAACGGGAAAATGCATAGAAAATTCATAACATTTTTCGAAAATGTTTATCTTTTAAGATTATTTTGAATCGTGAAAATTTCATTAATACAAGAATATTTTTAGAATTTGGGGCATTTTGAAATTTCAATTTTACTTTTAGAAATAGGGAACAATTTTGAAAAAAAAATAAAAGTTTTCAAAAAAATGGAAAACAATTTTCAAGTTCCGAATACTTTTCAAAATAGCAACAAAGTTTTGGAATTCTGAACATTTTCTATAATTTGAATTTTTTTGAAATTCTAAACATTTTTTGAGAATTTTGAATTTATGAAGTAAATTCTACAAAAAATAAACTTGGAAGTGAGAAAAGAGATAGGGTAAGGAGAATAAGAAAAGAAATAAAACACAGAAACAAAGTAAAATGGGCCCGCCCATTATTGGTTGTCCTGTGCAACCTCGGACTATTTGTCGCCCAGTACGTACAATAGAATTTTCGCAGCTACGTGGGCAGAAAAGTAAGTGGTGTGGCTTCGCTCGGCCACAGCGCCCGGCCCACACACAAAATTCTGGAAAAGGCTTTTTTTCTTGTAGCGGACGAACGCATAAGAATTTAGTACCACCTTGGATAGAAAAAATCTTTTCTTCGGTGAACGGATGAAAAAATTGGCTAAACGCACCTTGCTTTATTAGTAGGTATAGATGTGAATTTGGTATTCGTTCGATATTTTGATGAGATGTATGTTGTCTTTTCCTCTAGTGGTGTTATGTCAACATCGACTACATGACACTTCACCATTATTTGGGCCTAGAGGAAGGCATTGGGAAGTAATAAGTAGATGATGGGTTGCTAGAGTGACAGAAGCTTAAACCCTAGTTTATGCGTTGCTTCGTTAGGGGCTGATTTGGATCCATATGTTTAATGTTGTGGTTAGGTTTACCTTAATACTTCTTTTGTAGTTGCGGACGCTTGCAATAGGGGTTAATCATAAGTGGGATGCTTGTCCAAGTAAGGGCAGTACCCAAGCACCAGTCCATCCACATATCAAATTATCAAAGTACCGAACGCGAACCATATGAGCGTGATGAAAACTAGCTTGACGATAATTCCCATGTGTCCTCGGGAGCTCCTTCCTCATTATAAGAAATTGTCTAGGCTTATCCTTTGCTACACAAATGATTGGGCCACCTTGCTGCACTTTATTTACTTTCATTGCTTGTTACTCATTACAATTTATCTTATCACAAAACTATCTATTACCTACAATTTCAGTGCTTGCAGAGAAAACCTTACTGAAAACCACTTATCATTTCCTTCTGCTCCTCGTTGTGTTCGACACTCTTACTTATCGAAAGGAATACAATGGATACCCTAAACTTGTGGGTCATCAAGACTCTTTTCTGGCACCGTTTCCTGGGAGTGTAGCGCTTTTGGTGGGTGGAACTTGGTAAGGAAACATTTATATAGTGTGCTGAAATTTTCTGTTACTTGTCACTATGGAAACTAATCCTTTGAGGGGCTTGTTCGGGGTATCTTCACCCCGACCAGAAGAGCAAAGAGTTGCTCCTCAACCTACTGAACTTTTTGAAAATATTTACTTTGAGATTCCTTCGGGTATGATAGAGAAACTGCTAGCTAATCCATTTACAGGAGATGGAACATTGCATCCCGATTTACACCTTATCTTTGTGGATGAAGTTCGTGGATTATTTAAGCTTGCAGGTATTCCCGATGATGTTGTCAAAAGGAAGGTCTTCCCTTTATCTTTGAAGGGAGATGCATTGACATGGTATAGGCTATACGATGATACGAGATCTTGGAATTATAAATGATTGAAGTTGGAATTTCACCAGAAGTTTTATCCTATGCATCTTGTTCATTGTGATCGTAATTACATATATAACTTCTGGCCTCGCGAAGGAGAAAACATCGCTCAAGCTTGGGGGAGTCTTAAGTCAATGTTATATTCATGCCCCAATCATGAGCTCTCCCGGGAAATGATTATTCAAATTTTTTATGCTCGGCTTTCTCTCAATGATCGCAACCTGCTCGATACTTCCTGTGCTGGTTCTTATATGCTGAAGACTATTGATTTCAAATGGGACTTATTGGAAAGAATTAAACGCAACTCTGAAGATTGGGGTTCCGACGATGGTAAGGAGTCAGGTATGACACCTAAGTTCGATTGTGTTAAATCTTGTATGGATATCGATGCTTTTCGTGGATTTAGCGCTAAATATGGACTTGACTCTAAGATAGTAGCTTCTTTCTATGAATCTTTTGCTCGTCACGTTGATCTCCCTAAGGAGAAATGGTTTAAATATAATCCTCCCGTTGAAGTGAAAGTAGTTGCACCTATTACAGTTGAAGAAAAGACTATCACCTATAGTGATCCTATTGTTCCTACTACTTATGTTGAGAAACCTCCTTTTCCTGTTAGGATAAAGGATCATGCTAAAACTTCAACTGTTGTTCGTAAGAGTAATACTAGGACTTATACACCTCCTGAGAAAATCAAAGTTGAACCTAGTATTGTTATGGTTAAACATCTCTTGGATGATGATTTAGATGGGCATGTTATTTATTTCTGTGGTGAGACTGCTAATATTGCTAGACCAGATACTAAGATACATAGACATGTCGTAGGCATGCCTGTTATTTCTGTTAAAATAGGAGATCATTGTTATCATGGCTTATGTGATATGGGTGCTAGTGCTAGTGCAATACCCTATGATATATATAAAGAAATTATGCACGAAATTGCACCCGTTGAATTAGAAGACATTGATGTTACTATTAAGCTTGCTAATAGGGATACCATTAAACCAGTTGGGATAGTTAGAGATGTTAAAGTCTTGTGTGGTAAGGTTAAATACCCTGCTGATTTTCTTGTTCTTGGTTCCCCACAAGATGATTTTTGTCCCATTATTTTCGGTAGACCCTTCTTGAACACGGTTAAGGCTAGGATTGATTGTGAAAAGGGTACTGTTACAATTGGCTTAGAGGGTATGTCTCATGAGTTTAATTTTGCTAAGTTTCATAGACAACCTCGTGATAGAGAATCACCTAGTAAGGATGAGATTATTGGTCTTGCTTCCATTGCCGTACCTCCTACTGATCCGTTAGAACAATATTTGCTAGACCATTAAAACGAAATGTTTATGAAGGAAAGAAGGGAAATAGATGAAGTGTTCCTTAAACAGGAACCTATGCTGAAACATAACCTTCCCGTTGAAATTCTTGGGGATCCCCCTCCACCCAAGGGTGATCCCGTGTTTGAACTCAAACCATTACCTGATAATCTTAAGTATGCTTATCTTGATGAGAAGAAAATATATCCTGTTATTATTAATTCTAACCTTTCAGAGAAAGAAGAAGAAAGATTATTGAAATTCTGAAGAAGCACCGAGCTGCTATTGGATATACTCTGGATGATCTTAAGGGCATTAGTCACGTGTTATGCCAACACAAAATTACAGTGGAGAAAGATGCCAAACCAGTTAGAGATCCTCAACGACGACTGAATCCCAAGATGAAAGAAGTGGTAAGAAAGGAGATACTAAAGCTCCTTGAGGCAGGTATAATTTATCCCGTTGCTGACAGTGATTGGGTAAGCCCTGTCCATTGTGTTCCTAAAAAGGGAGGTATTACCGGTGTTCCTAATGATGAAGATGAATTGATCCCGCAAAGAATTATTACAGGTTATAGGATGGTAATTGATTTTCGTAAATTAAATAAAGCTACTAAGAAAGATCATTACCCTTTACCTTTTATTGATCAAATGCTAGAAAGACTATCCAAACACACACATTTCTGCTTTCTAGATGGTTATTCTGGCTTCTCTCAAATACCTGTGTCAGCGAAGGATCGATCTAAGACTACTTTTACTTGCCCTTTCGGTACTTTTGCTTATAGACGTATGCCTTTTGGTTTATGTAATGCACCTGCTACCTTTCAAAGATGCATGATGGCTATATTCTCTTATTTTTGTGAAAAGATTTGTGAGGTATTAATGGATGATTTCTCTGTTTATGGATCCTCTTTTGATGATTGTTTGAGCAACCTTGATCAAGTTTTGCAGAGATGCGAAGACACTAGTCTCATCTTGAATTGGGAAAAGTGCCACTTTATGCTGAATGAAGGCATTGTTTTGGGGCACAAGATCTCGGAGAGAGGTATCAAAGTTGATAAAGCTAAAGTTGATGCTATTGAAAAGATGCCATGTCCCAAGGACATAAAAGGTATAAGAAGTTTCCTTGGTCATGCTGGTTTTTATAGGAGGTTCATTAAGGACTTCTCTAAAATCTCTAGGTCTCTGACTAATTTATTGCAAAAAGATATTCCTTTTGTCTTTGATGATGATTGTGTAGAAGCATTTGAAATACTTAAGAAAGTTTTGATCACTGCACCTATTGTCCAGCCACCTGATTGGAATTTACCTTTTGAAATTATGTGTGATGCTAGTGATTATGCCGTAGGTGCTGTTCTAGGGCAAAGAGTTGATAAGAAATTGAATGTTATCTAGTATGCTAGTAAGACTCTTAATACTGCCCAGAGAAATTATGCTACTACAGAAAAAGAATTCTTAGCAGTTGTGTTTGCATGTGATAAGTTTAGACCTTATATTGTTGATTCCAAAGTTACTATTCACACTGATCATGCTGCTATTAAATATCTTATGGAAAAGAAAGACGCTAAGCCTAGACTCATTAGATGGGTTCTCCTGCTCCAAGAATTTGATTTGCATATTATTGATAGAAAGGGAGCTGAGAACCCCGTTGCAGACAACTTATCTAGGTTAGAGAATGTTCTTGATGACTCACTGCCTATTGATGATAGCTTTCCTGATGAACAATTAGCGGTCATTAATGCTTCTCGCACTGCTCCCTGGTATGCTGATTATGCTAATTACATTGTTGCTAAATTTATACCTCCTAGTTTTACACACCAGCAAAAGAAAAAGTTCTTTTATGATTTAAGACATTACTTCTGGGATGACCCACACCTTTATAAAGAAGGAGTAGATGGTGTTATTAGACGTTGTGTGCCTGAGCATGAACAGGAATAGATCCTATGCAAGTGTCACTCTGAATCCTATGGAGGACACCACGCTGGAGATAGAACTGCACACAAGGTACTGCAATCTGGTTTTTATTGGCCTACTCTCTTCAAAGATGCTCGTAAGTTTGTCTTATCTTGTGATGAATGTCAAAGAATTGGTAATATTAGTAGACGTCAAGAAATGCCTATGAATTATTCTCTTGTTATTGAACCGTTTGATGTTTGGGGCTTTGATTATATGGGACATTTTCCTGCCTATAATGGTAACACACATATTTTAGTTGCTGTTGATTATGTTACTAAGTGGGTAGAAGCTATTCCAACTAGTAGTGTTGATCATAACACCTCTATTAAAATGCTTAAAGAAGTTATTTTTTCGAGGTTTGGAGTCCCTAGATATCTTATGACCGATGGTGGTTCACATTTTATTCATGGTGCTTTCCGTAAGATGCTTGCTAAGTATGATGTCAATCATAGAATCGCATCTCCTTATCATCCGCAGTCTAGTGGTCAAGTAGAGTTGAGCAATAGAGAGCTCAAATTAATTTTCAAAAGACTGTCAATAGATCTAGAACGAATTGGTCCAAAAAACTTGATGATGCATTATGGCCCTATAGAACTGCATACAAAAATCCTATGGGTATGTCTCCTTATAAGATGGTTTATGGAAAAGCATGTCATTTACCTCTTGAACTTGAACATAAAGCATATTGGGCTATTAAAGAGCTCAACTATGACTTCAAACTTGCTGGTGAGAAGAGGTTGTTTGATATTAGCTCACTTGATGAATGGAGAACCCAAGCCTATGAGAATGCCAAGCTATTCAAAGAAAAAGTCAAACGCTGGCATGACAAAAGGATACAAAAGCGTGAGTTTAACGTAGGAGATTATGTGTTATTATTTAACTCTTGTTTAAGATTTTTTGCAGGAAAACTTCTCTCTAAATGGGAAGGTCCTTATGTTATCGAGGAGGTCTATCGTTCTGGTGCTATAAAAATCAACAACTTCGAAGGCACAAGTCCGAGGGTGGTGAACGGTCAAAGAATTAAACATTATATTTCAGGTAATCCTATCAATGTTGAAACTAATATATTAAAATTGTAGCCCCGGAGGAATACATAAGGGACACTTTCCAGAGCGTTCAAGACTCCGAAAAGGAATTGGTATGTGGTACGGTAAGTAAACCGACTCCAAAACAACTCCAATGGCAATTTTTATCAGTTTTGGAATATTTAAGAATTTTAGGAAGAAAGAAGTAGTCCGAGAGGGACACGAGGCCCCCACGAGAGTGGAGGGCGCGCCCCCCTGTCTCGTGGACACCTCGTGTGCCTCCCGGACTCTGTTTTCTTGCACGTTACGTATTTTGGTCGGTAAAAATTCATTATATATACTCCCAAAGGTTTTGACCACCGTATCACGCGAATATCCTCTATTTTCCATTTTGAGCTATTCCTATTGCAGATTAAGAGCAAGATGTCTTCTCAAGAGTCAGTCGGGGAGAGTCAGGTGTCTCACCCAACACCAGGTCCAGGAGCAAATAGCGACGCTTACCACTTTGGACCATCAACGGAGGATGAGATGGAGGCTGACTTGAAAAGGATAGATGCCATGGAGGAAGATCAAGAAGTCACCTCTCGTCTCCAAGCAGAATTCATGATGGGGGAACTACAGAGCTCTGCTATTCCAAATTCGGTCATCCCTTCCAACTTTAGATTTCTTTATTATGAAAATATGAAAAAGAGCGTCATTTGTTCTCCAGAAGCTATGCAGCATCCTTGGGTAAAGGGAGCTTTAGCCGTTACGGGCAAGCTTCGCAAAGAAGTTATGGACCTCAAACAACAAATCAATAAGCTCAAGGAGGAGAATCGTATCCTGAAGGGCATCATTGCCAAGAAGATCATAACACCAGCCGTGAGGAAGGAGACATAATCACATGAGTATGGGCACTCCCCTTGGCAACTGCCATGCTTGGGGGAGGTGCCCCGGTATCGTATCACCATCACACTCCTATCTTTACCGTTTTATTTAGTTCGATCCTTTTAGTAGTATCTTGATCTAGTAGATTGAAGTTTTGTTATCAAGTAGTTTTGAGTTTTGCTTTGTGATCTCTTTATGTAATCGAGTCCGTGAGCTATCTATAATAAAGATTAGTGTTGAGTCAAGGGCTTTGCTATGTGGCTATGATCCTAAGAAAGTAGAAAGAATAAAAGAGTTCATATTGATCTTATGGTTAGTGATGACTTCACACATAGAAAGTATGAGGCATAAAAGTTGTTGAGAGTTGATAAACATAGTTTTGGTCATCGTTGCAATTAATAGGAAGTGATAAGGAAAGAGAGGTTCACACACAAATATATTATCTTGGACGTCTTTTATGATTGGGAGCACTCATTAAGTATGACATGCTAAAAGAGTTGACGTTGGACAAGGAAGACAACGTAATGGCTTATGTTTTCTCACATCTCAGTTAAAGTATATTGTCATTGACCTTCCAAACATGTTGAGCTTTCCTTTTCCCCTCATGCTAGCCAAATTCCTTGCACCAAGTAGAGATACTACTTGTGCTTCCAAATATCCTTAAACTCAGTTTTGCCATGAGAGTCCACCATACCTACCTATGGATTGAGTAAGATCCTTCAAGTAAGTTGTCATGTTGCAGGCAATAAAAATTGCTATCTAAATATGTATGACTTATCAGTGCAGAGAAAATAAGCTTTATACGATCTTGTTGTGGAAGCAATAAAAGCGACGGATTGCATAATAAAGGTCCACATACAAGGGGCAATATAAAGTGACGTTCTTTTGCATTAAGATTTTGTGCATCCAACCCTAAACGCACATGAAAACCTCTGCTTCCCTCTGTGAAGGGCCTATCTTTTACTTTATGTTTTTTACTTTATGCTTGAGTCAAGGTGATCTTCACCTTTCCCTTTTTCATTTTATCCATTGTCAAGCTCCTCGTGTTTGAAAGATCATGATATATATATATCCAACTGGATGTAAGTTAGCATAGGCTATTATTGTTGACATCACCTAAATGTGAATACGTTGGGAGGCAACACAATAAGCCCCTATCTTTCTCAGTGTCCGGCTGAAACTCCATCACCACAAGTATTGCGTGAGTATTAGCAATTGTAGAAGACTACAAGATAGTTGAGTATGTGGACTTGCTGAAAAGTCTCTATTGTTGACTCTTTCTAATGTTATGATAAATTGCAATTGCTTCAATGACTGAGATTATAGATTGTTAGTTCTCAATGAAGTTTTTGAACCATACTTGACATTGTGAATTGATTATTCCCAGAGTATAAGAAATCATATGATAAAATCTATATATGTTGCTGTTACAAGAATGATCATGATGCCCTCATGTCCGTATTTTATTTTTATCGACACCTCTATCTCTAAACATGTGGACATATTTTTTGATATCGGCTTCCGCTTGAGGACAAGCGAGGTCTAAGCTTGGGGGAGTTGATACGTCCATTTTGCATCATGCTTATATGTCAATATTTATTGCATTATGGGCTGTTATTACACATTATATCTCAATACTTATGTCTATTCTCCCTTATTTTACAAGGTTTACCATGAAGAGGGGGAATGCCGGCAGCTGGAATTCTGGCTAGAAAAGGAGCAAACATTGGAAACCTATTCTGCACTGCTCCAAAAATCCTGAACCTCCACGAAACATATTTTTGGAATTAATAAGAATTATTGAGCAGAAGAAATACATCAGGGGGCCCACACCCTAGCCAGGAGGATGGGGGCGCGCCCCTATCTCCTGGGCCCCCTGGTGGCCCCCCGGTGTCCATCTTCTTCTATATGAGGGCTTTAACCCTGGAAAAAATCGTGGGCAAGCTTACGGGATGAAACTCCGCCGCCACGAGGCGGAACCTTGGCGGAACCAATCTAGAGCTCCGGCAGAGCTGTTCTGGCGGGGACACTTCCCTCCGGGAGGGGGAAATCATCACCATCATCATCACCAACGATCCTCTCATCGGGAGGGGGTCAATCTCCATCAACATCTTCACCAGCACCATCTCCTCTCAAAACCCTAGTTCATCTCTTGTATCCAATCTTGTCTCAAAACCACAAATTGGTACCTGTGGGTTGCTAGTAGTGTTGATTACTCCTTGTAGTTGATGCTAATTGGTTTACTTGGTGGAAGATCATATGTTCAGATCCTTAATGCATATTATTACTCCTCTAATTATGAACATGAATATGCTTTGTGAGTAGTTAGGTTTGTTCCTGAGGACATGGGTGAAGTCTTGCTATTAGTAGTCATGTGAATTTGGTATTCGTTCGATATTTTGATGAGATGTATGTTGTCTTTTCCTCTAGTGGTGTTATGTGAACGTCGACTACATGACACTTCACCATTATTTGGGCCTAGAGGAAGGCATTGGGAAGTAATAAGTAGATGATGGGTTGCTAGAGTGACAGAAGCTTAAACCCTAGTTTATGTGTTGCTTCGTTAGGGGCTGATTTGGATCCATATGTTTAATGATGTGGTTAGGTTTACCTTAATACTTCTTTTGTAGTTGCGGACTCTTGCAATAGGAGTTAATCATAAGTGGGATGCTTGTCCAAGTAAGGGCAGTACCCAAGCACCGGTCCACCCACATATCAAATTATCAAAGTACCGAACGCGAACCATATGAGCGTGATGAAAACTAGCTTGACGATAATTCCCATGTGTCCTCGGGAGCTCCTTCCTCATTATAAGAAATTGTCCAGGGTTATCCTTTGCTACATAAAGGATTGGGCCACCTTGCTGCACTTTATTTACTTTCATTGCTTGTTACTCGTTACAATTTATCTTATCACAAAACTATCTATTACCTACAATTTCAGTGCTTGCAGAGAAAACCTTACTGAAAACTGCTTATCATTTCCTTCTGCTCCTCGTTGGGTTCGACACTCTTACTTATCGAAAGGACTACGATAGATCTCCTACACTTGTGGGTCATCAGTGGCGCCCCCTCCTTTCCTTTCTCTCCTGAGGAGGGAAAGGCAGGAGGGGCCACCCCTCCCCTTTCCTTACCCTAGGGCCGGCCAGCCATGTAGAGGGGTGCACCAGCCCCGTAGTGGGATGGTGTGTCCCCTCCTTTGGCCCATTAAGCCCATACACTTATCGGGGGTGTTTGGAACCCCTTCCGGTGACCCGATGACTACCCGGTGCACTCCGAAACTATTTTGGTATCCGAATACCATTGTCCTATATATCAATCTTTACCTTTCGACCATTTTGAGACTCCTCGTCATCTCCATGATCTCATCCGGGACTCCGAACAACACTCAGTAACCAAATCATATAACTCATATAACACTATATCGTCAATGAACGTTAAGCGTGCGGACCCTACGGGTTCGAGAACTATATAGACATGACCGAGACACCTCTCCGGTCAATAACCAATAGCGGAACCTGGATGCCCATATTGGCTCATACATATTCTATGAAGATCTTTATCGGTCGAACCTTATGCCAACATACGTAATTCCCTTTGTCCATTGGTATGTTACTTGCCCGAGATTCGATCGTCGGTATCTTTATACCTAGTTCAATCTCGTTACCTGCAAGTCTCTTTACTCGTTCTGTAGTACATCATCTCGTAACTAACTCCTTAGTCACTATGCTTGCAAGGCTTCTTATGATGTGTATTACCGAGAGGGCCCAGAGGTACCTCTCCGATACTCGGAGTGACAAATCCTAATCTCGATCTATGCCAACTCAACAAACACCTTCGGGGATACCTGTAGAGCATCTTTATGATCACCTAGTTAAGTTGTGACATTTGATAGCACACAAGGTATTCCTATGGTATCCAGGAGTTGCATAATCTCATAGTCGAAGGAATATGTATTTGTCATCAAGAAAGCAATAGAAATAAATGGAACGATCAATGTGCTAAGCTAACGAATGGGTCTTGTCCATCACATCATTCTCCTAACGATGTGATCCTATTATGAAATGAAAACACATGTCTATGGTTAGGAAACCTTAACCATCTTTGATCAACAAGCTACTCTAGTAGAGGCTTACTAGGGACACGGTATTTGTTTATGTATTCACACACGTATCTAAGTTTCCGATCAATACAATTCTAGCATGAATAATAAACCTTTATCATGAATAATGAAATTTAAAATAACAACTTTATTATTGCCTCTCGGGCATATTTCCTTCAATTTAGACATATTCATATGCGTTGGTGCAATAATTTGCCTCCCTGCATTTTGGAGATTGTTGTCATAAACAGTGAGGGACTAATGTGTTTGCTAGTGCACACAAAGATTATAGGTCTCTGGAGTCAAGAGGAGTTTGGTATAAACTCCAAAGGCAGTCACCTGCATAGCAGTGAAGATCATCATCGAAGATTATGCGTGACGAAGTTGACCCCCAAAAATTGCTGAAGTGAAGCACTTGCTTCGGTACATGGTCCGAAGAAATTGACTACAGCCGAGAAGAATGAAGGCGGAGCAAAGACATAGTAATTTCTTTCGTAGTTTACTTTCTCTTTTCCTGAGTCATAGGACCACCATACTATCAAGAGAGGTATAGTGTTCGAAACTTATGTTTCTCTGATGCTAAACCGAAACCTGTGTGAGTTGAGAAAAATCTCTCTGTGTTTTGAAACAATACACGCCAGTCAGAGCCGCAGTTCTTCTTCGAAGCGATAGATTTGATTCGGACCGAGGAGTCAACTTACTTCTTCCTCAAGTAAAGTTGTCGGGTGCGTTTGAAATCCAACTGTTGGAAACGTGTCGGTTGGTCATTGGCTAGATGTCATGTCCAAAATGGTATTTTCCCCTCGGGAAGACCGCTTCTATAAATAGCCACCATGCTCAACATTATCTGTTGGTTGCTCCATGTGTTTCTGACAAGTTATCTGAGCACCCTTTCTCCCAAAAGATTTGAGTTTAAAATCCATTGAGAGAAACACTATGTTGTTTTGATAGTTTTATATCGTTGGCTTGTAGCTGTTATGTTTATTCTGTTGATGTGTACTAAGGGATTCAAAGTTTCTTGAAGGAAATTTGAAATCTTTCATTCACCCCCCTCTGATAGACATACGTCGTTCCTACAATTGGTATCAGAGCAAGGTACTCCTTATCTTTTCTATTTAGGTCTAACAACCCTTGAGTTTAAGTATATATTTAGTGAACTACGAGTCGAATATGAAGATCCCATCCTCGATGCGACGGACTATCCCTTCTGGAAGGAGAAGATGGAGATTCGTCTCAGTGCTACTAACGATGATATCTAGCATGTTGTGCAACACGGCTACATGATCGACATCCCAGGATATCTTAGTCCATGGGAGAAAAGACTCGTTCAGATGGATGCCCAAGCAAAGGATGAAATTTGCGATCATTTGTTCCGCACATAATTCCTTTGGTACAGAGGACTGGAAACTGCGAAAAAAAATCTATGACATCCTCGAGAAAATCATACATGCATTCGACAATAGCGAGAATGGTGAGTTCAGAAATTCTTATATGTGGCATCTAATATGTGAGTTGTTCACTCTCACACAGATAAGGAAAAGAGGCTAACATGGTGATGATACAACGGTGTTGTCAGATATAGTCACTTTACGATTGACGTGTGATGGCGTTGGATGGATATTCTGGGAGATTGGGAACACAAAACAAGAATGCAAATAGACTTAATTTTCGTGGGAGCTTTGACTAACATGGAGAAAATAAGGGGCTACAATTGCAGGTGGAGTTGTGCGAAGTCAAGGGGGTAGCGTCGGAGCTCATGATTAATGGTTCAAGTCCAAGGTACATGGAGGTTCGAGCACGGTTCCTTTAGGATGGCGAGCACATATTCGACAAGGTGGAGTGTTAAAATATATCTGTCGAGTATGTGCGAGTCAGGCTACAGTTGGACATGTAATTAGCAGTGGGTTAGGTGTTTGAGTCGAAGATGTGTAACCCGGGCCTATTATATATAGACACTGGGGTAGCCAAATAGACTAGACATAAGTTGTGGGCTAAGACAAAGATCACGAGAGGGACAACCCGGATGCATGTGGCATGGGTGGCCGGACCGGTCCTGGCGCGATGATTGGAGCTCTTTCTGATATCCTGGGCGGGCTTATCGTCGTCTATATCATGTCATTCGGTACATGAGGAGGAGCGCCCATAGTCATGCTCCGGGCATGTAGCTATGTTGGAGAACCTCCTTAACAAATATCTATGTCATGCTCATGCTTGTGTGATTGCTTGTCATCGACGGATTGACGTGTGCCTTGAATTATTTTAACGTATATAGTAATTGTAGATGGTGTTTTGCCTACAAGCTATCTGGCAGGATGCCGTATGCAAGCTCTCCACCTTCACGGGCACGACAGTTTACGACATGCTTTCCCTCGAGCTCAGGTCGTGGTTCCTCGAGTGCATCAACAAGCTACGACTTGGTTTCTTTGGTGTGGACATGAAGAAGCAAAGGGCAACACTCACCTCAAAAAAAAAAAACACTTGTCTTGTCGACTGTCATAATGTTTGCACCCCAAAGCACCTCGAAGGGCTCCGCGTCCACAACCTCCAACTCCTCAATTTTGCGTCGCACATTCATTGACGGGTGCCTTGAGAAGACAATAGGTGATTGCCCTTGGGCGGAGCTCCCCATGACGATCCATCTGAAAGCAGAGGCTTTGTTCTTGGTGGCTAGTAGGTGCATGAATTGCGACGACCGACACCTTCTTTTCTGGTAGGATAGATAGATCAATGGCATGAGTATGGAGCAGATCATGCATGCCTGAACCGCTTTTGTTTGTCAGGCTCGCGGCCAAGCAAGATACTGCCCTCGCGAGTGGCTTGGCCGACTTTGCCTTGGTCCGACACATCTAGGTGACCCATCTGTGCCGACCATTGTCAGGTTCTTGACCTTATGGACTGCAGTGGGAAGCCATCAGACCATAGCTGAACTAGGTCACTTCCAATGGCGCCTCATGATAAACACACAGTTCTGGGCAAGCTCGGGCCACCAAGTTTTCTTCCTTGGCTCGGAACTCACATCGTGCATCTGAGCTTTGGTCTTCTTGGGCGCTGCTGGATATCGAAGTCTTCCTCTGGCTTGCCCTCAAAGACAAACTTTGGGCGGCCAATCGCCTAGTCCGTCGTCATTTACCTCATCCGCCATGCTGCTTGTAACACGACTAAACTCCCGAGGATCTCGACCACATGATGATGCACTCCCCGTTTTCATGGGAAGCTTGGTTTGGCTTGTTGTTACCATACCGCCTGCACCACCTCACTTCAACTTTGATACCCCCTCCAATGGCGCTTGGTGGCCAACTATTGTCGACGCTGCCCCTCAGCCACATCCCATTGAGACCAGCTCCCTAATAGCAATGGGGCTCTGGTTCATATGGCTGGAGCGCAATAGCTATGTTTTCAAGAAAAACCACCCCCTTCCATTGGTCATCATAGCTAGGGCCACAGTGGAGCTTACTCTCCGGAAGCAAGCTAGGCATAGGAGACCATATCGCCGGCAGTGTGCTTTTCTTTATGTTGTCCAAGACCGCCTATGGCCAGTGGTGGTCTAGGGGAGGGGGAGGGGTTGTCATGCCACCCCCTCCAAAATTGGAAATTACTTTTTACTATGTTTTTAACATTACATATCTAACAAGTTAATGCTATGTTAAGATTGGTTGCCCATATTATGTTGATATTTAGAACAAATTATACTATTTATCGTGTAATTTTCACAAATTTTTAATTGTGGCACACCTCAATGGTAAGATTCTAGGTCCCCACAGTCTATGGCTTTTCGGTCGTAGACGGAATATTCTATCTGCTTATTTAGTACAAAAGATTCTAGGTCCCCCACAGTCTTGTGTGTTCTTGAAAGAGTAGCACCAGGTGGACGAAGTCCACTCCCAAGGCCTAGCCCCATGGAGGAAGGAGGCGACGGGTGGGGGACCCGACGCTAGCTCTTCAAATAAGCTCGTGAGGCGACGGGATCTGGCGTATTTGGAGGCGTTTGTTCCCTCTTTCTTCAGCCAACGACGTGGCGGCACAGGAGGTCAAGGTGCACTCGTTCCCATTATCCTGGAATCCATCGTCGCATCAGAGACAGGCTGCCGACCTTTAATCCGTAGCACCTACTGCTACTCAGTCCCGTGTTTCTTCTCAGCAAAGAAAGGACCTGAAAGCAGGTCTGGATGCGGCTCAGCGTTCGTTTCTTTTTCACCCGACTTCGGTTGGCGATGGAGCGCCGACAAGCCCCTATATATATATCCCAAGTGGCTCTGTCCCCGGCGATGGCGAGCTTGGCCTGGTGTGAGAGCCTCGTTGAAGGCGGCGGATCAAATTGCCGTCTTCTCCTCGTGTCCATCCAGGGGCCTCTCCGCAAAGTGATTGGACTGAGTTGTATTTTTGGTTTCCATCCGGGTCCTTTCTTTGCTGTACTGCAACTGCAATATACTTACACATGAGTTTATAATTTTTCTTTACCGAGCTGTTTGAGGTCCGTGGTGACCCGTCACCCGTTTAGGAAAACGTAGCGCTAGCGAAACACATGCGTGGCAGCGTGGGAGGAGAACACATGCGTGGTCTGCCTATCGTACTAGTGCTACTTGGGAGGAGAAGAGAACACGGCGTGAACCACCCCGGACCGGTCGCCCCGGAGAAGAGAAAAAGAAAGGAACGACCAAACCCAGCAAGGAGAGAGCACGCTTCCACTGCCTGCACATTTTACCATGGCCATTTTTCACCGTAGCAACCGCGGCGCTCCCCAGTCTCTCTCTCGCTCTCACAGAGGTTCATTCACTCACGGGCTCACCGCGTCTGCCTGCCACCCTCCCCTCCCCATCCCTCCTCTTTTTACCCGCCCCGTGAAGAAGGGCCCGCGTCCCCAACAAGGGAGGGCAGCAGCAGCCTCTTTCCCTCCCCCAGAAGCAAAAGGTTTCTGCGCCGATCGGTCTGAGCCCCCCTCCCTTCCCCATTTTGATCGCCCCTGCTTTTCTCTCCTCTGCTCTGCTCTCTCTGCTTTGCTTTGCTTTTCTCCACCACCTTGACTCCTCCTCCACACGGCCAAGACCGCCACAACCAAACCCCCTTCCCCCTCATCCTCCTCCCCCCTGCTCGCAAATGCCGCCTGCTTGCTCGGCTGCTCGCGCGTGACCGGCCAGCGCTTCAGAGGAGCGCGGCAGCCCCGGCCGTCCGCCACTGCGCCGGAGACATGGGGGAGACGGATTTGGAGGAGGTGGTGCTCTCCTGGACGGCGCAGGAGATCAGCGACGACGACCTCTACAGGGACAAGGTACGCCCACCTTCGCCATCCACCCATCCTTCCTCCCCGACGACGGTCTCCGCGGCCGCGCGCGCGGTTTTTGCAAAGCGTGGCCCTTTTTTTTTCCTTCTGCTCGGTCCGAATCTGCTTGTAGCACGTCGTACGGACCCCGGACCGGCGAAGCGCGTGCATCGCTTCTGCTGCTCCTGCTTAAGTCCGGCGATTAGTATCTTTGGTCGATCCGTCGCGTCCGGTGGAGGTGGAGCACGCTGCCGTTCGCCGCGTTCTGTACCAGTCGATTTGGGGCCGTGCGCTAGGGTTTTTGAGGGGGTTTCTGTCCACGTGTGCCGGGTGCCATTAATGGGCTGTCTGTGCCTGATGATGGCAGCGTATGTAATTGCTCAGCGTCTGGTGGCGCATGATATGTCCATTGGGAATTACATGTTGCTGTTGCTTGTTGGTGCCATATGTGACTAATTCGGGCTAAAGTGGGTGTTATGCACCATTCTTATGCTACTGATCGATTGCCCATTTCTCTTGAAAAGAATGACACTGTTTTGCTAGGTCCGTCATGTGCCACCATTTGTCAAGTGTTGTACTGGGCAGGCTGTAGCACCATCTAGTCTCATTCCCAAAAAAGTTACATAAGACGTTTTTAAAATGCCTGCTGGGAGATGATACGTGCGTAAGTCATGTGTCCTAACGAGAGAGATACATCTTGCGATGTTGTACAATTTCAATTTGGCATCAGAAATTATATGTTGTTGAGCCTTATGTTGATCCCTGCTTGTTGACTCTGTTTGTCACATGCCATTTCTGTGCTTAAGGAGCTGTTGGTGAATCTTTTGCTACCTACAATCGTATTTCATTTATCACCTCTTTTGTGTTCAGGTCGAGACTGTTCCCTGCAACTTTAAGTCTTTTTTTGCAAGCTTGAGCCTTCTTTTTTTCGAATCTGTGTGTACGTATGGACCCTGGACCGGCCAAGCGTATCCATGCATATGCGTGCTAGGTTTCTGGTTGTGCTTAAATCTGCTGGTTTTCCTTGATTGACCGCTTTTAGCGTGCTGTTGTTCGCTGCCTTTTATGCGCAATCCAAGTTGGGTCAGTTGGATGCTCCAAATGGCAAAATGGTTGTACTCTGTCTGTCTGTGGTCATGCGCCAGGGTTTAGTAAGGGTTTTCTGTCCACGGGTCATGGATGTGCAATTGGCATGTGCTGATGGCAACACATTTTTTGCACGCTAGGTGACACGTGGTGTTTTCAGGGAATTACATGTTGCTGTGAGTGCCATATGTGCTGATTCAGGCAACTAGATGTTACATATAATTTTTATGTTACTGATCGAGATGCCCATTTCTTTTGAAAAGGATGACACACTAATTTGCTATGCCCATGATTTTCCACCATTTGTCAAGTGCCCGTCTCATGCTAAAATGCATTAGATAATATGCGGTGTAAGTTTTAAAGGTCTGTTGGGAAATGATAGGTGTGTAAGTCATATATGTATCCTGATGTGAGAGAGATACATATCGCGATGCTGTACAATCTGGTGGAAGAAACTATAAATTTGTTTTTTGCTATGCAAAATTATGTCTATGACCTCTTTTGTGTTTAGATTGGGACTATTTCCTGCAATTTCTTGTCTTTTTTTGCAAGCTTGAGCCTTTTTATTTTTCGGAACCTGTGCGTATTTATGGGCCCCGGACAGGCGAAGCGTATGCATGCATATGCGCGCTAGGTTTCTGGTTGTGCTTAAATCTGATGTTAATTGCATTTAGCGCGCTGTTGTTTGCTGCCTTTTATGTGCAATCGAAGCTGGGTCAATTGGATGCTCCAAATGATGGTGCTCTGCCTGTGTGGTCCATGCGCTAGGGTTTCAAGGGGTTTTCCGTCCATGTGCCATGAATGTGCAATTGACATGTGCTGAGTGGTACGTCAATGCCGTCAATGCTAGAACAACTCAAGCCCTGTATTGAACCTTGCTTGCTCTTGCAGTAGATGAAATTGACCAGATAGCTATTTTGCTAGCATTACTTACATGCCATTCTTGTGCTCAAGAACTGTTGGAGAATCTTTTGCTACCCATAACCATATTTCATCTATGACCTCTTTTGTGTTTAGGTTGAGACTATTCCCTGCAACTTCAAGTCATTTAATCACTATCTCACGTCGTATCGTGTGCCTCTGATTGAAGAAACAAGATCAGATCTGTGCTCATGCCTTGAACTCATCAGTGAAGCACCCTCGTCGAAAATACTTTCCATGGAGGTAGCAGGAAAACCAGGATCATACTTTATGGATGTGGACTTTTGGGACAATGATGCTGGTTTTTCTACTGGGGCTTATTCTGCGAGGAATGGTGACATCTATATTTTGTCTAGCATAAAACCTGAAGCTGCAGAGGACTTAAACCGCCATGGTGTGACATATTGCTTGGCAATGGTCACTGAGGTTTCTGTGGATGATGAATACCAGAAGGGCTTCAGAGTCAAAGTTGCAAAGAATAATTGTTTGGAAGAAGAAGATTTAAACAAACTCAAGCATGCAATATTTCTCAATAATATCACGACAAACACACGGATATGGAAAGCACTTACCTTCGATACACACATGAATGAAAATTTCACAGTAATCAAGTCGCTTTTAGCCCCCACAAATCTGGTAATATGAAATGAATTTTCGCATTTTAGTTTTACTTGCTATTTTCATCACCATTATAAATTGGTATACATGGGGCCTAACTTTTTGAGCTCCTTTTTGTTGGCTCTGTTGCAGGGTGAGGATGTTTGCCGTATGTGTGCTAAAAAGGATGGGGGCTGTTTGGCTTCTTACACAGAGCAACTACTGTCAGTTAAGCTTAATCAATCGCAATTAGATGCTATTGAATCTGTCATCTCAGCTGTACTATGTGGGCATATGAACCGCGTGAAGCTTATATGGGGTCCACCAGGCACTGGGAAGACCAAGACGGTTAGCGCTTTACTGTGGGTTTTGGCGTGTTTGAAATGCAGAACTCTTACCTGTGCTTCCACAAATGTTGCTGTTGTTGGAGTTTGCACTCGTTTCCTTCAGAACTTGAAGGATTTCAATGAGCACATTGACAACATTTGTCTACCTTCTTCTCTTGGAGATATCTTGCTATTTGGGAACAGGTCTAACATGGACATCACCGAGGATCTTCAGGAAGTTTTCTTGGACTTTCGTGTCGATGAACTTGTGGAATGCTTTTCATCATTGTCCGGATGGAACTACAGAATAGCTTCAATGATATCCTTTTTTGAAGACTGTGCTTCACGGTATGATATGCTTCTTGAGGATGATGGCAAAATTGATCCAGTGTGCTTTCTGGACTTCATAAAGAAACAATTTGATGCGACAGCAATAGCTCTGAAAAGATGCATAATGAGTTTGTGGGTTCACCTTCCTGGAAGGTGCTTTTCTCGTGATAATGTCATAAATATATCTTCATTGCTGAATATGCTGGAAAATTTTGGGACCCTTCTGTGCAACGTAGACTTGACCGAAGAGGGTTTGAAAAGGAGCCTTGGTTACCTGTCAACTGAAAACTCTGTTTGTGCACAGCCTATATCTTCTGTTGAGAAGGAACTGGACGGAGCAAGGTCTTCATGCCTTAAATTGCTTAAAGATCTGCTACACTCGCTTAATTTACCCACTGGAGTAGGCAAAGACTGGGTCCAGAGCTACTGCATACGTAATGCAACACTTCTTTTCTGTACCGCGTCTAGCTCTTATCGGTTACATCACATGGAGATTGCACCCCTTGATGTATTAATTGTTGATGAGGCTGCTCAAGTGCGCGAGTGTGAATTGGTGATCCCACTACGTCTGCATTGGTTAAAACATGTTGTTTTGGTAGGAGATGACTGTCAGCTGAGAGCAATGGTTAAAAGCAAAGTAAGGTTTTGCCTCACCCTCTTTATATTGTCTTGTTTCCTTTATTAGTTATATTGGTGCATTTATCAACAAGATAAACTTCTGATACTGAAACACTTTCTTTCCTTGAAAAAAATGTAACGGCCTTATCTTTCTTTCATGTTCCATTGTTATTGATCTGTTTTTGATATTCTTAAGTCTTACCTTTCATTGTTTATCTCTAGGTATGCAAAGAAGCTGGATTTGAGACCAGTCTATTTGGGAGATTGGTTATGCTCAAATTTGATAAACATTTGCTGAATATACAGTATCGCATGAATCCTTGTATCAGCTTATTTCCAAATACTCAGTTTTATGGGAGGAAGATTTTAGATGGTTCCAATGTCCTGTCTCCAAGTTATAACAAGGATTACACATGCCTCCCTTTTGGCAGCTACACGTTTATAAATGTCACTGATGGAAGGGAAGACAAAGAGGGCACAGGAAACAGTCGCAGAAACATGGTTGAAGTTGCTGTTGTTTTGCACCTAATCCATACCATCTTTAAATGTATGTCTAAGCTCAGCTCTATCCTTTCTTTAACCTTAATGTTTTCCTTTCTAGTTTTTTTTACAAAAGCACTTGGCTAATGTAACATGGGATCTTTAGAAGCTTGTGTGGTCTTCCATTCTTGTGCTGCATACTTGATAACATTCATTGGTAGAAAGTTGTTCTCTGCAATAGTGTACGTCTGAGAAGTTTTCTATGTGTATCTCGTGATATGGTAATTGCATCAATCCAGCTTTATGAATTTTAATTCTGTTGCACTGTTCGGCAGACAATTTACATTTTTATTTAGAAAAAGGAGAACATTAAGTAGATGAAACATTTATGCTCTGTTAGAGTAGTTGGCCACTGCATGTGCCCGCTTTAGTAAATTTTATTATCTTCAGACTTTGTAGTGGAAAAGCAATGATATGTCAATGATTTGGGGTTACATCAACTTAAATTTGCTGAAGAAATTCTTCCAGTAGCCTTGTCCAAAGATTGGTCCCTAAAGTTCAGTAAGCATACCACTTATGTTTTTGTGCAGCTTGGAAAAGAACAGATCAAGGGCTCAGCATCGGTGTGGTCTCTCCATATAAAGCTCAAGTTGATGCAATTAAAAGTCGGCTTGGCAAAAAATATGATACATGTGATGGCTTTCATGTGCGGGTGAAGTCCGTTGATGGTTTCCAAGGAGAAGAGGATGATATAATAATACTATCAACTGTTAGATCCAATGGGAGAGGAGTTGTTGGATTTCTTGCTGATAACCAAAGAACAAATGTTGCTCTTACTAGAGCAAGGTGTGCATCAATATTTTTGCGGTCCCTTGTTCTATTGCTGTTCGAAGTATGTCAGACTGGTGATATAAATTATCTGATGGATGCTTTATTCTTGCAGGCACTGTCTTTGGATTGTTGGGAACGCTCATACACTGTATAAAAGTGGGACTGAATGGACAGACCTTGTTGCTGACGCAGAGAGACGTAAATGTGTTTTCAGTGCCACTAATGACGCAACCATGTGTAAGTTGGTTGTGCAAGTAAAGCAAGAGCTTGATGAACTTGACGATCTTCTTAATGCTGATTCGGCAGTTTTCAGCAATACTAGATGGAAGGTAATTACCATGGTTTCAGCCAGTTTGACTTTGACCATACTTCATATTTTCTACTCCCTCCGTCCCAAAATAAGTGTCTCAACTTTGTACTAAGCACTAAGCTTGAGACACTTATTTTAGGACGGAGGGAGTAGTTACCAACAATGCAAACCACATGTATGTACATGTGTCTTATGAGGCTCATGCTGAATGTACACTTCCTTTATAGTGTGATTTTGTTTGTATTCATGAATATACATGCAAACCACATGTATGTACATGTGTCTTATACTTTTTGGAATCATGTGTGTGGTTCACTTGTCTTTGCTATGCTGTTTGCTCTGTAATTGAATTGTGAGAGGTTTGGAATTAAGATTTTCAGGATATGTGCTACTTTGTACCATGCTATGTCAATTACGCGGTTCTTTTCTATATAGTACCATCTTGTGAACCTCGTAGTATTCTTGAAGAACACACTGTTCTTTCTTGTTTGTCATATACACTTTTTCTCATGTTCCATTTTTGGTATTCATATTTTCAACAGGTCATTCTTAGCGACGAGTTTAGAAAGTCTTTCACCAAACTAAAATCACCACAGCTCAGGAAGGAAGTACTCCAAAAGCTTATCAGACTCGGAGATGGTTGGAGGACAACAGTTAAGAACATTGATATACCTGGTGCTTCTCATCTTGCAAAAATATACAAGGTCAGAAACCTGTATCTTGTTTGGAGTACTGACATGGAGAAAACCGAAGGAAGGTATTTTCAGATAATAAGAATTTGGGACCTAGTGTCACAGCAAAATGTTGCCAGAACTGTTCAACGTCTCGAGAATCTGTTTTCCATGTACACAGATGATTACCTGGATCATTGCAGGAGAGTGCAGACACAGGGGTATGAGTTTCTTTTATTGTTATTATTAATGGGCTATAGTACTGTGGTTACTTGGATTTTTGTATACTTATGATACTTAGAGAGATGAACTGTTTGTGAATAGTCATGCCTACAAATGAACCGCCTGTAGACATTCTTCTAATTTTTGCCCTCCTTTGTTGTGTATAACAGGAAACTGGAGGTTCCTATGGTTTGGCATATTGAGCATGATATTATCCGCTATAACAAGGATTGCAAAGCTGATGCTTATGAGGAGCATGATCTCGTGGATACATCATATGCCATGGAGAATTCAAAAGTTAGCGAAAGCTTCTTGCTAATGAAATTCTACTCTTTATCATCTGGTGTGGCAAAGCATTTGCTGACAGCTACTGATGGATCTGAAATCGACATCCCCTTTGAACTGACTGATGAAGAGCAGGAGATAATCCAATTCCCGCTCACTAGTTTTATACTTGGGAGGTCAGGCACCGGAAAAACCACTGTATTGACAATGAAACTGATTCAAAAAGAGCAACGGTCATTGATTGCCTCCCAAGGTCTACATTTGGGAGATGATTTATCAGGGCTGGATCACAAAAATATTATGCCACTGAAGGACGCAGGAGAAAGTTTTGTGAAACAAGTGTTTATCACTGTAAGCCCAAAGTTGTGTTCAGCCATAAAAAATCACATTTCTGGACTTAAAAGGTAAATCTGTTGAACTAGAGCTCTACTTAGAAGTTTGTACGTGTTTCACACCATTTTGGA
>NC_041383.1:670042063-670052319 GCF_002162155.2 Triticum dicoccoides | reverse complement strand
TACTGCATTTCTAACCTCATATTCTCTAGACCCTTTGTCATACCTTTCTGAAGGGTTAATCTTTTATCCATCTGACATGCATTTTCTCTTTAATGTATGATTATTGGAATTATTAAAGAAAAACTGCACATATTGGGACTACCCCAGTGGCTTTTTATAGAAGGGGAAGATAAATCATGATCACCACTTTGCATGCCTGGCCTTGAATGTGGCTGGGTTGGGCGAGCACTCAGCCACTCACATGACTAGCCAACCAAGCCTTGCTTGATGCTCTTTCTAAAATTATATTACAAGCTGGTTCGATGATTTCTTTGAAGGATTTTTGCTTTGCTCCTTTCATGATTTGTACCAACAATAATCCTTGTATTAATTTCAATTTATTTCAACCCCCTATAGATTTGGCACCGGTGATATCTCTGGCCAGCCTAGCATTCTTCACATGCATGACATCATGGATGACCTGGAAGAGTTTACAGAAATTCCTGACAATTTTTGTGACCTACCTCATGAGCACTATCCTCTTACTATAACATATCGTAAGTTTTTGATGATGCTTGATGGAACATGCCGGACATCATTTTTTGATGCGTTTTATGGTGAAATGAAGTCTAGCTTTGAGAGAGGCCATTCAAGATCTCGTGCAGTGCAAACTTTTATTGAACTGAAGGAAGTTACCTATGAAAAATTTGCTGCTTTCTACTGGCCTCGTTTCAATGCAGACCTGACAAAGAAATTTGCTGCATCCACTGTCTTCACCGAAATAATTTCTCATATTAAGGGTGCATATCAAGCAAGCAGGCCTTGTACTGGCAAACTGGGAAGACAAGATTATGTGATGCTTTCAGATAAAAGATTTTCATCTTTGAACAATGAGAAGAGAGATAAAATTTATGATATATTCCTTGAATATGAGAGTATGAAATGTACTGCCAAGGAGTTTGATTTGTCAGATTTCGTCAATAGTCTTCACAGCAGTCTTGTATCTGAGGGCTACAATGGCGATATGGTGGATTTTGTTTACATAGATGAGGTACAGGATCTCACCATGACACAAATAGCACTTCTTAAATATGTCTGTATGAACATCAAGGAAGGCTTCCTTTTTGCTGGTGATACTGCACAGACTATAGCAAGAGGTATCGATTTCAGGTTTGAAGATATCCGTTCACTTTTTTATACTGCATTCCTGGCAGAGACAGAAGCGTCGAATCAAGGACTTAAACACGGTAAAAAGGTCCATCTCTCTGATATGTTCCAACTGTCTCAAAATTTCCGCACACATTGTGGCATCCTCCGTATGGCACAAAGTATCATGAGCCTTCTGTACTTCTTTTTCCCGTCAAGTGTTGACAAGCTTAATCCAGAGACTGGACTTGTATACGGAGAAGCTCCTGTGCTGCTGGAGTCTGATAACGATGAAAATGTAATTATGACCATTTTTGGAGAAAGCAAAACCAAACATGGTAACCTGCATGGGTTTGGTGCTGAGCAAGTCATACTGGTTCGTGATGATGCTGCCAAAAAACAAATTATTGATCTTGTTGGTAAACAAGCTCTTGTTTTGACCATTGTTGAATGTAAGGGCCTTGAGTTTCAGGTATGGGCCTATAAATTTAGTTTCACCTCTGTTCATTTTGCAAAATATTTTAGTTGTAGAACACTGTTTCAAAATGTGTACTTACCTCATAGATATTGTGTAGGATGTGCTGTTGTACAACTTTTTTGGTTCGTCACCTTTAAGAAACAAATGGAGAGTTCTCTATGGCTACATGAAAGATAAAGATATTATATCACACTCTGAGGAGATCTCTCATCCGGGATTCGACAGAAGCAAGCATTATCTTCTCTGTTCAGAGCTGAAGCAACTATATGTTGCAATCACACGCACTAGGCAAAGACTCTGGATATGTGAAAATACAGAGGATTACTGTCGACCAATGTTTGACTACTGGAAGAAGTTGTGTCTAGTAGAAGTTAGATTACTAGATTCTTCCCTCATTCAGGCAATGCAGACGGGGAGCAGCAGTGATGATTGGAGGCTACGGGGAACCAAGGTTGGTGACCTTACTTATTTAGTCTGGAAAGCCAATTTTAATTTACCATGCTATGCATTATCTTGCCTATTGAGTAATTTCTGTGTGTTCTTACTTCTTAGTCTTGTGAAATTCATGTTTTTTTGTCCCAGTTGTTCTATGCACACAAATTCTTTGTTAGGCGGGTCATGGCGCGTACCTACTTACAGTTTTACCATTGTTATTCCACGTCACTAGTTCTCTCTCTTTTTTATAGTTATTCAATGAGGGGCAATTCGAGATGGCTACTATGTGCTTTGAAAAGGCCGGTGATGCACATAGAGAGAAGTTGGCGAGAGCTGCTGGACTTGTAGCGACTGCTAACCGTGTCATCTCAACAAATTTGGAGTTGGGCAAGGCTTCATTGCAAACAGCATCAGAGATTTACGAGTCCATAGGCATGCATGAGAAAGCTGCTACTTGCTATATCAAATTAGGTGACTACAAAAAAGCAGGTGTGCCAACTCTCCATAATTTCCAAGATGTATCCATACTTTGAGATTTCATCATTCCATAACGTTTTACGTTGTCCTTAAAGAGCTGCCATATAAGTAAATGTCATCAAATTTCAAAACGTTTTTTCGAAATGATATCCCTACATAAATTACGGACATGCTAATTTTTAGCTTTCATATGGATAGTTTTACCTCACACTCCATGAAGCTCTGTCTGACTAAACATTGTGTTCCTTGCCATAGGTATGGTCTATATGCAAAAATGTGGTACTTCTAAACTTGAGGATGCTGGTGATTGTTTTGCTATGGCTGAATGCTGGTCGGAGGCAGCTGAAGTGTTCTTGAAAGCTAAATGTTACACAAAGTGTTTCTCCATGTGCTCGAAAGGAAAAAAATTATTCAATCTGGGCCTACAGTTTCTGCAGCAGTTAGAGGAGGAACATTCGCTTGAGAATTCAAAATCCTTGGAGGTTTCTGCAATTAGAACAAAGTATCTGGATAATTGTGCTCAACATTATTTTGAGCGTGGTGACATAAAGCATATGATGCCTTTTGTTAAAGCTTTCAGCTCTATGGATCATGTACGGGCATTCCTAAATTCTCGGAATCTTGTTGATGAACTGTTGAGTTTAGAGATGGAGATGGGTAATTTCCTAGAAGCTGCAGGAATAGCAAAGCATAATGGAGATGTCTTACTGGAGGTAGACATGCTCGAGAAGGCAGGCTTGTTTGAGGATGCGACACGGCTTCTCCTCCTCCATATCATTGTGGATTCCTTGTGGTCTTCAAATAGTAGAGGGTGGCCTCCCAAAAGATATGCAGAGAAGGAACAGTTGCTTTCAAAAGCAAAAGAGATGGCAGAAAAGGTATCTGAGTGCTTCTACTGCTTTGTTTGCGTGGAAGCGGATGCACTGTCAGATGTGAATAAGTCTCTTCCCAGTTTAAATTGCACTTTGGTTGAGGGCAGAAAATGTGCAAACTTGTTAGTTGAACTCGTTGCTTCCCGTTCGATTCTTGATGTTCATCTCCAGTCTCGAGCCTCTGGATACAATATAGAATTAGGGCCAGGATCTGAGGATGAAAATAGTTGTAATGATATGCTGGCCTCTAACCAGATGTCACCCCAAACTCTGTTTTATGTTTGGAATAACTGGAAGTCAATCATAATCAAAGTACTATCTCAACTTTGCCACGCCGATGGTCCAGAATTAAATGATTATGCAGTTATGTATGAAGATCTTTGTGCCAAGTACTTTGGATTGAGAAAAGATGGTGAAGCTGACAGATATGTGGTGCTTAACGTGAATGCAAGTTGGCTTTCTACTGCTGGCAGAAATTCTTTGCAGCAAGATGGCAACAGATGTTTCTTGGGTGCCCCTCAGTGTTATTCATGTGCTCAGTGTTTCTGGATGAATGAGCTGTCTTCTGTTGGTTTCAGTGTACTTAAGAAGTTGGAGTCCATTGTTCAAATTTCTCCAAAGTCATCATCTTCTTATACCCTGGTGAGAACTATCCTTATCATAAATGAGATAGCAAAGTTTCTGGAAGAACCACAGTTCAGTATGCCAAAAAGTTCCATGAAGTTAAGAAGCTTTTTTGTTCTCTGCGAGCGTCGCTTCTTTGAGTTAGTTTTTCTTGTGTGGAGAGATGGGACAACAAGGAGCCTCTTGCGTCTACTTGACTCACCAGCTGCATATGGATTGATTGCTGATTCTCTTAATTCAAATCTTCGCCCAGCAAATAAAAATCTGACTCACGGGCATCTTGGGAGAACAACAATGCTCCTGCTTCATGCAGCACAATTGGATGAAGTGCTACTTTCAAGACTACTGCAGTACCTGGACAATAGTTCTGATTGGGCAGAATTTTTCCAATATTTCAAAAGATTTCTTGACAGTGGTGGTGATAGATCCTCCTTGATCTTGAACTTTAAGCGTTCTCTTGAGTTTACCTTCAATGTGAAGTGGAAGGATGAACTAGACTACATATCCCCAATATGCTATGTGGGTCTTATGGAGTGCCTTGGTTTTATGGCTTCATCATGCTTAATACAGAATGATTTTATATGCTGCACGAAATCTCTGTTGGTCAATATGTTGGAGTGCCGTACCAGCAAGGTTTACATTGACACCTGCCTGGTATCTAACTCGAGCCCAGATTCTGATCTTGATCGTTTGGCATACACATCAGGCCGTTTCATATATCAGACAATTATGGCTATCTTGACGAGCAAGCATATGCTCCAGGAATGGGTACATAAGACTTCATGTCCTTCTAGTACTTCATACAAACTGGTCCTCCTTAGACTAGTTGTTACACTTTATCCACTGATCCTTACTCTTTCTCTGGGGAATTGCTATGAGGTCACACATAACCTCCTGAGGAATGAAGTGTTCAAGGATTTACCTGTGGAGTTCTCTCAGAAGATTGTACATGCTTTGCAAATTAAGTCTCGCACACCGAGCAACTTCACAAGAGTGCTTGCTGATGCACTCGCCGCAATTGGAGATAATATGGTAGTTATTGGTACACCCAAGAGCCCGGTAGACTGTCGAAACCTAAATGCTTATATGATTAGCAAGGAGGATTTTTATGATGTTCCGAAGATAATGGCTCTTCTGTGTCCTGAAGAAGCAAGTTCTGTAAAGCAAGAGACCCCGTTGCCTGAAAAATCTGATGGTAATAAGTCTGGCAATGTTATTGCTGGAAACATTCCTAAGGCTGCACAAGATAGTGAGATGGAGCGTAGTAGTGGGATGGATTTAGCTGATGAGATACTCTTTGAGAAGCTTGAGACTCTTCGAGCCGAAGGCCTGGTGAGTTTCAAATGTTATAATGCTTGTTTTGTTATCATCCAGTTTGTCCCACTGTTCCCAGCTGCCATGTTATTCTAAAAAAAACTAATTTGTGCAGAAAAATCCGAGGGATATTATTGAACTCCTTGTAAGTGCCCTTCCATGGCTGGAAAGTAACACTCCAGCAGGGATTGATAAACGATTGCTGGATGATGTCAGGCGCATCTGCAGTGAGTTTGAAAATGGTTCTGACAGGTAAGCGAATGTTAATTCGGCGCCAAGTATAAAATTCTTAAATGCAGTACTACAAATGCCACATTGCAATTGATAGGCATGCAGAGTGGCATCTTTCTGCATGCTCTGCACCCTCAAGACTAGTGTAAGAGACATGACTAGGTTATCCCCATGTCTTCTGAAAATTTACCACTTGGCGCGAATTTGTTTTGGTTATCACAGGGTGAGGGGAAGAGCTTTTCTTGCTGTGGAGAAGCTGCGCAAAGGTGAGAACAAACTGCAGCTGATCCTCAGAGTGCTGACTGAAGCAAGCCTAAGGAGGATTGAAAGCGAAGCGACGAAAAAAAGCATGAATGACTGGAGCAGCGGTGCTGCTGTCCAGCCTCACGCCGACGCCGACGGATGCTCAGATGACGACGAACCTGACACGGGAGAAGCTGCGGCCTCGACCTCCAGAAAGGCGGTGCAGAAGCAGAAGAGCAAGAAGAAATCCAAGAAGTCCAAGGGCCGTGGCAAGAAGTGAGCTGCTGTGGCCCCCTAAGGTGGTGTAGTTTCCCAGTTGCCAAACATTTACCTGCATTGGAGAGAAACTTGTATATCCATTTAGAACCAAAGTACAGCAAGTGCTGTGTCCTGCTTGGATGTGCTGGTGGCTTATGTTGTTGCCTTGCCCTTACTGCTGCTACTACTAGCTGAGCCTGTTTGTGCCCTTTTTGGTGCCGTGTTTATGCCTCATCTTTTCATTGTCGACCCAGTTAAGCCAAAACTAGTTACTCTTCACATCTCTCACACCTTGATGTACCTGGGGTACTAGTAATTAGTTACAGTTCATCCCTGTGAAGCTTAACTAGTTACTATAACAAATGGAGTACTACATTCGTTCTTAAAACATAGAGTACTTGACAAACAGAAACTGGACAAAAGGAAATGTGTTGCTTCACATCAGATCAGGGAGGGAACGTGGGATCAGATGACTGGAAGATTGCTAGCATCTCTCAGCTTTGGTTGGTTGTGAGGGCTTGTATTTTTGCCAATTTATTGTTAATATCCTAAATATTTACCTTAGTCTGTCAGTAGCCTGTTTTGCCGGCGCCCACGGATTTGAAGTTCCAGCTAATTATGTGGAACGAGCTCACTGAAAGTGTTAGGCCCTTTATCTGCCTCTTGAAGTTGAATAGTTCTGCCTTAATGATCACTTCTCAATCCCCACACATATTGAATGATTTTTTTCTTTTCTTTCTTTCTTTTTCAAAAGAAAAGAGTCAAAAAGCGAAACTGCATTGCTGGAAGACTTGAAATTGGTGAAACCATGGACAGCTTAAATTAATCATCCATACAAACTGACATTCGACCAATTCTCAACACGCCAACAGCCATGATCCACCAACAGATGCACCAGTAATAGAAACGATGTGATGATTGCATTCATAATTCACCAGGCACAGAGCAATGCAAGCATGAATCAAACCTCAGAACCCACATGTTCGCATACATCCGAGATGTTCATAGCTACACTCGTACTGACAATCTCACAGCTCCAAGTTTAAATTAATCACCATCAGTCAAAACTGCAGACGTGCTTAAAATAGGCTCAAAGCCCCTAGAACCATGATAGCCGACTTGGATGACGGGGGCGAAGAAATGAAAGGGATGGGGTGCTCCAGGTGATCATCTCTTAGCATGCAACATCCCCTCCATTCTACACAGCAGGCCTACATGATAGTCAACAACACAACTGAATATGTGCACAAACATTTTTAAAAATTTAGTCCAATAAGGCAGGAACCCCGCGAAATTATATCAAGGAGCTACAGGAGACCCCGAGCCGAAGCCCACGAATTTTAACTGAAGTAGCTAAACTCGCTTCCACGGGGGGGTCGAACCAGAAGCCACATCTGGGCTCCCACCTATATATATATATATGCACAAACATTATGTAGCTAATATATAAAAATAACTATGGTATACTGGTGTTATACTATGGTATACCACCTACATCTATTTAGTAGGGTTGCTAAATCAGCAACTGCCTCTCTTTTCCAAGTGTACTTATCATGTTATCCTACTCACTGTTTGTGATTGATCTCACCATTTTCGCGATGTTCTCCACTTCTTCGAGTCCCCAACCAAATGGAACACGTGAAGATATCTATAACCCCAAAGCAATTCATTTCTACTATGAAAAATCAAGTGCGTAGTCAAATAGTGAATGCCAGGCTCTGAGAGGTAGATAGAACAAGACATAACTGCAGCTAGGATGAAGAAGTCTGAAGGCATTGTCCACAAGCTCAAGCCGCGCCACAACTAACACTTTAATATAGAGTTTGGTACATTTGTTTGGGATGAAAGACCATTCACGAAACGAATCGATGGTGAACCTGACGTTAACTGAAGCAGATCAAAATTCTACTTCATCTAGACAGTCACATTGTTTCGCTGCGAAGACAAAACTGGAGGGGCTCTAAACAGTGTGTAGCAAAGCAATGGTAAACGTTTGGCGAAAGAGAATAATAATTGGTGAAGATCCTTTGCAGATCTTGAGGGCAGCAAGGAACAAATTATAGATTAACTGGTTTGACCCTGAATAATATACCGAGCGACTACTTTTGTGCCCCTGAACAATTTACTACTAGCCAAGCTAATAGAGCTACAACCACTATCTAGGTACTATACCAAATCTCAACTGTTAAGTGACTACTACAATCAGACACATAGAAGAGTCCCAAGGAGATAGAATCTCCCATTCTGCCTACATCCCTACTTTAACTTTTGAGTTGAAAGTGGCACGGGGGATCGAACCAGAAGCCAGAGCTGGGCTCCCACCTATATATATGCACAAACATTATGTAGCTAATATATAATAGAACAAAAGCAATCAAATGTCTGTTCACAAAGGCATATTTGTTTTCTCAGCACAAGTTACTGGTTTTATACTATGGAATACCACCTACATCTATTTAGTAGGGCTGCTAAATCAGTAACTGCATCCTGTCATCCTACTCACCGGTTGTGATTGATCTTACTGTTTTCACAAAGCTCTCAAGTTCTTGGTGTCTCAAACCAAACGGAACACGTGAAGATATCTATAACCCTAAAGTAATTCATTTCTAGTTTGAACAATCAAGTGTGCAGTGAAATAGTGAATGCCAGGCTCCGAGGCAGATAGAAAAAGACATAATTGGAGCTAGGACGGACAAATCTAAAGGCATTGTCCACAGACCAAGCCACGCCACACCCAACACTTTAATCTACAGTTTGGCACTTTGGTTTGGGATGAAAGGCCATTTAGGAAACAAATCGATGGTGAACCTGATATTAACTCAACCAGATCAAGAAACAAGTACTAACTTACTCAATCTAGACAGTCACATCGTCTCGCTGCTAAGACAAAACCGGAGAGGGGGTGTATTGGTGAAGACCCTTTGCAGATCTTGAGGGCAGCCAGGAACGAATTATAGATTGGTTTGACCCTGAATAATTTACCTAGCTGCTACTTTTATTCCCCTAAGGATGATCAGTTTACTACGTACTAGCCATGGTAATAGAGCTACAACCACACCTCTACAGCTCTACTGGCTGTGGAATAAATCAAGGTACTACCATAGTGGCACATTTCTACTGGCCTGTGCATTAATCTATCTAGGTACTACACAAAATCTGAACCGTTAATTGATTACTACAATCGGATACATAGAAGAGTTCCAAGGAGATAAAATCTCCAATTATGCCTACATCATTACTTCATCTTTTGAGTTGAAACCGGGCAAACATACAGGCCTGTTCTAGGCATACTACTCTGAAATTCTGAAATGGTCGTAGACTAATTAGTTTGCAATCGCATAGTGACCATGAATGCAGGTGCAAGGAGCGAGAACTCACTCGTGGTGAGAAGCCGAAGCCGGAGCCGAAGAAGCGGGAGGGGGAGCTAAGGGTTCGGGGAACTCCAGTGGGATGTCTTTGCTGAACAGGCTGAGGTGGTTGTCGAAGGCCGGGACGGGGCCGACGCTGGCCTCATACTCGGCGATGGTGGCGGCGGCGAAGTCGTCGATTTGGCGGAGGGACAGCTCCTCTTTCTCCGAGAGCGAGACGGCACGGTAGTAGTGGCGCGCCTTGTGCATGTCCGAGAGGTCGGCGCAGTACTGGCCGAGCATCAGCTCGAGATCCATCACCGCCTCGAGGTCCTGCACCTTTTTCTCCAGCGCGTCGATCGCGCGGTCCGTCCGCACCGCGTACTGTCCTATCATCCGCACCTTGTCCTCCCCTTCCTTGATCTTCGCGGCCACCAACGCCTTCGCCTTGGCGTCCTGCGTGACACGAACGCCAATCCGTGAAGTGAAACCCTAGTTGATTTCGACCACGCCAATTAGATCAGCAATCGCGCAGGCCGATGAGCAATTGACGACCGACGAGTTCCGAGAGAGCGAGGGCGAGAGAGAGGGGTACCATGGAAACCTCGACGGCGCCGGCGCCGGGCGCCGGTGCTGCCATCACGGGACGGGGGGAGCGAGAGAAGGGGAATTTCTTTCGTCAGGGTTTACCAACGCCCAGCGTGCGACGACGGTGCGACTGCGAGCCTCCGCGGCTGGACCTGCCTTAGGTAGGCCGAACAGAATTAGCTGGGCCGCTCCTTGTGCAGCACATCGTATTTCTTTGCGACGAAAGTATAGGTTTCCCTTGCCTAAAAAAAAAGAGAGTATAGT
>NC_041383.1:669961433-670041664 GCF_002162155.2 Triticum dicoccoides | reverse complement strand
GGATCCCGGGGGGATCCCCGCTATTTTCCTGGGTCGGGTAGCCATGGGCTGAGTTGACCCGGGGGTGCAGGCAGCGCCATTTGGTGACACACGGAGGGGAAAGACCCCTGGCCTTTCCGCGGCCCATCCCGAGGATAGATTGCCTGGTGGTGATAGGTCAGGGAGAAAACCCTCGACTCGCTCGCTCTCTCGCGACCGACAGGCGCCGTCAGACCAAGATCCTCCTCCGCCTCCGACCTCCGAGCTCCTACGCCGGCGACCGAAGTGACGTCCACCGCCCCCTCCCCCGGTGTTCAAGATCCATGCTCCGCCCCTCCAGTGACACCGACGGTGACGGACCGCGGCCGTCACCCTCCTCCTTCCCCGCACCACCCCTCCGCCTCAAAGCTCCTGTCCCATCCGGCAATGGCGACGGCGGCAGGCACCTACTTCGACCAAGGATATGCTCTTCGTCTTCCACCTCATATTTTGTTCTCCACTCCATGCACTCACCGTCTATGAACTTTTTGGTACAGATCCACGAACTTGACCACCGGTTTCACTTTTTTTAACCAATCAACATCCTAGAGCGAGTCTACCGTAACCAATCACGATTGAACAAAATCCCGCCTTGTTTTAATTGGTAGTAGATCTGTGCACCACTTCTACTTCGAAATCAGGCTTTGCCTCTTTTTCTAGCTGCTATTAATTTTGGGTAAGCCATGCATTGTTTCTCATGGATTACTAAATAATCTTCTTCTGATTGTAAAAGACTTGTTAGACCTTCTAAGTTTTTGTCTTAATGGAGATGGAGTAAAAGACTTGATAGACCATCCTAGTTCCCACCATCTATTTGGTGCACTCGTTGTACAGGGGTCAACAACCACCGCACGCGCTTGATTCTTCTCCAGTTCACCAAAATCTGCATCTAGGTCTTCTATATAACTCTTCTCCCATATGCGCCTGGCCAGTTAATATTGCAATCACTCGCTCGTGAAGATCTAGCGATCAAAAGGGTACATGGCGGTGGTTCTGCTCGGTGGATCCTTAATAAAATCAAATAAGGTTTGCAAAAATTTATGTCTTGATTTTTAATTCTTCCCCTATCTTGTATTCTCATGACTACTTCGTGTTTGAAGAGGAAAAAATTGTTACCTGGTATAGTTAAAAACCAACAACAGCAACTTAGATTCATAAATTGTTATCAATTGGATAACCATGTTGTGTGCAAATTTACAATTTTGAGTTCTATTATGCGCCTAGTCATAAACTGGGATGTTCGACACTGGAGGAAATTACTTCTCTTAATTCTGTTTATTATACACAACGCAGTCTATGCAGAATGTTCTTTGTTCCTATGTAGCATACCATGCTGCCAACACGAATTGTGAAAATTAATCAGGAAAACTGAAACCGTTGTAGACACCATTATTCATAAAATCTTATTCAATGCCACCAAGCAAGTACCAAATTGAAATGAATTGCTTGATGCATATCACAACTTGCCTGCTCTTGGTCATGACATCTCATTCTTCATCAATAGTTGCTCATATATTGCAGTCATAATGGAGATGCTATTATTATTGCTTTAGCTGTTTCTATTTCCATGAAACACTTCCTAGTTATTATTATATTGTATCTAATTTGGTACTCCGGTCATGCTTGTCAATACCAGCTTGTGATTATTTTTCTTGCTTTCTTCGGTCACAATCTTGTCCAATGTTTTTACATGTCATTGGATGACACACACAAACGTCTGCTTGATCATAAAAATTGATTCTTTTTTGCTTTATCCCCTGACAAATGAATATTAAATCTAAGCACTTTGTAGTGACTGCAAGTGACATACTGGTTCTTAGGACATACCGAATATGAGTACTTTGTAGATCTTCAAAGAATATTGAAGAAATTATATTCTTTTCGCAAGCAATGTGGTCTTGGTTTTGTTATGCACACTACACATACAATATGTTGGTTAATACCATTTCATCTTAATCTATTATATACTTAGAAATAATCTTTTGAAAATGTGAACTAGTGTTAACTTAATTTTTGTGTAGTTCTGTGATCATCAAGTTGCGGTGCCTGATGTCGATGCAAAGTGGAGAGAAGGCCCGAGTAGGGCTAGTGGTCGTTGCCTTACAATTAATCTTATTCAAAAGTACCTCTGCCTCTGACATGGCAATTGATAATTCAAGTTTTTTTATTGTTGTGAACAAACTTGAACGATGATGGCACATGAAAACGGTTTAGGCCAACACTTGGTCACAGTGAAATGTGGACCGGCCGGTATTTGAACCTTGGTGAACTGATGGTTATCAATTGTAATATTTCTTTCTAGTTTACAGGAATTCTGAAATTTTGTATGTGTTTTTTAGAATTATTTGTGAAATTCTTATCTATTGTCAGCTGTTATCTATATAATTTTCTATGAAGGCCCAAGTCTATTGTTATTCGTGTATGATGAAGGGCCAAGTCTGTGTGTTATCTGTGGGACTTTCTTCCCTCCCCCTTGTTGCCATTTGGGCATCCAGGGCAGTGGGAACTTCTCCCACGTGGTGGGAGGGATCTCATGAGCACAGGAGAATCTCCCCTGGGGGCTTATTTCCCTGGTTTTTTCTTGCCCAACAACCAAATGAGGCCTCATGGATCGAAAAAACCCTCAGCTCTGAAACCGGATTAGTCACCTCCTCAAATGTCAAAAAAGGATCAATTAGGCATCGAGGTGGTTTTGGACAGAATTTTAGGTGGTTTTCAATTAGACCGTGAATGCACTAGCGGAGTTGGCAAAGTGAATTTCAGGTGGTTTTCTAAGAAGTTTGAAACGTAAACCTCTAGGAATTTTACATAAACCTCTAGAATAATAGAATTTATATGCTTACATAAACCTTTAGGAAGTTTGAAACATGACATTGAGTAAACAGATTTTATATGCACATCTTTGCCACCTGCTGAAAATATCATGCCCATCCATCCTTTCACCTTGTCTCAGACATGATCACTCAAGTATTTGAATGTTGCTTTCTTCGATTGCCCTACATCCGTTGGCATTTCCAAATATTTGTCGCGCAAGGATTCAGTAGGGACTTGAAGGTGGCCCTTCAGTGCATCTCTCACTATTTGTGGGCAACCCTTACTGAAGAATATCGATGATTTATTTGTGTTTATTATCTGTCCATAAGCCATACAGTAAGTTTTCAAAAAGTGTGACACTTGTTCTACTCCATTTACTCTTGCCTTGAAAAGCAACATGCTATCATCCGTGAATAGGAGGTGGTTCACCGGCGGAGCCGATGGGGACACCTTGATTCCGCTAAGCCAGGATGACTGATCTTCTGATTTTAACAAGCATGAAAGGCCATCTGTTGCCAACAAGAAAAGATATGAAGAGATAGGATCTCCATGTAGAATACCTCTTGTACGTTTGAATTCCTCAAATTTACTTCCATTAAAAAGAATAGAGAAGGATACTAAGCTCACCATGTTCGTAATGAATGAAATCAACGGACCTGTGGATCCCGGTTTTTCCATAATTGCCTTCAGGTAGCTCCATTCTACTTTGTCATAAGCTTTCATCATGTCCAATTTGAGTGCACAAAAACTATTATTCTTTGTCATGTTCCTCTTCATGAAGTGCAAATATTCATACGTTGAGATTATGCTATCAGTAACAAGGGCGTGTTTGGGAACCCTCTGGCTTCTCAAATCCGCAAGTCTAGGTGTGGAGTGCAGCCGAACGATTCAATTCCTGGTTATGGGCGTGGGAAGCTAGCTAAAAACGCAGTGTAATATCTGAGGAGTCGTGGAGTTGAGAAATCCCAACTCCTCCAAAACCGGGAAGCAGGAGTTGAGGGTATATCACCGGTCCTTGCCACCGTGAAGTGAGCCCCTCGCGTACCGATTCGCTCGTTCTTTCTCCTCCACACCCCGCATGGGCTATTATTTTGGTTGAAATAGCTACAGCTAATCGGGCCTATGGGACATCCCATCATTCCCACACTGTGTGGACTATTGATGTCTACTATGCAACCTTCTCCTTGTAGACGTTGTTGGGCCTCCAAGTGCAGAGGTTTGTAGGACAGTAGCAAATTTCCCTCAAGTGGATGACCTAAGGTTTATCAATCCGCGGGAGGCATAGGATGAAGATGGTCTCTCTCAAGCAACCTTGCAACCAAATAACAAAGAGTCTCTTGTGTCCCCAACACACCCAATACAATGGTAAATTGTACATGTGCACTAGTTCGGCGAAGAGATGGTGATACAAGTGCAATATGGACGGTGGATATGAGTATTTGTAGTCTGAAAATGTAAAAACAACAAGGTAATTAATGATAAAAGTGAGCGCAAACGGTATTGCAATGCGTTGAAACAAGGCCTAAGGTTCACACTTTCACTAGTACAAGTTCTCTCAACAAAAATAACATAACTGGATCATATAACTATCCCTCAACATGCAACAAAGAGTCACTCCAAAGTCACTAATAGCGGAGAACAAACAAAGAGATTATGGTAGGGTACGAAACCACCTCAAAGTTATCCTTTCTGCTCGATCTATTCAAGAGTCCGTAGTAAAATAACACGAAGCTATTCTTTCCGTTCAATATATCATAGAGTTCGTACTAGAATAACATTTTAAGACACAAATCAACCAAAACCCTAATGTCACCTAGATACTCCATTGTCACCTCAAGTATCGGTGGGCATGATTATACGATATACATCACACAATCTCAGATTCATCTATTCAACCAATACAAAGAACTTCAAAGAGTGCCCCAAAGTTTCTACCGGAGAGTCAAGATGAAAACGTGTGCCAACCCCTATGCATAAGTTCATTGAACCCGCAAGTTGATCACCAAAACATACATCAAGTAGATCACGTGAATATCCCATTGTCACCACAGATAAGCACGGCAAGACATACATCAAGTGTTCTCAAATCCTTAAAGACTCAATCCGATAAGATAACTTCAAAGGGAAAACTCAATCCATTACAAGAGAGTAGAGGGGGAGAAACATCATAAGATCCAACTATAATAGCAAAGCTCGCGATACATCAAGATCGTATCACCTCAAGAACACGAGAGAGAGAGAGAGAGAGAGAGAGAGAGAGAGAGAGAGAGATCAAACACATAGCTACTGGTACATACCCTCAGCCCCGAGGGTGAACTACTCCCTCCTCGTCATGGAGAGCGCCGGGATGATGAAGATGCCCACCGGTGAGGGATCCCCCCTCCGGCAGGGTGCCGGAACGGGCTCCCGAGAGGTTTTTGGTGGCTACAGAGGCTTGCAGCGGCGGAACTCCCGATCTATTGTGTTCCCCGAGGGTTTTAGGGTATATGGAGATATATAGGAGAAATAAGTCGGTCAGGGGAGCCACGAGGGGTCCACGAGGGTGGCGGGCGCGCCCAGTGGGGTGGGCGCGCCTCACTGCCTCATGGCCACCTCGAAGCTTCCCTTACGTGCACTCCAAGTCCCCTGGATTGCTTCTGTTCCAAAAATAACTTTCCCAAAGGTTTCATTCCATTTGGACTCCGTTTGATATTCCTTTTCTTCGAAACACTGAAATAGGCAAGAAAACAACAATATGGATTGGGCCTCCGGTTAATAGGTTAGTCCCAAAAGCAATATAAAAGTGCTTAATAAAGCCCAAAAACATCCAAAACATATAATATAATAGCATGAATGCTTCATAAATTATAGATACATTGGAGATGTATCAGCAACCCCAAGCTTAATTCCTGCTCGTCCTCGAGTAGGTAAATGATAAAAGAAAGAATTTATGAAGTGTGAATGCTAGCAGGTGCACAAGTTTGATCAATGATAAATTCAATCACCTTTTCTAGCATGATTATATGTCATAACAGTAGTTCATCTCATAAAACTTCTCAAGATCAAGTAACAAGCTATTCACATGTTAAAGCATAGACCATAAACTTTCTTGAAAACTAGCAAACTTCATTCTTAGTCATCAAACGATTACAATTCATCTTATTTTCAGGAAGGGTCTATGTCAGAGCTTTGATTTAGCATACTCCACATACTCAACTATAATATAGTCTTCCATGATTGCTACCAGTCAAAGCATATTTTTAGAACAAATAGCATCCATCGAACACAGAGAAAGATAGGGTCTTAGTGTTTCGCCTCCCACTCACTTATCATATAGATAATTGTCAACAATAATAACTCATGATCAAATATATTTCCATGGCCATATATGCTTAGATCTTTCCCCAACACACGATGCTTGCCAACTAAAGAGTAGGTAGGAATGAGAAGGAATACTACCGACTCTTGCATAAAAGTAAAAGATAGGCCCTTCGTAGAGGGAAGCAGGGATTTGCAGAGGTGCTAGAGCTTGATTTTGAAATAGAGATGAAAATAATTTTGACAGGTATGCTTTCATTTTCAACATAACAACCAAGAGTTCCCAATATCTTCCATACTACATACATTATAGGCGGTTCCCAAACAGAATGGTAAAGTTTTTACTCCCCCTCCACCAACAATCATCAATCCATGGCTTGCCCGAAACAACGGGTGCCTCCAATTAACATCAATCCTGGGGGAGTTTTGTTTGCAATTATTTTTTATTTGATTTTGATCTTTTGATCATGGGACCGGGCATCCCAGTTACCGGCCATTTTTCTCGTGAATGATGAGCGGAGTCCACTCATCTTGAGAATAACCCACCTAGCATGGAAGATACTGACAGCCCCTAGTCGCTACATGAGTGATTCGGGCTTACAAAACAGATTATTATTTGAAGGTTTAGAGTTTGGCACATGCAAATTTACTTGGAACGGCGGGTAAATACCACATATAGGTAGGTATGATGGACACTCATGGAAGAAACTTGGTTCAAGGGATTTGGATGCACAAGCAGTATTCCCACTTAGTACAGATATTTTGGCTAGCAAAGTATTCTAAATAGCAAGCACCACATGTTGGAGGATCTATAACAATATAAGTTCTGTACAAATACACCCAAGCATAACTCAATACGTCGTCTTCCTTATTCAACTTCAACTAATTTGCTCAAGTTCGAAAATAATTAATGGGGCTCACAATCATAGAAGATGTCTAAGATAGTATATTTATATGTGAAATCTCTCTTCCTTCAATAATCTTTCATGAATTGTTCAAGTGACCAATACAATGCTTGCTAACCTTCAATAAATTTACTACCTCTACTTCTTAGATGTGAAGTCATTACTCCCAACAGGGTAAGCATATGAAACATATATAATTTCAGATTTATGACATTCAACTCATTCAACCATTTACTCATAGGATATAAGTGAAGCACACGAGTAAATGACAAACTACTCCAAAAAGATATAAGTGAAGATTGATGAGTAGTTAAATAATTATGTAACTATGTGAAGACTCTCTCTCATTTAAGAATTTCAGATCTTGGTATTTTATTCAAACAGCAAGCAAAAGAAAATAAAACAACATGACGCTCCAAGTAAAACACATATCATGTGGTGAATAAAGATATAGCTCCAAGTAAAGTTACCGATGAACGAAGACGACAGAGAGGATGCCATCCGGGGCATCCCCAAGCTTAGGCTCTTGGTTGTCCTTGAATATTACCTTGGGGTGCCTTGGGCATCCCCAAGCTTAGGCTCTTGCCACTCATTATTCCATAGTCCATCGAATCTTTACCCAAAACTTGAAAACTTCACAACACAAAACTTAACAGAAAACTCGTAAGCTCCGTTAGTATAAGAAAATAAAACCACCAATTAGGTACAGTTGTGAACTCATTCTAAATTCATATTGGTGTAATATCTACTGTATTCCAACTTCTCTATGGTTCATACCCTCTGATACTACTCGTAGATTCATCAAAATAAGCAAACAACACATAGAAAACAGAATCTGTCAAAAACAGAACAGTCTATAGTAATCTGTATCAAACGTATACTTATAGAACTCCAAATATCCTACAAAATTAGGAAGTCCTACGAAATGTGCGTACCAATCCAGATAAAAAAGAATCAGATCAAAATCATGTTTCTGTGAATTATAAAAACTAATTTACTGGGTGCAAAAGTTTCTGATTTTCAGCAGGATCAACATAACTATCACCGTAAGCTATCCTAAAGGTCTTACTTGGCACTTTATTGAAACAAAAGCTATAAAACATGATTACTACAGTAGCATAATCATGTGAACACACAAAAACAGTAAGGGTAAATATTGGGTTGTCTCCCAACAAGCGCTTTTCTTTAATTCCTTTCTAGCTAGGCATGATGATGACAATGATGCTCACATGAAAGATAAGAATTGAAACATAACGGGAGCATCATGAAGCATATGACTAGAACATTTAAGTCTAACCCACTTCCTATGTATAAGGATTTTATGAGTAAACAACTTATGGGAACAATAATCAACTAGCATAGGAAGGCAAAATAAGCATAGCTTCAAGATTTTCAACACATAGAGAGAAAATTTGATATTATTGCAATTCCTACAAGCATATTTTCCTCCCTCATAATAATTTTCAGTAGCATCATGAATGAATTCAACAATATAACCAGCACCTAAAGGATTCTTTTCATGATCTACTTGCATAGAAAATTTACTACTCTCCACATAAGCAAAATTCTTCTCATTCCTAATAGTGGGAGTATCAGAAGAGACACGAATACTAAAAATTGTTTCCACATTAAAAGAGTAATGTTCAGAAAAAGGGTAATCATAATCATGAAAAGTTTTATAGATATAATCATCACTACTTTTTATAGAATAAGTTTCATCACAATAACCATCATAAGTAGCAACTTTGTTCTCATCATAATAGATTGAAACCTCTTCCAAGATAGTGGAATCATCACTAAATAAAGTCATGACCTCTCCAAATCCACTTTCATATTTATCACAATAAGATTCAACATCCTCCAAAATAGTGGGATCATTACTTCCTAAAGTTGACACTCTTCCGAACCCACTTTCATCAATATAATCATCATAAGTAAGAGGCATGCTATCATCATAACAACTTTGCATATCAAAACTTGGGAGGCTAAAAATATCATCTTCATTAAATGTAGCATCCCCAAGCTTGGGACAAACATTAATTTCAGCAAATATATTCTCAAATATGTCATCCTCATCAAACATAGCATCCCCAAGCTTGGGCCTTTTCATATCATAAGCATAATCACTCTCATCATTAATAGTATGGATAGCACCAATAGTATAGCAATTATCATCATCACAATGAGTAGTAGGAGCAACATCATTTGGGAGAGATACCTTTTTACCTTTACTTCTCCGTTTTTTCTTGTTCTTCTTCACATTATGTGTGGGTTCAACTTTCTTCTCAGAGCTCCTTATTGATGAGATTGGTTGAATAGAAAGCTCCTCCTCGTTACCTGATTCATCATAAGAAATAATAGGAGGATATTGGGAAGTCTCTTCCCTTTTAGTATTCTCTTCATCTTCTATTTGCTTTCTTTTCTTTAGGTAATTGACAATATAAGGATTTTCAATGCAATTCACCGCACAATACATATAAATCTTCTCTAGATCAAAATCAAGAAATCTATTAAGGGCAAATACTGGAATATTCTTAGTTGCACGTTTCAATTCTTCATAACCCAAAAGCAAACTAAGTTCATTATGATGTGCAAGGGAAATCAAGTCATCACAATTTTTGGACACCATTCGATCATGAAACAATTTGCATTGGAGATTTAAATGACCATGTTCATTGCAAAGTTCACAAGGATGGCGAAAAATATTGAGTTTTCAGCACAAACATCAAGCCTTTCTTGCAACAATTTAGTTTCTAAATGCTTATGCCTCTTGCAATATCTATCTTCCCTATTTGGTGTGTACTTGCAAACCCAATGCACTCCACAAAAATCGACATGCTTATAGGAGACATTTTCATCATAACTAGTGCAATCATCATTAGTTCTATCGATATTCAAAGCGTTCATACTAACAACATTGCAATCATGCTCATCATTCAAAGATTTAGTACCAAACATTTTATAGACTTCTTCTTCTCGCACTTGATCACAATTTTGATATTAAAAAGATGAAGCGTATGAGACAAACTTAACTCCATTTTTTTGTAATTTTCTTGTATAGACTAAACTAGTGATAAAACAAGAAACAAAAAGATTCGATTGCAAGATCTAAAGATATACCTTCAAGCACTCACCTCCCGGGCAACGATGCCAGAAAAGAGCTTGATGTCTACTACGCAACCTTCTCCTTGTAGACGTTGTTGGGCCTCCAAGTGCAGAGGTTTGTAGGACAGTAGAAAATTTCCCTCAAGTGGATGCCCTAAGGTTTATCAATCCGTGGGAGGCATAAGATGAAGATGGTCTCTCTCAAGCAACCCTGCAACCAAATAACAAAGAGTCTCTTGTGTCCCCAACACACCCAATACAATGGTAAATTGTATAGGTGCACTAGTTCGGTGAAGAGATGGTGATACAAGTGCAATATGGACGGTAGATATGAGTATTTGTAATCTGAAAATATAAAAACAGCAAGGTAACTAATGATAAAAGTGAGCGTAAACGGTATTGCAATGCGTTGAAACAAGACCTAAGGTTCATACTTTCACTAGTACAAGTTCTCTCAACAATAATAACATAACTGGATCATATAACTATCCCTCAACATGCTACAAAGAGTCACTCCAAAGTCACTAATAGTGGAGAACAAACAAATAGATTATGGTAGGGTACGAAACCACCTCAAAGTTATCCTTTCTGCTCGATCTATTCAAGAGTCTGTAGTAAAATAACATGAAGCTATTCTTTCCGTTCGATCTATCATAGAGTTTGTACTAGAATAACACCTTAAGACACAAATCAAACAAAACCCTAATGTCACCTAGATACTCCATTGCCACCTCAAGTATCCGTGGGCCTGATTATATGATATGCATCGCACAATCTCAGATTCATCTATTCAACCAACACAAAGAACTTCAAAGAGTGCCCCAAAGTTTCTACCGGAGAGTCAAGACGAAAATGTGTGCCAACCCCTATGCATAAGTTCATTGAACCCGCAAGTTGATCACCAAAACATATATCAAGTAGATCACGTGAATATCCCATTGTCACCACAGATAAGCACGGCAAGACATACATCAAGTGTTCTCAAATCCTTAAAGACTCAATCCAATAAGATAACTTCAAACGGAAAACTCAATCCATTACAAGAGAGTAGAGGGGGGGAAACATCATAAGATCCAACTATAGTAGCAAAGCTCGCGATACATCAAGATCGTATCACCTCAAGAACACGAGAGAGAGAGAGAGAGAGAGAGAGAGAGAGAGAGAGAGATCAAACACATAGCTACTGGTACATACCCTCAGCCCCGAGGGTGAACTACTACCTCCTCATCATGGAGAGCGTCGGGATGATAAAGATGGCCACCGGTGAGGGATCCCCCCTCCGGCAGGGTGCCAAAATGGGCTTCCGAGAGGTTTTTGGTTGCTACTGAGGCTTGCGGCGGCGGAACTCCCGATCTATTGTGTTCCCCGAGGGTTTTAGGGCATATGGAGATATATAGGCGAAAGTAGTCGGTCAGGGGAGCCACAAGGAGCCCACGAGGGTGGGGGGCGCGCCCAGGGGAGGTGGGCGCGCCTCCCTGCCTCGTGGCCACCTCGAAGCTTCCCTTACGTGCACTCCAAGTCCCCTGGATTGCTTCTGTTCCAAAAATAACTTTCCCGAAGGTTTCATTCCGTTTGGACTCCGTTTGATATTCCTTTTCTTTGAAACACTGAAATAGGCAAGAAAACTCAATATGGGTCGGGCCTCCGGTTAATAGGTTAGTCCCAAAAATAATATAAAAGTGCTTAGTAAAGCCCAAAAACATCCGAAACAGATAATATAAAAGCATGAATGCTTCATAAATTATAGATACGTTGGAGACATATCAACTATCAGCCTGCTACAATGTCTATCTGAATGAGCCACGGAAGGGCAATATGCCGGGCTTCAGGTTCGCTCCTCGTGCGAGCGAGAAGCTATGTAGCCAAACGAATTGCTAGATCCCGACTCTTTCGTGAGAAGTTAGCGATCGGAAGCTGGCGGTGGAGTTCAGGATTTTGCGGCCACGGAGGAGTACCGAACACGCCCTAAGTTTGCCAGGTACAAATGTCGACTGTTCCTCTGATATGATGTCAGGTAGGACAACCTTCAAATGGTTTGTGAGAACTTTATACATTGTCTTATAGAAAATATTACAGAGACTAATGGGTCGAAACTGTCACATGAGAGTCAGATTTGCCTTTAGGATTAGTACCAACAGTGTGCCATTTATGGGGCGAATTTTTCTCTCCACTGACAATGTCAAGAACTACTTTAGTGGCAGAAGCCCCACAGATGTCCCAATGATACTGGAAGAAGTGAGCTAGAAAGCCATCAAGCCTTTGTGGAAAACATCTGAAAATAGTGTTATCTTTACTTCTTCTTCTTCATAGGGAGCCATTAAAATCTTGTTCACTGTCGTTGTGACCTTAACTAGTACATGTTGTACTACCTCGGGTACCCCTTGCACCCTTTCAAACGTGTACAAATTTTGATAAAAAAGTCCATCGCCAACTGTTGCATCTCAGCCAGGTCCTCTATGATTTTGCTGTATGGTTTTTGCAAAGACTTTATCAGATTCTTCCTATGCCGGATTGATGCCCTGAGATGGGAAAATGTGTATTTCTATCACCAGCCAAGAGCCACTCCATTCGAAACCTCTAGCGCCACATCAACTCCTCACGGAGATACAACTCAATTAAGCGGTCATTGATTTTAATTTCGGCGTGACTTGGATTGGTCCTAGCCGCGTCATCGCACAACCTTTCAAGTTCCTTTTCCAGTTTCTCATCACGCACAACATCAAACATGGATTTTCTCAACTCTCCCAAATTTTTAGCAAGTGCTGCTAACTTGGCACGAACAACACTCACCGTTAGATTGTGACTGTTGGGATCCCATGTAGAACGGATGGCCTGTTTTAATTATGCATGAGAATCCCATATGACCTCATATCCAAAGAGCTTCTCAGTTTTCTTATTTCTTTTGGTAGAGTCTAGTTTCAAAAGGATTGGTTAGTGATCTAAAGTCATTGTTGTAGCATGATCAACCATCGCCAAAGGAAACAGTGAACACCGGTTGGCCGATGCAAGCACCCTATCAAGTCAAACCCATGTAATGATCCCCCTGCCAGCTTTTTCTAGAAGGTCCACTTCCTCCCCTGGTATTCTAGATCAATCAGGCCGCATACATAAATGACGTCACGAAATCCTTGCATTTGTGTTTGGCTCCTCTGGACAATACCGTCATGTTCATCATACCTAAATACTTCGTTAAAATCTCCTAAGCAAACCCAAGGAAGATCATTCAAAGTAACCATGCCCTTCATTGTATCCCAAGTTCCTTGTCGAATATGTGTTTGTGCTTCACCATATAAACATGAAAGTCTCCATGGATCTCCACGAAGACCACTAAGTTTAGCATCAATATGGTACTTTGAGTAACCCAAAACTTCTATCTTTATTTCGTTATTCCAAAACAAAGCTGGCACGTCTCCGTCGGGGAAACTGATCCACGAACACCTATGGGGTCGGCGGACCGAGCCCCTTTCGGTTCGGCGGGGGGCGGAGATCACACGAAGAGCAGATCGAGGCGAAGCACACGAGCGGTTTACCCAGCTTCGGGGCTCTCCGGAGAGATAACACTCCTACTGCTACTTGTTTGATTATCTTGTGTTCTTGCTCCAGAGAGAGAGCGTAGTGTTTTTCTGGGTTCCGAACTAGTCGAACCCGGCGAACCCCCTCTACGTTGCACATGGGCCTCCTTTTATACGCTAAAGGGGTCACCGACAGGTGACAACGCAAAGAAGGGCACAAATGTAAAAAGCGAGGTGGTTGGTACAGTTACTTGTATAGTGCACCCTACCTAACCCTGACGGCAGGGGACAAGGGCATTAAATGCCCATCTGAGTCGCCCAAACAGTGCAGAAAAGGACCGTTAGGGGCGCCACCATTCGCCACGATGGCGATCTTGTCAGCTTCGCATGCCACTGCGCACCGCTGGCTGCACAGCCTCCCGCCACGCGCGCCTGGAGAGGCCCCCAGAGCGACATGTTGGTGGATGCGCTGGAGCGTGGGCACAGAGTGGCCGCCTGCCGCGGCAAGCGCCTTGCCGCTGCTGTTATCTTGTCGGGTCCGGAAGCTTGTCGCTCACCGGGCCTCGAGGTACCTTGGTTGGTCTTCCCGGCAAGCTCCTCTTGCCGGGGCCTTGTTGCCTTGCCGGAACGCGTGGCGCGTCGCGGCAAGTTCCTTGGAGTGCCTTGGTTGGCCTTCCCGGCAAGCTCCTCTTGCCAGGGCCTTGTCTCCTGAGCTTAAATACTTTGTTCTTGAATGGCTCCAAGGGAACCACGGAGGATCTTGGCGTTCGCCCGGCAAGCCTTGCCGCGGGGTGCTGCAACTGCCCGTGCACAAGTTTGGGGTACTAGGGTACCCCTGTTCTAGTACACCGACAGGAGCCCCCGGGCCTGGGCCAGACACGTTGCCGAGCGCTGTTGGGCCAGGCCCAAGACAGGGCACGGGCACACGCGGACTGGGCCACGCCGAATCTTGCTCCGTATCCACCGCGCTCTCCCCTAACGGCACGCGTTGAATGCGGCGTCGTGGGAGAGATCGTGGGTGGTTCTTTATTCGGAAGGGTGAAACGTCCGCCCTGTCTCTCTTTATAAGCAGAGGAAACAGGGGCAGTTCGTTCCCCCTCGCTGGTTGCTACTACTCCATCTTCACGAACCTCCGCCGCTCCCCCCTTCTTCTCGAAGCCGAGAGAGCAGCGCTCCGCCCCCCATTGCCACCAGCATCACCAGCGCCGTCGACCTCCCCCACCACCTCCGCTATGGCTCCAAAAGCCGACAAGGGAAAGGGCGTGAAGTCGGCCGAGGCGCAGCGGCTCGCGGCGCTGCGGAAGGAGCGGGCGATCTTCTCCCCCCAGCTTGGCGCGAAGGAGCTGAGGGAGTACTTCTACCTCTTTTGGGCGACGGAGACGTGCGCGCATCTGCACACGAGGGTACTCCCGGCCGCTGCTTCGGAACTGGCTCCAAACGGGTACCCATTCTTCGCGCTGTTCTTCTATTGCGGGCTTTGCCCGCCCTTCTTGGAGTTCTTCTGTGATATCATGAACACCTACGGCCTCCACCTCCTTGATTTCACCCCCAACGCCGTTCTGACCATGGCAGTTTTCGCACATTTGTGCAAAAACTTTGTCGGAGTCCACCCCAATGTTGCCCTTTTCCGCCACTTCTTCATGCCTCGGGTAGAGAGAGGAGAGCCGCTTGCCGGAGGGATCGCCTGGATCTCGAGAGTCGGCAAGAAGGAGGCGTACTTGGAGGGTGAGCTCCGTAGCAAGTGGGAGGAGTGGAGAGCGGAGTGGTGCTGGATCGTCGAGGAGAATCCGCAGCCCTTCACCGCCGTGCGCCAAGCTCCAATAGTGCGCGGCAATGACTGGAGCAACGTGGCCCCGGAAGACGAGAGGCTGAAGATCGCCATTACTAGGATCCTTTGCCTCAGGCTTGCCGGGCTCACTGTAGGCGCTGTAGGCGCAGATTTCCTCCGCTGCCGCATCGCCCCCCTGCAGGAGAGGGGGAGGCCCGCCTGGGAATTCAAGAACTCGGCGGACATCATGAGGCTGCGGCCGGGCCTCAACTACAACTTCACCGTCTTGGAGCTGGATGCAATGCTCCTGGAGTTGTTCAAACGCGATCCCCAGCACCCATTCACGCTGGCGAGGGGCGTCGTTCCTTTGTGCAATAATTCTTCGCTTGACCGGATCTGCGCCATGATGCCTTTGTGCGATTCACACGGAATCGTTTCAACTTGGCAAGAGCCTGCGGATGACGTCGTGCAAGCGTTCTTCGACAACTTGGAGGAAGTGCCGGTCCGCGCTGACGAGCAGAAGAGCCTCACCCGTGACACCACTGACGAGGAGCTGCAGCGCATCGCCACTAGGGCGGAAGAGGCTGCGACCGCAGCTGCCGCGAGCGCGTTCGGGTTCACTATGGAGGAGGTGGAGGCGGCAGAGGCGGCAAACCTCGCCGAGCGCGCGGAGTTCATTGGCGAGGAAGAGCCTGCCGACTCTGAAGCTGAGCCGAGCGAGGCCGGCGAGGAAGAGCCCGAGCCTTCAGAAAGCTTGCCGCAGGCGGAGCCCCCGGCCCCGCTAAGAAGGCGTCTTCGCAGGGCCGCGGACGTAGCGGGGCGGCAGCCGGGTCAACAGCCGCCAAGCCGTGCGACACGCTCTACCGCGGCAAGCAATGTTGCCGCGGGAGCGCCTCACGCAGCAGCGGCAACTGGAGCGGGATCTTCTCGGGCCACCGCCACCGCCCCCGCCAAGCGGGCAAGGGATCCTACTCCTCCGCCTCGCCGCACCGGAGGGGAGCCGGACTTCGATCTTTCCGCGCTCAGCTCCGGCGAGGAGGAAGAAGAGTAAGTTTCTTTGGTGCTCTTGTAGTTCTTCAATCTTGCTGTTTTTATCTTGTATCTGACTTGCTTCAATCTGAACTTCTTTCTTTTCAGGACGCTGGCCCAGAGAGCGGCGAAGAGGGCCAAGGCCGCGGTGATTGCCATCGAAGATGACCCCACCGTGTCAGCAGGGGGTGGGTCCGAGACCACCTTGACGGACCCGGCAACCACTCCTCAAAGCAGCCCCCAGCTCAGCCCCCAGCATAAGTTCATAGTTAGCTTTCTACTGTCAGGCGCGCATGAGTGCTTTTTCCTTTGTTGATATCTTGCTTGTTGATTTGTGTAGGAGCAGAGCAGCCATATCAGGAGCGCCCGGAAGCTGGTCCTGAAGTGCCATCTGCTTCGACTACGCCGCCAAGGGAGGAGTCCCGGGCAAGGGAGCACTCTCCGGCAAGGGAGAACTCTCCGGCAAGGGACAACACCGTCGATCCTGCGGCGGCCGAGACCGCAACTGCAGATCTTGGCACAGGTAATTCACTTGTCCAAAAACTTTCCCTTGGGTTCTTCTTCTTCTAATTTTCTTCTCTTGGATTTTTGATTGATTTTTCTCCCTTCTTCGTTCTTCAGACCCATCTGCTGCTGAGCCAATGGAGACAGAGGGCGCCGGCGAGGAAGGCGCGCATGGCAGCACTGACGCCGCCGCCGCCAATGAAGAAGGGGCCGGTGCTGATGAGACCGCCGGCGAGGAGGCTGCCGCCGTAGAAGCCGGCGAGGGGTCGGGCGATCGCACTGACGACCCTGAGGCCGCAGGAGCACCAGGCGCTGCGCCGACCGCCGATCCCTCTGCCGCTGCTGCGGAGCCGGGCTCCGAGGAGCCCCAGCCCGGCGCCTACTTGAAGGACGGCGACGATATCTTCATCAAGCTACCCTGGGCGTCGAGCTCCAGGGCGCCGGTCGAGGGGGAAACTTTCGATGAGGAGGTGCTCGCCTCCGCTGGACTGTCGTTGGTCGACGCGCCCAGCAGCAGCAGTGGCGAGCCTGAGGAGGAGCAGCTACTGCGGAAGCTGCTGTCACTCTACCGCGCACGGCAAGCCAAGCTGGCTTCCCGGGAAGCGCTTGTCGTGAAGGCGGGAGTTGATATGGAGAAGCGCGCGGAGGAGCTCCGGGGTCATAATCAAGAAGCTCTTCGGTCCCTGGCACAGGAGCGGGAGCGACTCGCCGAGGAGCGCACGGCCTTTCTTCTCGAGAAGGCCGAAGCTGAGGAGGAACAAAGGCTGGCCGCCGAGAAGCAGTCCGCGCGAGAAGGCGAATTGGTGCAGCGGAAGGCCAACCTCGACAGCTACGAGGAGGAGCTCGCCGAGCGTGAGCAAGCACTTGGCGGGGCGCTCAAGGAAGCAAAGGACGCTGCCGCAACCGCAGAGGTCGCCAAGAAAGAGCTGGAGTAGAAGGTGGCGCAGCTGGAGGCCAACATCGGGAAGAGCGGCGAGGAGCTTGCCGCGCTCAAGCGTGAGTGTGAGAAGGATGCTGCCGCCCACGGTGAGCTGCAAGGTCTTCTCGCTGAGAGGGGCAAGGAGCTCAGCGCCGCCAAGGATTCCAATGCAGACCTGAAGTTGAAGCTGGCCACGCTGGCGCAGACGCTGGACGACGCCAAGGAGCGGGAGAAAACCTTGTCGGAGAAGGTCAAGGCTGACAAGGCGCTGCTGGAGAGCATCGCAGTTACCCAGAACTCATTCAGAGATACTGTGGAGCACTGGACCGAGGGTCTGGTGAATATTTCCGCAGTCATCGACGAGGAGTTGGCGCAGCTGGGGATGGAGGACTTTGGGTATCCCTTCGACGAGAATCTCCAACCCAGCGCCAAGCTCAGCCTGTTCTTCAAGGGCATGGCGACGGCACTCCAGCAGCTCCGAGAGAGGATCCCAAAGCAACTGGCCGACGAGTCGCGCAGAATCTGCGCCGGGGTTCTCCAGAAGGTGCTGATGAAGGTGGCCTTCCGCAATCCAGGCCTCAGCTTCACCAACGTCCTCAAGTCCTTGCCGCCAGACGCCGATCGGGACGCACTCAAGGCCCTTGTCGCGCCCATTGTGGACAAGGTGAGCGAGATCAAGAGGGTTGAGGGCGATCGCGTAGACTAGGCCGCCCATTTCTTCTTTTCCCTTATCGCTGCTAATCATGTTATGAAAACAGTCTGTTAGAGCTGCGACAAGTTATCTTGTAATATAACTTTATTTCTGTTATCAATTCCTATGTTATTTCCTCTACTAGATTCCTTCCTTTGTATGTTTTTACCCTACGCTTCTAGGGAACTTGTCGGCGTAGGCACCCGAGCCGCGAGCGCTGAGTGCGGAACGTCAGCAGCCTGTTGGCGGTGCTGCTTCCGACAAGAAACCTTGTCGCGACTAGATGCAACACACTTAAGTTGTTGAGCGGACTCGAAACAAAGTAAGGGCGCAACTAGCCACGAGTTGGTTCCTCCGCGCACATGTTTTCCATACAAAGCAGGGTCGTTCGAGGAAGATAACTCAAAAATTTAAAAACTGATTGCTCAAACTTTGGCAACTTAGCTTTTCTGTCGTTTGCTTCCCGGCAAGGCAAAACTTTGCTTGAACGACGCCTGGTCCATACCACAATCCTCTCCTCCCCCCCGGCAAACTTGTGTGCGAGGGAACCTTCTTTTCCTTTGTTGAAAAGAAGAAAGAAGAGAAAATAATGATATGGAGCCCTTCGGCTCGTTATTGCTTACCAGATGCAGGTGCTGCACAAAGTGTCAGATAACGCATGCAAGAAAGAAACTAATGCATGAAATGGACAAGTTGTGCGGAGCACATGGGGTTGTATTTATGCACGGGATCTGCGCCCGGCTTTGTACAAAGGATTACATGCAACAGCGGCAAGACTTGTACAAAAGGTGGTTGCCGGAACGGGTTCCGGCAACCGCGCCTTATGGGAAAAACTTATGAAGATGTTCTATGTTCCAGGAGTTGCTCACCGGAATGCCATCTTCGGTCTCAAGGCGGACAGCGCCGGGCCTAGTGACTCGTTTCACCCGATAAGGGCCTTCCCACTTTGGCGTCAACTTGTTGGAATTCTTGGCGGACTGAACGCGCCGAAGAACAAGGTCGCCTTCCTCGAAGCTTCTAGCCTTAACTTTGCGGCTATGGTAGCGGCGCAAAGCTTGCTGGTATCGAGCAGCTCGTACAGCAACCTGAAGACGATCTTCCTCAAGGAGCAGCGCGTCGTCTTGTCGCAGCTATTCTTGCTCAAGCTCATCATAAGCGAGCACTCGAGGCGATCTGTATACGAGTTCCGTGGGGAGAACTGCCTCTGCTCCATAGACTAGAGCGAAAGGCGTCTGGCCAGTGGCTCGATTTGGCGTCGTTCTAATCGACCAAAGAACCACCGGCAGCTCCTCGATCTAGTTTCTTCCGCACTTGCGCAGCCTGTCGAAAGTTCTGGTCTTGAGCCCGTGCAGCACTTCAGCATTTGCCCTCTCTGCTTGACCGTTGCTTCTCGGATGAGCAACAGAAGCGAAGCAGACCTTGGCGCCAAGGTCTTGGACGTACTGCATGAAGGTGCAGCTCGTGAATTGCGTGCCGTTGTCGGTGATGATCCTGTTAGGGATCCCGAAATGGCAAACAATTGACCTGAAGAACTTGACTGCTGACTGTGCTGTCACCTTCCTCACTGGCTGCACTTCCGGCCACTTTGTGAACTTGTCGATTGCGACGTACAAGTACTCAAAGCCCCCGACAGCTCGGGGGAAAGGGCCGAGGATATCGAGCCCCCAGACCAAAAATGGCCAGGATAAAGGGATCGTCTGGAGAGCTTGAGCTGGCTGGTGTATCTGTTTGGAGTGGAACTGGCATGCTTCACACTTGGTTACTTGTGCAGTTGCATCCTGGAGGGCTGTCGGCCAAAAGAAACCTTGCCGGAAAGCTGTGCCGGCAAGTGCTCTTGTGCCAATGTGGTGGCCACATATGCCTCCATGTATCTCTGCCAACAGCTTTTGTCCATCTTCCCGGCAAATACACTTCAATTTCACACCGTTGACTCTTCTTCTGTACAGTATGCTATCGACAAACTGGTACATACTTGACTGCCGGGCTACTTTTTCCGCTTCTTCTTGCTCTTCGGGAAGTTCTCCTGTCCGAAGGAAATGGACAATCTGCTGTGCCCATGCTGGAGCTTGTGGCTCGACAACAAGGACTAAAGGCACATCTGCTGCCGTGGGAACATCCGCTTCTACGGCAAGGACTTGCGGCCCTACCGGAGCTTGATGTTCCCCGGCAAGCTTGACGGAGCAAAACTTGTCGGGAACGTCTGCTTCAACGGAACAAACCATAAGGCTTGCCGGAGTAGACTGCCCCTCAGCATCCTTGGTGTTGATCTTGGGGACTTTCTTGGCGGCGGCTTCGGGGAGCTCTGCCGGAAAGTAGTCACCAGAAACCAACTTCCTCTTCTTGCTTTGTCCAGTTGATGGTGTTATGAATGGTTGATTCAACTTGTGCACAAAGATCCCTGGTTCCACAGGTAACTTTAGTGCGGCGCACTTTGACAGGCCATCAGCAATGTCATTCTGAGCTCTTGGGATATGCTCCATCTGTAGGCCGTCAAAGTGCTCTTCTAGCTTCCTCACTTCATCAACATATGCTTCCATCAATGGACTCTGGTAGTTCTTGTTCACTTGGCGGACGACAAGCTGTGAGTCACTCCTGACAATGAGCTTCTTGATCCCAAGGTCTGCTGCGATTCTAAGACCGGCAAGAAATCCTTCATACTCTGTAGTATTGTTGGTTGCTTGCTCCTTGGGAAAGTGCATCTGGACTACGTACTTGAGGTGCTCTCCGGTGGGCGCGACAAGCAGCACGCCCGCACCGGTGCCTTGCAGCGAGAAGGCACCATCAAAGTACATCAGCCACTCTTTGCTTGCCTCTTTGACGGGGATGCTCGTCTCTGGAATTTCTTCATCTGGTGTTGGCGTCCATTCTGCTATGAACTCTGCCAATGCTCTGCTTTGGATAGTTGAAGTGCTCTCAAACTTGAGGCCAAAGCTTGACAGTTCCAGCGCCCACTCGACAATCCTGCCTGTCGCTTCTGGATTTTGCAGTATCCTCTTCAGCGGAAAGCGAGTGACGACTGTGATCTCATGTGCTTGGAAGTAATGGCGCAGCTTTCTCGAGGCCATGAGGAGGCCGAAAAGCAACTTCTGCACACCAGAGTACCTTGATCTAGCCCCCTGTAGAAGGGAACTGACAAAGTAAACTGGACGCTGCACCATTCTCTTCTGCATCTTATCATGCTCCTGCGCAGATCCATCTCTGTCGGGACCAGAGCTTGTCGGCGAAGCCCCCTGCTTGTCGCTGGATGCATCTGCCGTGGTTGCTGGCTCATCATCTGTCTCCCTCTCTGCCACTAACGCAGCACTAACCACTTGATTGGTTGCCGCTATATATAGCAGCAACTTCTCTTGCGGCTTAGGTGCGACAAGTGTTGGAGTGGAGGATAGGTATCTCTTCAAGTCCTGCAGCGCAGCCTCCGCCTCCGGAGTCCATTTTATTGGACCTGCCTTTTTCAAAATTTTGAAAAATGGCAGGGCGCGCTCAGCAGATCTAGAGATAAGCCTGCTGAGAGCAGCCACGCAACCGGCAAGCCTTCGTACATCCTTGACACGCTTTGGTGCTTCGATCTGCTCAATGGCCTTGATCTTGTTGGGATTGGCTTCAATTCCCCGCTGAGACACGAAGAACCCGAGAAGCTTGCCAGAAGGGACTCCAAATATGCACTTCTCGGGGTTAAGCTTGAGGTTGATCTTGCGCAGATTTGCAAATGTCTCGTCTAAATCTTGAATCAGGGTCGCCCTATTCTTGCTCTTGACCACTATGTCATCCATGTAGGCTTCCACATTTCTGTGCATCTGTGGCTCAAAAGCGTGGTGGACTACCCTTGCGAATGTTGAACCTGCATTCTTCAAACCGAAAGGCATCCGTACGAAGCAGTACATGCCACACGGGGTGACAAATGCGGTTTTCTCTTCATCCTCTTCTTCCATGAAGATCTGATGGTATCCTGAGTATGCATCAAGAAATAAAAGAAAATCACATCCGGCTGTGGAGTCAACAATCTGGTCAATGCGCGGCAAGAGAAATGGGTCTTTGGGACAAGCTTTATTAACATCAGTGAAGTCAATACAAAGCCTCCATTTCCCGTTAGCCTTGCGCATGACAACAGGATTGGCTAACCACGTGGGATGGAGCACTCCTCTGACAAGGCATGCTGCTTCCAACTTCTTAATTTCTTCTGCGATGAATTCTTGGCGCTCCACTGCCTGTTTCCTGACTTTCTGCTTAACGGGCCGCGCATGAGGACAGACGGCAAGGTGGTGCTCAATTACTTTCCTGGGAACACCGGGGATATCATACGGTTGCCACGCAAACACGTCGACATTCGCCCACAGGAAAGCAACGAGCGCGCTTTCCTATTTGGGGTCAAGAGTGGCGCTGATGGTGAAGGTACCACCAGTGCCGTCCTCCTTGGCGGACCCCTTCTTGGTCTCAGGTGGAGCTGCCATTGCCTTCTTACGCTTGCCGGTGGAGCTCGATGGTGCGTCCTCGAAGGTAGCGCAACACTCCGAAGAGGTGCGCTTGCCGGAGTAGGCATTAGAGCTCTTGCCGGACTTGGTCTTCTTCTTCCCCCCGGGAGCTTCAGCGGCAAGTGTCTTGCGTTCTGCTGCGGCTGCTGCTTCCCGGTAGATCTTGTCGGCACAGATAAGAGCATCCTTCTTGTCGCCAGGGACAGAGATGACACTTATCGGGCCTGGCATTTTCAGTACGTTGTACGCATAGTGAGAGGCTGCCATGAACTTGGCGAGTGCCGGACGGCCAAGGATTCCGTTGTAAGGTAATGGAAAGTCAGCAACATCAAACATGACCCTCTCAGTCCTGAAGTTCAGCTCGCTGCCAAATGTTACCGGCAACGTGATCTTTCCCTTCGGCTTGCTCCTTCCCGGGTTGATTCCTTGAAATGTACCGGTCTCTTCGAGCTCGCTGTCAGGGATCTGGAGTTTCTGGAGCACCGCGGAGGAGATCAGGTTCAAGCCGGCCCCACCGTCAACTAGCATCTTAGTGACCTTGAGGTTGCGGATTGTTGGTGAAACCAACATCGGCAAGCACCCGACCGCAGTTATGCGATCAGGGTGGTCCTTAATATCAAAGATGATAGGCGTGCTGGACCATTTCAGAGGCTTGCGTGACTCGACGGGTGGTTCTGCTGCATTAACTTCCTGCACCCACTGCTTGAGCTGACGGTGCGAGGTATGCAGAGAAGCACCACCGTCAACGCACAAGACCTCTGTGGCTTTCTGGAACTCCTGCTCATCAGTCTCCTCATCATCCATGTCTTCATCGTCGTCGTCATCTTCATCCTTGTCGCGGCCGCGAGGAGGTCTGTCTCCTTGCCGCTGCTTGGCCTTGCCGCGGCGTCCTCCTCGGCCGGGACGTTTCTTGCCGGATCCCCCAGCACCTTCCTGGGCCTTCTCCTTGTCGCGCCGCTCGTATTCAGCTTTCTGTTCCTCAACAAGCTGCTCGACTTTTTTGCAGCTCTGGAGATCATGGCCCTTGGTGCGGTGGATCTTGCAATACTGCTTGTTGGTGCCGTCCTGCTTGTCGGCGACCGCCACCTCCGCGGCAACCTCCTTGCCGGAGTCACCAGCTTTGGCTTTCTTGGCCCCACCACCGTTGCCGGACTGCTCAACAACTAGCACCTCTTTGCCTTTCCTCTTCCTGTTGTTCCGCCGCCGGTTTTTCCTTGTCGGGGCAGCATCTTCATTGTTAGATCCTCCTGCTCCTACATTCTCTCCGGGGAGTCTCCTCCCTTCCTCAGCACGTGCACACTTGTCGGCCAGTGCATATAACTCACTGACGTCCCTGATCTTGCACATCGCCATTTCCTCCCACATCCTGCGGTTTCGCACGTTCTGATGGAACACGCTGATCACCGCGGCAGGGTGGACGTCTGGGATGTTGTGTTGCACACTGCTGAATCTCTGAATGTACTTGCGCAGGGGCTCTCCTTCCTTCTGGGCGAGCAGATGAAGATCACTCTCCTGGCCATGAGGCTTGTGTCCGCCTGTGAAGGCGCCGACAAACTGATGGCACAGATCATCCCAAGAGGATATGGAGTTGTCCGGCAAGTGCATGAGCCAGGATCTGACGTTGGGCTTGAGCACCAGCGGGAAGTAGTTGGCAAGGATCTTGTCATCCCGTCCCCCGGCAGCCTGCACCGCAATGGTGTAGATGCTGAGGAACTCCGACGGATGCGTCTTGCCGTCATACTTCTCCGGTACGTCTGGCTTGAAGTTCTTCGTGCTGGGCCACTGGACTTGCCGCAGCTCACGAGTGAACGCAGGGCAACCTACCGCGTACGGCAGATCGCCTGGTTCCCCTGGCGCATGCATGTCAATAGAGGGCCCAGCATGCTTGTCGGATTGACGTCGCGCTTCTCTTCGGCGCTTGATGCGAGTTCGAGCGTCTTCTTGTTGTCGATCATGAAGAACTTGGCGCTGATCGCGACGAGCTCGTGGATCCGACGATGTGGTGGAGTCGCTGTCGAGGTGGATCCGGCGAGTCGGCGATCTTGGCCTTCGGGGTGGTGATTGCATGGTAGTTGCACCTCCACCCGTTTCGTCGCTACCGGCTCGCGCCCGGCAACCTTGCCGCGGCGGCGATGCGCTCGGCCGCCGTGGAGTGTCACCGTTGGCGTAGCCGATGAGACTCTGAATGGTGGCCCTCCATTCATCGATCTTGTCCGACGTCGGAGGGTAATCTAGGAGCAGTTGAGCTCGCGCCAAAGCTTCTGCTGGAGTGGTGGGTGGCAGTGGCGGACGGCGTGAGGAGCGGGACGTGCTCGGACTTCTAACTATGTTAGAAGGAGCAGTATCCCGTCCAAGCGACCGTGCCCCGCTCGTGCCAGCACGCTGGCGTGCATGCTGGTCTTGAGCGCCCCGAGATCCACCAGCTTGGTCTTGGCCTATCATGCGTATGGCACTGCGAGTGCCATGATGCTGTTGGTCTTGCGCCTCCTGAGAGTGGCGCGGAATATGTACAGTCGCCGAGGTTTGTGCAGCCTTGTCCTTGGACCTGGCAGCATCATAAGCTTCCTCGTCGATGTCCATTCTTCCGCCGGCGTCCATTCCACCACCCGTTTGCTCCAACGGTGGCGGAAGTGACGTGGACGGAGCGGCTGCCGCCGAAGTCTTCTTCTTTGGTGGCATGTTGATGAAGGGAATGAAGATCTAGCTCGTGTGAATGCCGGATCAGGTTCACACAATCTCGACGCCCCCTACCTGGCGCGCCAAAGATGTCGGGGAAACTGATCCACGAACACCTATGGGCCGGCGGACCGAGCCCCTTTCGGTTCAGCGGGGGGCGGAGATCACACGAAGAGGAGATCGAGGCGAAGCACACGAGCGGTTTACCCAGCTTCGGAGCTCTCCGGAGAGATAACACTCCTACTGCTGCTTGTTTGATTATCTTGTGTTCTTGCTCCCGAGAGAGAGAGCATAGTGTTTTTCTGGGTTCCGAACCAGTCGAACCCGGCGAACCCCCTCTACGTTGCGCATGGGCCTCCTTTTATACGCTAAAGGGGTCACCGACAGGTGGCAACGCAGAGAAGGGCACAAATGTAAAAAGCGAGGTGGTTGGTACAGTTACTTGTACAGTGCACCCTACCTAACCCTGACGGCAGGGGACAAGGGCATTAAATGCCCGTCTGAGTCGCCCAAACAGTGCAGAAAAGGACCGTTAGGGGCGCCACCGTTCGCCACAATGGCGATCTTGTCAGCTTCGCATGCCACTGCACACCGCTGGCTGCACAGCCTCCCGCCACGCGCGCCTGGAGAGGCCCCCAGAGCGACAAGTTGGTGGATGCGCTGGAGCGTGGGCACAGAGTGGCCGCCTGCCGTGGCAAGCGCCTTGCCGCTGCTGTTATCTTGTCGGGTCCGGAAGCTTGTCTCTCACAGGCCTCGAGGTACCTTGGTTGGTCTTCCCGGCAAGCTCCTCTTGCCGGGGCCTTGTTGCCTTGCCGGAGCGCGTGGCGCGTCGCGGCAAGTTCCTTGGAGTGCCTTGGTTGGCCTTCCCGGCAAGCTCCTCTTGCCGGGGCCTTGTCTCCTGAGCTTAAATACTTTGTTCTTGAATGGCTCCAAGGGAACCACGGAGGATCTTGGCGTTCGCCCGGCAAGCCTTGCCGCGGGGTGCTGCAACTGCCCGTGCACAAGTTCGGGGTACTAGGGTACCCCTGTTCTAGTACACCGACAGTCTCCAACATATCTTTATTTTTTTATTGTTCCATGCTATTATAGTATCAATCTTGGATGTTTATTATGCAATTATATATCATTTTTTAGGACTAACCTATTAACCTACTATTTAGTGCCAATTGCTGCTTTTGCTTGTTTTTGGCTTTTTAGAAAATCAGTACCAAATAGAGTCCAAACTCTACGAAACTTTTTGATGATTTTTTTGGACCAGAAGGGACCCTAGAAGCTTCGGGAGAAGACCCGCGGAGCCGCGAGGCACCTCTTGACCTAATTACACTTCTATAAATTCCCAAATATTCCCAATACATCAGGAGTCATCCGAAACACTTTTTCCGCCGCCGCAAGCCTCTGTTCTTTCGCAATCCCAACTAGAGGCCTTCTCTGGTACTCTGCCGTAGGGGGAATCGATCATGAAGGGCTTCGACATCAACCTTGCTGCCCTTCCGATAATGCGTGAGTAGTTTACCTCAGACCTACGGGTCTAGTAGCTAGATGACTTCTTCTCTCACTTTGTTCTTCAATACAATGTTCTTCTTGGTGTTGTTGGAGTTCTATTCGGTGTAATCTTTTTTGCGACGTGTTTGTTGGAATTCGGTGAATTGTGGGTTTATGATTAGATTATTCATGAATATTATTTGAGTCTTTTCTGAATTCTTATATGCATGATTATTATAGCTTTGTATTTCTCTACGATCTATCTGTTTGGTTTGGCCAACTAGATTGATTTATCTTGCAATGGAATATGTGCTTTGTGATGGGTTGGATCTTGTGGTGTTCAATCCCAGTGACACAAAGGGACATGACACGTATTTGTCTTGTTGCCATTAAGGATACAAAGATGGGGTTTATTCATATCTATTGGGTTTACTTTGTCTAGATCATGTCATTTTGCTTAAGGTGTTACTCCGTTCTTTATGAACTTAATACTCTAGATGCATGTTGGATAGCGGTCGATGTGTGGAGTAATAGTAGTAGATGCAGGCAGGAGTCCGTCTACTTGTGTCAGACGTGATGCCTACATACATGATCATTTCCTTCGATATCGTCATGATTATTCACTTTTCTATCAATTTCCCAACAGTAATTTGTTTACCCACCGTATGTTATGTTCAAGAGAGAAGCCTCTAGTGAAAAGTATGGTCCCCAGGTCTATCTTTTATCATATATAAAATCCAAAACTACTTTGCTGCAATTTATTTACCTTTATTTTATTTTGTGTTTTAGTCTGTCTATTTATCTATCACTATGAGATTTAATCCTTGCAATTAACCGCCAAGGGATTGACAACCCCTTGTTTGTGTTGGGTGCAAGTATTTGCTTTTGTGTGTGTAGGTGCTGCTAACGAGTTTCTACGTGGTTCTCCTACTGATTGATAACCTTGGTTCTTAATTGAGGGAAATACTTATCTCTACTATACTGCTTCATCCTCTCATCTTCGAGGAAATCCCAACGCTGCTCACAAGTAGCAAAAGCCAAGCCACCACTTCTACCAGTGGCATCAATAGCATAAGAACAATCAAAACTTGAAGTGTTTGCTAATTTTTCAGATCGCTCTCTACTATCTGAGTTTCAACTATACAAATTTTTAGGGGAAAACTTTAACGTGAGTTCACGTACCTCTTGAACTGTTGGGGGGTTGTTGTTACCCCGAAAGATTCAGCAAAGAAGACTCATTGCGTCTGACGGTCCTCCGTCGGGGAGGCCGCCGATCACACATCATTGTTCTTTACAACCACATCCAACATCTTCCCACCTCATGAATTGCTTCTCTCATTCGCCTGCACCATCTTGGGCCTCTTTGGATAATGTTTGGCTAGTGGGCTAGGAGGCACCCTGCTCCCGGGAGTTGCTGGTAAAGGAATAGTACCACCATTGTCGCCCCACCTAAACAAGTCTAGTTCCTCGGGTAGAAGGGGACTTCAGATCAATACTATCACCTAAAGACAGCTTCCGGCTAGGGTCAGCCTCCTCCATCTCAACATCTTAGTTCTTTGCTTTGTCTTTGAAAACAAAATCTCCAACGCTTGCACCACCGAACACATCATCACAGCTACTACATATTGCCCCCTTGTCGCATGCCCTTGTAAAAATGAGAGCCGAGGGAATGCCATCACCATGTTACTTGAACTAATGGCCCATCATGCCGCAAACCTGACACCAATTCGGAAGGTGCTCGTACTTCACCGTGAAGATTTCGCTCTGTCCTCCTTTAATTAACGAAGTAGCTTTGTTGAGTAGCTTGTAGTCATAAAGTATGATTCTGACCCATAGAAGTTGCCCTGGAAATCAAACGACGATGGCTCAACATCAATGAACTCGCCCACCTTTGAGGCAAACAATCAAAACCCTAAGAGTCCCCTAAGCAACTGAATTGCATTACAAACATATTTGGGTCTAGGTTCAAATCTTCAAACATTGTGCGAGATCCCATGCAGTACGCATGTTTCTGAGAAACCAATAGGTAATAAAGTCATTGTCCATATGCACCGTAACAATTATCATCCATCGTAGATCCTCTGCCGCTGAGCAATTGAGCACAATTTTCCTTTCCATCATTCTCACGAAAGATATTAAAAAGATGAAGCGTAAGAGGCAAACTCAAATCCATTTTTTTGTGGTTTTTTTATAAACTAAACTAGTGATAAAACAAGAAACAAAAAGATTCGATTGCAAGATCTAAAGATATACCTTCAAGCACTCACCTCCCCGGCAACGGCGCCAGAAAAGAGCTTAGTTGACGGGGTGTGAGTGCTGCTTACCTAGCTTCCCCGGCAACGGCGTCAGAAAAGAGCTTGTTGTCTACTACACAACCTTCTTCTTGTAGACGTTGTTGGGCCTGCAAGTGCACAAGTTTGTAGGACAGTAGCAAATTTCCCTCAAGTGGATGACCTAAGGTTTATCAATCTGTGGGAGGCATAGGATGAAGATGGTCTCTCTCAAACAACCCTGCAACCAAATAACAAAGAGTCTCTTGTGTCCCCAACACACCCAATACAATGGTAAATTGTATAGGTGCACTAGTTCGGCGAAGAGATGGTGATACAAGTGCAATATGGATAGTAGATATAGGTTTTTGTAATCTGAAAAATATAAAAACAGCAAGGTAACTAATGATAAAAGTGAGCGTAAACAGTATTGCAATGATAGGAAACAAGGCATAGGGTTCATACTTTCACTAGTGCAAGTTCTCTAAACAATAATAACATAGATAGATCATATAACAATCCCTCAACATGCAACAAAGAGTCACTCCAAAGCCACTAATAGCGGAGAACAAACGTAGAGATTATGGTAGGGTACGAAACCACCTCAAAGTTATCCTTTTTTATTGATCTATTCAAGAGTTCATAGTAAAATAACATAGAGCTATTCTTTCCACTCGATCCATCATAGAGTTAATACTAGAATAACACCTTAAGACACAAATCAACCAAAACCCTAATGTCACCTAGATACTCCATTGTCACCTCAAGTATCTGTGGGCATGATTATACGTTATGCGTCACACAATCTCAAATTCATCCAACCAACACAAAGTACTTCAAAGAGTGCCCCAAAGTTTCTACCGGAGAGTCAAGAAAACGTGTGCCAACCCCTATGCATAGGTTCATGGGCGGAACCCGCAAGTTGGTCACCAAAACATACATCAAGTGGCACGTGATATCCCATTGTCACCATAGATAAACATGGCAAGACATACATCAAGTGTTCTCATCATAAAGACTCAATCCAATAAGATAACTTCAAGAGGGAAACTCAATTTATCACAAGAGAGTAGAGGGGGAGAAAAATCATAAGATCCAACTATAATAGCAAAGCTCACGATACATCAAGATCGTGCCATAGAGAGAACACGAGAGAGAGAGAGAGAGAGAGAGAGAGAGAGAGATCAAACACATAGCTACTGGTACATACCCTCAGCCCCGAGGGTGAACTACTCCCTCCTCGTCATGGATAGCGTCGGGATGATGAAAATGGCCACCGGTGATGGATTCCCCCTCCGGCAGGGTGCCATAACGGGCTCCCGAGAGGTTTTTGGTGGCTACAGAGGCTTGTGGCGGCGGAACTCCCGATCTATCTTCTCCGTGGATGTTTTTAGGGTACGTGGGACTATATAGGCGAAAGAAGTCGGTCGGGGGTGCTCGAGGGGCCCACGAGATAGGGGCACGCCCAGTAGGGGGAGGGGCTCCCCCTATCTCCTGGCCTCCTCGAGGATCTTCTGACGTGAACTCCAAGTCTCCAGGATCATATTCTTCAAAAAAAAATCATGCTGCCGAAGGTTTCATTTTGTTTGGACTCCGTTTGATATTCTTTTTCTTCGAAATACTGAAACAGGCAATAAAACAACAATATGGGCTGGGCCTCCGGTTAATAGGTTAGTCCCAAAAGTAATATAAAAGTGTATAATAAAGCCCGTAATAATTCAAAACAGATAATAAAATAGCATGAATGCTTCATAAATTATAGATACGTTGGAGACGTATCAGCATCCCCAAGCTTAATTCCTACTTGTCCTCAAGTAGGTAAATGATAAAAGAAAGAATTTATGAAGTGTGAATGCTAGAAGGTGCACATGTTTGATCAATGATAATTTCAATCACCTTTTCTAGCATGATAATATGTCATAACAGTAGTTCATCTCATAAAACTTCTCACAATAAAGTAACAAGCTATTCACATGTCAAAGCATAGACCATAAACTTTCTTGAAAACTAGTAAACTTCATTCTCAGTCATCAAACAATTTCAATTCGTCTTATTTTCAGGAATAACAAACTCCACATACTCAACTATCATATAGTCTTCTACAATTGCTAACACTCACACAATACTAATGGTTATGGAGTTTCAATCGGACACTGAGAAAGATAGGGGCTTATAGTGTTACCTCCCAACGTATTCACCTTTGGGTGATGTCAACAATAATAGTTCATGCTAACTTACATCCAATTGGATATATATATCAGGATCTTCCCAACACGAGGTGCTTGCCAAAGGATAAAATGAAAAAGGGAAAGGTGAAGATCACCTTGACTCTTGCATAAAAGTAAAAGACATAAAGTAAAAGATAGGCCCTTCGTAGAGGGAAGCAGAGGTTGTCATGCGCTTTTAGGGTTGGATGCACAAAATCTTAATGCGAATGAACGTCACTTTATTTTGCCACTTGTATATGGACCTTTATTATGTAGTCCGTCGCTTTTATTGCTTCCATAACAAGATCGTATAAAGCTATTTTCTTCACACCAAAAGATCATACATATTTAGAGAGCAATTTTTATTGCTTGCACCGATGACAACTTACTTGAAGGATCTTACTCAATCCATAGGTAGGTATGGTGGACTCTCATGGAAAAACTGGTTTTAAGGAAATTTGTAAGCACAAGTAGTATCTCTACTTGGTGCAAGGAATTTGGCTAGCATGAGGGGGAAAGGCAAGCTCAACATGCTTGAATGATCCATGACAATATACTTTAACTGAGATGTCGGAAAACATAAACCATTACATTGTCTTCCTTGTCCAACATCAACTCTTTATCATGTCATACTTAATGAGTGCTCCCAACTATAAAAGATGTCTAGGATAGTGTATCTATATGTGAAATCTCTCTTCCTTCAATATTCTTTCATGAATTGTTCAAATGACCAATACAATGCTTGCTAACCTTCAATAAATTTACAACCTCTACTTCTTAGATGTGAAGTCATTACTCCCCATGGGATAAGCAAATGAACATATATAATTTCAGATTTATGACAATCAACTCATTCAACCATTTGCTCATAGGATATAAGTGAAGCAAACGAGTAAATGACAAACTACTCCAAAAAGATATAAGTGAAGATCAATGAGTAGCTAAATAATTATGCAACTATGCGAAGACTCTCTCTCATTAAAGAATTTCAGATCTTGGTATTGTATTCAAACATCAAGCAAAACAAAATAAAATGACATTGCAAGGATAGCACAACTCATGTGAAGAAGCAAAAACTTAGGTTCAACCGATACTAACCGATAGTTGTTGAAGAAGAAAGGTGGGATGCCTAACGGGGCATCCCCAAGCTTAGATGCTTGAGACTTCTTGAAATATTATCTTGGGGTGCCTTGGGTATCCCCAAGCTTGAACTTTTGTGTCTCCTTAATTCCTCTCATATCATGGTTTCTCTTTTTATCAAAAGCTTCATCCACACCAAACTCAACAAGAACTCATGAGATAGGTTAGTATAAACCAATACAAAACCTTATCATTTTCTACTATAAAAAATCACTAAAATTATTATTCAACATTGCATACTAAATGTATCTGCATATTTAATACTCCTATCCTCAAATAGAATCATTAAACAAGCAAACATATGCAAACAATGCAAACATAACAGCAATCTGTCAAAACAGTACAGTCTGTAAAGAATGCAAGAGTATCAATACTTCCCTAACTCCAAAAATTATGAAATAAAATTCCCACTGTAGAAGATTTATCAGATATCATTATGCAAAAAGTTTCAACATTATATCATGCTCTGAATTTTCTAGGGAATTTTTGCAACAGCGGTAAACTTTCTGTTTTCAAACAGCAACATGTATACTAGCAAAATAAGCATGGTAAAGGCTATCCTTGACATTTTTATTGAAAATAAAGATGCAAAACATTAATCTAAATAACATCAAGCAAATACTAACAAAATAAAATGACGCTCCAAGCAAAACTCATATCATGTGGTGAATAAAAATATAGCTCCAAGTAAAGTTACCGATGAATGAAGACGAAAGAGGGGATGCCATCCGGGGCATCCCCAAGCTTAGGCTCTTGGTTGTCCTTGAATATTACCTTGGGGTGCCCTGGGGATCCCCAATCTTAGTCTCTTTCCACTCCTTATTCCATAGTCCATCGAATCTTTACCCAAAACTTGAAAACTCCACAACACAAAACTCAACAGAAAACTCGTAAGCTCCGTTAGTATAAGAAAATAAAACCACCACTTAGGTACTGTAATGAACTAATTCTAAATTCATATTGGTGTAATATCTAATGTATTCTAACTTATCTATGGTTCATACCCTCCGATACTACTCATAGATTCATCAAAATAAGTAAACAACACATAGAACACATAATCTGTCAAAAAATAGAACAGTCTGTAGTAATCTGTATCAAACGTATACTTCTGGAACTCCAAACATTCTACCAAATTAGGAAGTCCTAAGAAATTTTTGTACCAATCCAGAGCAACAAGAATTAATCAGATCAGAAGCACGTTTCTGTTAATTAACAAAACTAATTTAGTGGGTGCAGAACTTTCTGATTTTCAGCAGGATCAACACAACTATCACCGTAAGCTATCCTAAAGGTCTTACTTGGCACTTTATTGAAATAAAAGCTATAAAACATGATTAATACAGTAGCATAATCATGTGGACACACAAAAACAGTAAGGCTAAATATTGGGTTGTCTCCCAACAAGCACTTTTTTAATGCCTTTCTAGCTAGGCATGATGATGGCAATGATGCTCACATAAAAGATAAGAACTGAAACATAATGGGAGCATCATGAAGCATATGACTAGCACATTTAAGTCTAACCCACTTACTATGCATAGGGATTTTTTGAGCAAACAACTTATGGGAACAATAATCAACTAGCATAGGAAGGTAAAACAAGCATAGCTTCAAGATTTTAAACACATAGGAAGGAAACTTGACATTATTGCAATTCCTACAAGCATATGTTCCTCCCTCATAATAATTTTCAGTAGCATCATGAATGAATTCAACAATATAACCAGCACATAAAGCATTCTTTTCATGATTTATAAGCATAGAAAATTTACTACTCTCCACATAAGCAAAATTCTTCTCATGAATAGTAGTGGGAGAAAACTCAACAAAATAATTACCATGTGAGGCATAATCCAATTGAAAGATAAAATCATGATGACAAGTTTCATGGTTATCATTATTCCTAATAGCATACAAGTCATCACAATAATCATCATAGATAGCAACTTTGTTCTTATAATCAATTGGAACCTCTTCTGAAATAGTGGAATCATCACTAAATAAAGTTGACACTCTTCCAAATCCACTTTCATCAATATAATCATCATAAATAGGATGCATGCTATCGTCAAAATAAATTTGCTCATCAAAGCTTGGGTGACAAAATATATCATATTCATCAAACATAGCTTCCCCAAGCTTGGGGCTTTGCATATCATTAGCATCATGGATATTCAAGGAATTCATACTAACAACATTGCAATCATGCTCATCATACAAAGATCTAGTACCAAACATTCTAATGCATTCTTCTTCTAGAAATTGAGCACAATTTTCCTTTCCATCATTCTCACGAAAGATATTAAAAAGATGAAGCGTAAGAGGCAAACTCAAATCCATTTTTTGTGGTTTTCTTTTATAAACTAAACTAGTGATAAAACAAGGAACAAAAAGATTCGATTGCAAGATCTAAAGATATACCTTCAAGCACTCACCTCCCCGACAACGGCGCCAGAAAAGAGCTTAGTTGACGGGGAGTGAGTGCCGCTTACCTAGCTTCCCCGGCAACGGCGTCAGAAAAGAGCTTGTTGTCTACTACACAACCTTCTTCTTGTAGACGTTGTTGGGCCTGCAAGTGCATAGGTTTGTAGGACAGTAGCAAATTTCCATCAAGTGGATGACCTAAGGTTTATCAATCCGTGGGAGGCGTAGGATGAAGATGGTCTCTCTCAAACAACCCTGCAACCAAATAACAAAGAGTCTCTTGTGTCCCCAACACACCCAATACAATGGTAAATTGTATAGGTGCACTAGTTCGGCGAAGAGATGGTGATACAAGTGCAATATGGATAGTAGATATAGGTTTTTGTAATCTGAAAATATAAAAACAGCAAGGTAACTAATGATAAAAGTGAGCGTAAATGGTATTGCAATGATAGGAAACAAGGCATAGGGTTCATACTTTCACTAGTGCAAGTTATCTCAACAATAATAACATAGATAGATCATATAACAATCCCTCAACATGCAACAAAGAGTCACTCCAAAGCCACTAATAGTGGAGAACAAACGTAGAGATTATGGTAGGGTACGAAACCACCTCAAAGTTATCCGTTTTGATCGATCTATTCAAGAGTTCGTAGTAAAATAACATAGAGCTATTCTTTCCGCTCGATCCATCATAGAGTTCATACTAGAATAACACCTTAAGATATAAATCAACCAAAACCCTAATGTCACCTAGATACTCCATTGTCACCTCAAGTATCCGTGGGCATGATTATACGTTATGCGTCACACAATCTCAAATTCATCCAACCAACACAAAGTACTTCAAAGAGTGCCCCAAAGTTTCTACCGGAGAGTCAAGAAAATGTGTGCCAACCCCTATGCATAGGTTCATGGGCGGAACCCGCAAGTTGGTCACCAAAACATACTTCAAGTGGCACGTGATATCCCATTGTCACCACAGATAAACACGGCAAGACATACATCAAGTGTTCTCATCATAAAGACTCAATCCAATAAGATAACTTCAAGAGGGAAACTCAATTTATCACAAGAGAGTAGAGGGGGAGAAACATCATAAGATCCAACTATAATATCAAAGCTCACGATACATAAAGATCGTGCCATAGAGAGAACACGAGAGAGACAGAGAGAGATCAAACACATAGCTACTGGTACATACCCTTAGCCCCGAGGGTGAACTACTCCCTCCTCGTCGTGGATAGTGGCAGGATGATGAAGATGGCCACCGGTGATGGATTCCCCCTCCGGTAGGGTGCCAGAACAGGCTCCTGAGAGGTTTTTGGTGGCTACAGAGGCTTGCAGCGGCGGAACTCCCGATCTATCTTCTCCGTGGTTGTTTTTAGGGTACGTGGGACTATATAGGCAAAAGAAGTCGGTCGGGGGGTGCTCGAGGGGGCCACGAGACAGGGGGGCGCGCCCAGTAGGGGGGGGCCTATCTCCTGGCCTCCTCGAGGATCTTCTGACATGAACTCCAAGTCTCCAGGATCATATTCTTCAAAAAAATCACGCTGCCGAAGGTTTCATTTCGTTTGGACTCCGTTTGATATTCCTTTTCTTCGAAATACTGAAACAGGCAATACAACAACAATATGGGCTAGGCCTCCGGTTAATAGGTTAGTCCCAAAAGTAATATAACAGTGTATAATAAAGCCCGTAATCATTCAAAATAGATAATAAAATAGCATGAATGCTTCATAAATTATAGATACGTTGGAGACATATCACTCCTCCATCTTACCCTTCCCCTTCGCCCCCGAAGAGGATCCATCTCCTTGGGACGCCACGATGTCGCCGCTCTCGACCAAGATCGGAAACAAAAACCCTCTCCTTCTAAAGGCTCGAAACCAGGGCCCTACCAAGGTCGGGTAGTGGTATAGAGTCCGCCCCTGATTCAGCCCGAGTAGTCCTGGCTAGATCCTCGGCAAGGGAGCAGAAAATATCAATGACGGCGTGCCGCCGAGAGGACGATGAACCCTAACGAGAGGGAAGATAGGTGATGTCTGCTAGAACCATGTCAGTATTTCCCTAAAGAGGGAAGGGATGATGCAGTATATATAGCGACGGTAGGTATTTCCCTCAGTGATGAGACCAAGGTTATTGAACCAGTAGGAGAACCTCCTCACACCACGTAAACATTACCTACACACAAATAACAAATACTTGCAACCCGACGTGTTAAAGGGGTTGTCAGTCCCTTCCGGGTACGGCGCCTCAAGATAGGCACAAAACATGAGGTAAAAGTGGTAGATAGGATAAATAGATTACAGAACAAATAAATTGCAACAAGGTATTTTTGTATTTTTGGTTTAATAGATCTGAAAATAAATGCAAGAGAAGATAGATCGCAAAAGCAAATATGATGAAAAGAGACACGGGGGCCGCAGGTTTCACTAGTGGCTTCTCTCGAGAAAAATAGCAAACGGTGGGAAAACAATTACTGTTGGGCAATTGATAGAACTTCAAATAATCATGATGATATCCAGGCAATGATCATTATATAGGCATCACGTCCAAGATTAGTAGACCGACTCCTGCCTGCATCTACTACTATTACTCCACACATCGACCGCTATCCAGCATGCATCTAGTGTATTAAGTTCATGAGAAAATGGATTAATGCAATAAGAACAATGACATGATGTAGACGAGATCCGTTTATCTCTTGTGGAGATATATATCTCATCTTGTTATCCTTAGTAGCAACGATACATACGTGTTGGTTCCCCTTCTGTCACTGGGATCAAGCACCGTAAGATCGAGCCCACTACAAATTAAGCACCTCTTCCCATTGCAAGATAAATAGATCAAGTTGGCCAAACAAAACCAAAATATCGGAGAAGAAATACGAGGCTATAATAAATCATGCATATAAGAGATCAAAGAAGACACAAATAACTTTCTTGGATAAAAAGCATAGATCTGATAAACTCAAAGTTCATCGGATCCCAGCAAATAGACCACAAAAGGACTTACATCATATGGATCTCCAAGAGACCATTGTATTGATAATCAAGAGAGAGAGAGAGAGCAAGCCATCTAGCTACTAACTACGGGCCCGCAGGTCTACAAAGAACTACTCACACATCATAGGAGAGGCACCAATGGAAGGGGTGAACCCCTCCATGACGGTGTCTAGATTGGATCTAGTGGTTCTGGACTCTACGGCGGCTTGATCAATATTTCGTCGACTCCTCTAGGGTTTCTGGAATATTGTGGTATTTATAGAGCAAAGAGGCGGTTCAGGGGGCACCCGAGGTGGGCAGCACCCGCCTGGGCCTCATGGCGCGCCCTGGTGGGTGTTGCTCCCCTCGAGCAGCCCCCCAGGTGCTTCCTTGGCCCATTGGCTTTCTTTTGGCCCAAAAAAATTCCTCCAGGAGTTTTTTTGCATTTGGACTCCATTTGATATTGATTTCCTGTGATGTAAAAAACATGCAGAAAACAACAACTGGCACTGGGCACTATGTCAATAGGTTAGTACCAAAAAATGATATAAAATGACTATAAAATTATTGTAAAACATCCCAGAATGATAATATAACATCATGGAACAATCAAAAATTATAGATAAGTTGGAGACGTATCAGCATCCCCAAGCTTAATTCATGCTCATCCTCGAGTAGGTAAATGATAAAAATAGAATTTTTGATGTGGACTGCTGCCTAACATGTTCATCATATTATTTTCTTTATAGCATGGACATATGGACTTTTATATGATTCAAAGAAATAGTCCAGTTTTGACATGAAGACTTTAATACTCAAGCATACCAACAAGCAACCATGTCTTTAAAAATATCAACACTAAAGCAAGTTATCCCTAGCCCATCATGCTCAATCATTGATCCATTCATGAAACACACTCGAATATTAGCTACACCCAATGCTCAAATACGATTATAATGCCCCTTAGTTGGTGCTTTATAAGAGGAGATGGAGACTCAAATTCAAAAAAAATTGCATAAGTAAAAGAAAGGTCCTTCGCGGAGGGAAGTAGTGATTTGTAGAGGTGTCAGAGCTCAAAGCTTAAATTGAGAGATCAAATTATTTTTTGAGAGGCATACTTTTCCTACCAACGAAAACGACTTGGAGCATCCCAACACTTTCCATGCTAGATACATCATAGGCGGTTCCCAAACAGAAAATAAAGTTTATTCCTTTTTCCACCATAACTTTCACTTTCCATGGCTAACCGTATCCACGGGTGCCCTCCGTACCAACACTTTCCAAGGAATTTATTATTTGACAACATAAAGTAAATTCATTTATTCATTTTGGGGCTGGGCATCCGTAGTACCTTTACCGTACTCTCGTGCAATGACAAGTGAATAAACACTCATCGTGAGAATAACACATCTAGCATGGAAAATATTGGCTACCCTTTACCGCCTCGCGAGTAGTAGAGCACACAAAAGAGAAATTTATTTTGAACATTAGAGATGGCACATGCAAATTTTCTTAGAACCGCATGGAAATACCGCATATAGGTAGGTATAGTGTACTCATAAGGCAAAACTGGTTTAAAGGGTTTTGGATGCACAAGTAGTGATCATACTTAGTGCAAAATAAAGGCTAGCAAAAAGATTGAGAAGCGACCAACCAAAAAGCGAAAAATCTCGTACCCAAGCATTAAGCATAAGTAACACCGAATAATGCACCATAAGTAGGATATAATTTGATTGCATAACTATTGACTTTCATGCTTGCATAGGGAATCACAAACCTTAACATCAATATTCTTACTAAAGCACAATTACTCATCAACATGATTCACATATCATCATATCTCAAAACCATTACTAAGAATCAAATTTATTTTGTCCAATGATCTTCATGAAAGTTTTTATTATATCCTCCTTGGATATCTATCACTTTTGGACTATTTTCATATGTTGCTATTGATAAGCTCAAACAAATATAAGTGAAGATCATGAGCATAATGTTTTATTTCTCTCAAAATAATCTAAGTGAAGCAAGAGAAAATTTCTTAAAAATTTACTAACTCCCAAATAAATCTAAGTGAAGCATGAGAGCATTTCTTCAAAATTAACAAAGCACACCGTGCTCAAAAAGATATAAGTGAAGTACTAGAGCAAATCCATGGCTCTAAAAATTTAAGTGAAGCATAGGAGCAAGCATAGCATAATTTTTGGCTCTCTCAAAAAGGTGTGTCCAACAAGGATTCAACACTTAAAACACAAAGCAAAACAAGCAAAGACTCATATTATACAAGACGCTCCAAGCAGAACTCATATCATGTGACGAAGAAAAATATAGTTTCAAGTAAAATACCGATGGTTGTTAGAAGAAAGCGGGGATGCCACTCAGGGGCATCCCCAAGCTTAGTTGCTTGCTACTTCTTTCAATATTATCTTGGGGTGCCTCGGGCATCCCGAAGCTTAGCCTTTTTCTTATCCTTATTCCTTCATCCATCGTAAGATAACCCAAAACTTGAAAACTTCAATCACATAAAACTCAAACAAAACCTTCGTGAGATCCGTTAGTATAAGAAACCAAACCACTACTATAAGTACTGTAGCAAACCTATTCTTATTTTGTTTTTGCATTATATCTACTGTATTCCAACTTTTCTATGGCAAAAACTCATAAAAGAAAACCATAGAATCATCAAAACAAGCACAAAATGCAAAGAAAACAGAATCTGTCAAAAACAGAACAGTCTGTAGCAATCTGAAAATTCCGAATAATTATTTAACTCCAAAAATTATGAAATAAATTGGTGGACGTGAGGAATTTCTCTATTAATCCTCTTCGAAAAGAATCAACTTAAAATCACTTTTCTGTTAAAAATGACAAATAATCTCGTGATGCAAAAGTTTCTGTTTTTCAGCAAGATCAAATAAACTTTCACCCAAGTCTTCCTAAAGGTCTTGCTTGGCACAAACACTAATTAAAACACAAAAAACACAATAATAACAGTAGCATAATTGTGCTAACACTCAATAACAGAAAGCAAAAAGCAAAAATAAATTTTATTCATTGGGTTGCCTCCCAACAAGCGCTATCGTTTTACGCCCCTAGCTAGGCATAACACGTAGGATCTAAATGTTGCCTTCCGTTATATTTGCCACTTTAGTAAGGGTCTTTTCAAACCCGGGAGGCTCCTTGCGCTTCCATAAATTTTCCGGAAAACAAACCATCTTGAGATCTAAAATATCCAACCGTTTATTGCAAAGAGAAATCAAAGTGTTCGTACGATTGATACTACCATTGAGATGTTTGAGAGGTTCATTATATTTTTGTAATTCCACCATATGTTTATGCAAATCACCGAGTTTGTCCAAAATTTGGACTCCCTCTGGGGTGAAAGAAAACCCTTTCTTTTGTGGTGGGACCCCCAAAATTCCTTCTAAAATTTCATAGGCGGCATTGACACCAAGCTAAATTCCCTTTTGCGGCAAAATCCAAGAGTTGTCTATGATGCAAAGCCAATCCTACGTAAAAATTTCTAAGCAAAATTTTTGCATCTCCCTTTAGGTTGCAAACACGATAAGATTCCATAAGCCTATACCAAGCATCTTTCAAATTTTCTCCTTGTTTTCGTTTGAAGTATAAAACTTCAAAGTCTGGTAACAAAGGAGGAGCATTCAAACTACCCATAGTGAACAAGAACACGAATAGATCTGACGAAAAAAACGACGAACGAAAAAGAGGGCGAGTAAAACGGCGAACGAAAAAGAGGGCGAATAAAACGACAATTTTTTGTTAAGTGGGGGAGAGGAAAATGAGAGGCGAATGGAAAATAATGTAAATTGCGAGGAGATGAGATTTGTGATTAGGAACCTGGTTGATGTTGAAGATCCTCCCCGACAACGGCGCCAAAAATTCATTTTGATGTCTGCTAGAACTACGTCGGTATTTCCCCAAAGAGGAAGGGATGGTGCAGTATAGCGATGGTAGGTATTTCCCTCAGTGATGAGACCAAGGTTATCGAAACAGTAGGAGAACCTCCTCACACCACGTAAACAACACCTGCACACAAATAACAAATACTCTCAACCCGACGTGTTAAAGGGGTTGTCAATCCCTTCCGGGTACGGCACCTCAAGATAGGCACAAAACGTGAGGTAAAAGTGGTAAATAGTATAAATAGATCATGGAACAAATAAATTGCAGCAAGTTATTTTTGTATTTTTGGTTTAATAGATTTTAAAATAAATGCAAGAGAAATTAGATCGCAAAGGCAAATATGATGAAAAGAGACCCGGAGGCCGTAGGTTTCACTAGTGGCTTCTCTCGAGAAAAATAGCAAACGGTGGGAAAACAATTACTGTTGGGCAATTGATAGAACTTCAAATAATCATGACGATATCCAGGCAATGATCATTATATAGGCATCACGTCCAAGATTAGTAGACTGACTCTTGCCTGCATCTACTACTATTTCTCCACTCATCGACCGCTATCCAGCATGCATCTAGTGTATTAAGTACATGAGAAAATGGAGTAATGCAATAAGAACGATGACATGATGTAGACGAGATCCATTTATCTAATGTGGAGATATAGATCTCATCTTGTTATCCTTAGTAGCAACGATACATACGTGTCGGTTCCCCTTCTATCACTGGGATCAAGCACTGTAAGATCAGACCCACTACAAAGCACCTCTTCCCATTGCAAGATAAATAGATCAAGTTGGCCAAACAAAACCCAAATATCGGAGAAGAAATACGAGGCTATAAGCAATCATACATATAAGAGATCAAAGAAGACTCAAATAACTTTCTTGGATAAAAACATAGATCTGATCATAAACTCAAAGTTCATTGGATCCCAACAAACACACCGCAAAAGGACTTACATCATATGGATCTCCAAGATACCATTGTATTGATAATCAAGAGAGAGAGAGAGGAAGTCATCTAGCTACTAACTATGGACCCGTAGGTCTACAAAGAACTACTCACGCATCATAGGAGAGGCACCAATGGAAGTGGTGAACCACTCCATGACGGTGTCTAGATTGGATCTGGTGGTTCTGGACTCTGCGGCGGCTGGATCAATATTCCGTCGACTCCCCCCGGGTTTCTGGAATATTGTGGTATTTATAGAGCGAAGAGGCGGTTCAGGGGGCACCCAAGGTGGGCAGCACCCACCTGGGCACGCCTGGGCCTCATGGCGCGCCCTGGTGGGTGCTGCTCCCCTCGAGAAGTCCCAGGTGCTTCCTTGGCCCATTGGCTTTCTTCTAGCCCAAAAAATCGTCCAGGAGTTTCGTTGCATTTGGACTCCGTTTGATATTGATTTCCTGTGATGTAAAAAACATGCAGAAAACAGCAACTGACACTGGGCACTATGTCAATAGGTTAGTACCAAAAAATGATATAAAATGACTATAAAATGATTGTAAAACATCCAAGAATGATAATATAACATCATGAAACAATAAAAAATTATAGATACGTGATACGTCTCCAACGTATCTACTTTTCCAAACACTTTTGCCCTTGTTTTGGACTCTAACTTGCATGATTTGAATGAATCTAACCCGGACTAACGCTGTTTTCAGCAGAACTGCCATGATGTTGTTTTATGTATAGAAAAGAAAAGTTCTCGGAATGTCCTGGAAATCCACGGAGGCACTTTTCAGAATTAATAAGAATTTTTGGTGAAAGAATCAAGGCCAGGGGGCCGACGGGCTGTCCACAAGACAGGGGGTGTCCCCCTAGGGCGCGCCCTCCTATCTCGTGGGCCCCCTGGACACCTCCCGACCTCAACTCCAACTCCATATATACCGTCTCGGGGAGAAAAAAACAAGGAGAAAGTTTCATCACGTTTCACGACACGGAGCCGCCGCCAAGCCCTAATCTCTCTCGGGAGGGCTGATCTGGAGTCTGTTCGGGGCTCCGGAGAGGGGGATTCGTCGCCGTCGTCATCATCAACCATCCTCCATCACCAATTTCATGATGCTCACCGCCGTGCTTGAGTAATTCCATCGTAGGCTTGCTGGACGGTGATGGGTTGGATGAGATTTACCATGTAATCAAGTTAGTTTTGTTAGGGTTTGATCCCTAGTATCCACTATGTTCTGAGATTGATGTTGCTATGACTTTGGTATGCTTAATGCTTGTCACTAGGGCCCGAGTGCCATGATTTCATATCTAAACCTATTATGTTTTCATGAATATATGTGTCTTCTTGATCCTATCTTGCAAGTCTATAGTCACCTATTATGTGTTATGATCCGACAACCCCAAAGTGATAATAATCGGGATACTTCTCGGTCATGACCATAGTTTGAGGAGTTCATGTATTCACTATGTGCTAATGCTTTGTTCCAGTTCTCTATTAAAAGGAGGCCTTGATATCCCTTAGTTTCCATAAGGACCCCGCTGCAACGGGAGGGTAGGACAAAAGATGTCATGCAAGTTCTTTTGCATAAGCACATATGACTATTTACGGAATACATGCCTACATTACACTGATGAATTGGAGCTAGTTCTATATCACCCTATGTTATAACTATTGCATGAGGAATCGCATACGACATAATTATCCATCATTGATCCATTGCCTACGAGCTTTTCATATATTGATCTTTGCTTATTTACTTTTACGTTGCTACTGTTACAACTACTATAAAAACCCAAAAACATTTATCTTTACTTTTGCTACCGTTACCTTTATTATCATACCACTTTTGCTACTAAACACTTTGCTGCAGGTACTAAGTTATCCAGGTGTGGTTGAATTGACAACTCAACTGCTAATACTCAAGAATATTCTTTGGCTCCCCTTGTGTTGAATCAATAATTTGGGTTGAATACTCTACCCTCGAAAGCTGTTGCGATCCCCTATACTTGTGGGTTATCAAGACTAATTTCTGGCGCTGTTGCTGAGGAGCATAGCTCTATTCTCTGAGTCACTTGGAATTTATATCTGTTGATCACTATGAAGAACTTGAAAGACGATCGAACTACTATTTTGCCCTCATCTATGAGGGGAGGGAAAGAACAGTCAACGAAGCTGAAATATTATTGAATAATATGTTGACTAGTGAAAATAATTGGACTCTTCCTGAGCCAGTTCCTGAAGTAATTCCTAAACGAATTGAGCCAACTCCTGAGCCTATTCCTAAACCCACTCCGAAGAAGAGAGGTGTATTATTTCTCAGTCCTGAAGATATGCAAGAGGCAAAGAAATCAATGAAAGAAAAAGGTATTAAAGCTGAAGATGTTAAGAATTTACCTCCTATTGAAGAAATACATGGTCTTAATTTACCACCTGAAGAACCATATTGTCTTGATAACCCGACACAGGTAGTAAAGGTAAATTCTCTCTATAGATATGATAAAGTTGAAGTACCCTCTACTAAATTTCATAGCCCATGCTTAGATGAATTTGATGACTTTATGGATAGACAAGAAAGTTTTAATGCTTATGTTGGTAGAGAGTTAAAGAATAATGCTTTCGAGATAGGACGCTTAGGTGATAATTTGGCTAGAGTTAAAGATGAACTTCACCGCGTTAGCAAATATGCTTCTATGGTTGCTACTCAAGCTGAGCAAGTACTTAAAGCTCAAAATGATTTGCTTGAGGAATTAAATAATAAAAATGACTTTGCTATTAGAGTGGCTACTAGAACTGGTAGAATGACTCAGGAACCTTTGTATCTTGAAGGCCACCCTAAGAGAATCGAGCAAGATTCTCAGAGAAATAATTTAGAGGCACCTAGTTCTTCTAAAAAGAAGAAAAAGAAAAACGATAGAACTTTGCATGCTTCTAGTGAACCTACTGTAGACATACCTGAGAATCCCAATGATATTTCTATCTCTGATGCTGAAACACAATCAGGTGATGAACATGAACTTAGTGATAATGTTAATGATAATGTTCATGTTAATGCTCAACCTAGAAAAGACAATGATGTAGAGATTGAACCTGCTGTTGATCTTGATAACCCAAAATCAAGGAATCAACGTTATGATAAGAGAGATTTTGTTGCTAGGAAGCATGGTAAAGAAAGAGAACCATGGGTTCAGAAACCCATGCCCTTTCCTCCTAAACCATCCAAGTCAAAGGATGATGAGGATTTTGAGCGCTTTGCTGAAATGATTAGACCTATTTTCTTACGTATGCGCTTAACTGATATGCTTAAAGTAAATCCTTATGCTAAGTATATGAAGGATATCATCACAAATAAAAGAAAGATACCGGAAGCTGAAATTTCCACCATGCTTGCTAATTACACTTTTAAAGGTGGAATACCAAAGAAACTTGGAGATCCGAGTGTTCCAACTATACCATGCTCTATTAAAAGAAATTCCCGTTTACTCATGATGAGAAGTCTTGCTATTTATATATCCTTAAGATATTCCCGTTCTCATTAAAGGGTGATGCTAAGACTTGGTATAATTCTCTTGCTCATGGTTGTGTGTGTAGTCCCCAGGATATGATTTATTACTTCTCTGCTAAATATTTCCCTGCTCATAAGAAACAAGCTGCCTTGTGGGAAATATATAATTTTGTGCAAATCAAAGAAGAGAGTCTCCCACAAGCTTGGGGGAGGCTTCTCCAGTTACTTAATGCTTTGCATGATCATCCTCTTAAGAAAAATGTAATACTTGATATCTTTTACAATGGACTAACCGATGCTTCCAAGGACCACTTGGATAGTTGTGCTGGTTGTGTTTTCAGGGAAAGAACAGTCGACGAAGCTGAAATATTATTGAATAATATGTTGACTAATGAAAATAATTGGATTCTTCCTGAGCCAGTTCCTGAAGTAATTCCTAAACCAATTGAGCCAACTCCTGAGCCTATTTCTAAACCCACTCTGAAGAAGAGAGGTGTTTTATTTCTCAGTCCTGAAGATATGCAAGAGGCAAAGAAATCAATGAAAGAAAAAGGTATTAAAGCTGAAGACGTTAAGAATTTAGCACCTATTGAAGAAATACATGGTCTTAATTTACCGCCTGAAGAACCACATTGTCTTGATAACCCGACACAGGTAGTAAAGGTAAATTCTCTCTATAGATACGATAAAGTTGAAATACCCTCTACTAAATTTCATAACCCATGCTTAGATGAATTTGATGACTTTATGGCTAGACAAGAAAGTTTTAATGCCTATGTTGGTAGAGAGTTAAAGAATAATGCTTTCGAGATAGGACACGTATGTGATAATCTGGCTAGAGTTAAAAATGAACTTCACCGCGTTAGCAAATATGCTTCTATGGTTGCTACTCAAGTTGAGCAAGTACTCAAAGCTCAAAATGATTTGCTTGATGAATTGAATAATAAAAATGACTTTGCCGTTAGAGTGGCTACTAGAACTGGTAGAATGACTCGTGAACCTTTGTATCCTGAAGGCCACCCTAAAAGAATTGAACAAGATTCTCAGAATAATAATCTAGATGTTCCTAGTTCTTCTAAGAAGAAGAAAAAGAAGAATGATAGGATGTTGCAAACTTCTAGTGAACCTAATGTAGAAACACTTGAGAATCCCAACGATACTTCTATCTCTGATGCTGAAACACAATCCAGAGATGAACATGAACCTGATGATAATGCTAATAATGATGCTCATGTTGATGCTCAACCTAGTAATAACAATGATGTAGAGATTGAACCTGCGGTTGGTCTTGATAACCCACAATCAAGAAACCAACGTTATGATAAGAGAGATTTTGTTGCTAGGAAGCACGGTAAAGAAAGAGAACCATGGGTTCAGAAACCCATGCCCTTTCCTCCTAAACCATCCAAGTCAAAGGATGATGAGGATTTTGAGCGCTTTGCTGAAATGATTAGACCTATTTTCTTACGTATGCGCTTAACTGATATGCTTAAAGTAAATCCTTATGCTAAGTATATGAAGGATATCATCACAAATAAAAGAAAGATACCGGAAGCTGAAATTTCCACCATGCTTGCTAATTACACTTTTAAGGGTGGAATACCAAAGAAACTTGGAGATCCGGGTGTTCCAACTATACCATGCTCCATTAAAAGAAATTATGTTAGAACTGCTTTATGTGATCTTGGAGCCGGTGTTAGTGTTATGCCTCTCTCTTTATATCGTAGACTTGAATTGAATAAGTTGACACCTACTGAAATATCTTTGCAAATGGCTGATAAATCAACTGCTATACCTGTCGGTATTTGTGAGGATGTGCTTGTTGTGGTTGCAAATGTCACTATCTTAACGGACTTTGTTATTCTTGATATTCCCGAGGACGATAGTATGTCTATTATCCTTGGTAGACCTTTTCTTAATACTGCAAGGGCTATTATTGATTGCAACAAAGGCAATGTCACTTTTCATGTTAATGGTAATGAGCATACGGTACACTTTCCGAGGAAACAATCTAAAGTTCATAGCATCAATTCTATTGAAAAAGTTCCAACTATCATTTTTGGAGGTTTTGAATTTCCTCTCCCTACTGTCAAGAAAAAGTATGATATTCTTATTATTGGGGATTTTCGTATCCCCGTTGAGGTAACTTAGTGTTATTCAAAATTTCTCCGTTTCCGTGTTATTCGGAATGAGTTTGTTAACAAGAGTTGATCAACCTTGTTAGTGGGTTCATTTTGATGATCACGAGATGGATGAAACTAGAAGGCACAACCTTCTGTACCCTCTTTTTACTTTCTGTTATTTAGAATAAATAAAGCAAAAATATTATTATCTGTCTATTTTCTGAATTATCCGTGCATTAAAAAATAGTCCGAAAATAAAAGTGCTCCAAATGCCCTGCAAATTTAGTATGATCTTTTCTGGAATATTTGAGGATTTTAGGCACTAAAAACACTGCAGGAGGGGCAAGCACCAGGCCACGAGAGAGGAGGGCGCCCCCCTGTCTCGTGGGCCCCTGGTGGGTCCCCTCCACTTATGTCAGCACCCACACACTTCATCTTCTACCCAAAAAAATCCCCATCCAGCTCAAACCCGAGTCCTAGCTTGTTTTGCTGCGATTTTCGATCTCTTAGCTCAAAGCTCCATTCGCAAAACTGCTTTGGGAAATTGTTGCTTGGTATGTGACTCCTCCATTGGTCCAAATAGTTTTTGTTCTAGTGCTTTATTCATTGCAAATTTGTGCTGCATAGGTGACCATGTTCTTGAGCTTGCATGTTAAATTTTTGAGGTCCCAAACAATTCCAATGCATGATATAGGCTCTAGGCACTTGTAGGAGTAGTTGCTACCAATCTTGTTTAATTTTATTCACTTTTATTTTGAAGTTACTAAAATTTCAGAAATTTTCAGAAAAAGAAATATGCTTAGAAGAATGTACCAAGGTGGTTCCTCGGTAAAGAAAGGGCCAAGGATTGCTATATGTGAACAAGATGTTAATTTGCCAAGGGACGCAAATGTACGGGCTTGTGAGTGGCCATCCAATGATTTTATGGTTGAAGCAAGCTTCAAGGGGGAATTTGACGCGTATGTGCGTAATGCTAAGCTTGAGGACTTCTTACTAGATAAGTGTCCCCAATATTATCAATTGACTGATTCCTTTGTGCGGAGGTTCGGATATATTTCTTCGTGTAATTCCCCTAGTGTTATGTTTGATACTTATGATACATCTTATACCATGGATTTAGAGGATTTTACAATTGCTTGCAAACTCCCACAGTGGGGTAATATTAATGATCCTCCCAAATCTGAAGTTAGAGATTTTCTTGCTAGTATTACCGTGGGAGAATCTAGGGACGTAACACAAGCTACCATAGGGAGCATTCATTTTCCTGCTATAGATTACTTTGCTCTCTTTATTGGTAGATGCATTAACGGTAAGGACGAAGTATGTCACATGTGTGCCCCTGATCTTTTTGTCCTCAAGAGTGTTGTGTCAAGTTATAGAGGTTATAACTTGGGGGCAATAGTTGCACGTAGGTTGCATAATAATAATAGAAGGGGAGATTTCTTTGGAGGAATTTATGCAACCCATGTGGCTAATTTCCTTAATATAGCTCCACGAGAGGGGGATATGATTGTACCCCCTGTTTATTTGGATAAAGAAGCTATGTTTGATCATCATTTTCTTGAGAGGAATGAACAATTCCTCCATTATCGACTAACCTATAATAGATGCAACGTCGTCCCTATTACTCTTCCTGCTCCCTACCTTTTTGATTATCAGACAAAAGGAAGATATGTTGTCACCAGAGAAGAAGCCACTGAATATGAGAGGGGAATGGAGGCAGCTCGCCAACACGCTGCTGCTCAAGAGGCGGTCGCCTCTTCATATCAGTACTACCCCGGCTACTCTTATGGATATCAGCCAGGCGGTCATTGGTATTAGACCAACTTAGGCCAAAAGCCTAAGCTTGGGGGAGTACATATTTCTCACCGACTTTACATTCATGTTCACACACTAGGCATCGGTGCTCACACCCTTTCATTGTATTATCCATGTTAGTTTAAATTTCTTTTTCTAGTTTTCTTCTTGTGTGTTTGTTAAACCTTAAGAAAAACCAAAAAATTAGTTAGTTTGATTTCCTTGCCTGTAGTAGAAATTAAAATGAAAAAACCGAAAAAGATTTCTCGTTCTTCTTTTACTTGTTGGGAGCTTTCCCATGTAAATAGTTTTATTTTCTTTTCTTTCTTTTGGGGGTCGAGAAGACTATATTGAAAATGCTTAGTGGCTCTTATATGCATGATTGTTTATTTAACTTAGAGCCCATATTACTTGTCTTCTCTCTTGAGTTGAATGTTTGCAGATTCTAGCTTAGTCCAATGCACGTGCATTATTATTATTATACACATCGTTCGGTCGTGCAAGTGAAAGGCAATAATGATGATATATGATGGACTTATTGGGATGAGAAAAGCTGGTATGAACTCAACCTCTCTTGTTTTTGTAAATATGATGATTCATCGTTCCTGAGTCAGCTATTATGAAGTAAACATATTTGCAATGACATTTAGAGATTATAGTTGTTGGTGCCATGCTTGATTAGCTATGAGTTATAATGGTTTACCTTGCGTGCCAACATGCTATTAGAATGATTATGATGTGGTATGATGGGATGGTATCCTCCTTTGAATGTATTAAGTGACTCGACTTGGCACATGTTCACACATGTAGTTGAATCAAATCAACATAGCCTTCATGATATTTATGTTCATGGTGGATTATATCCTACTCATGCTTGTATTCGGTGTGAATTAATTTTAATGCATGTTTACGACTATTGTCGCTCTCTCAGTTGGTCGCTTCCCAGTCTTTTGCTAGCCTTCACCTGTACTAAGCGGGAATACTGCTTGTGCATCCAAACTCCTTAAACCCCAAAGTTGTTCCATATGAGTCCACTATACCTACCTATATGCGGTATTTACCTGCCGTTCCAAGTAAATTTGTATGTGCCAAACTCCAAACCTTCAAATGAAATTATGTTTTGTATGCTCGAGCAGCTCATGTTTCAACTAGGGCTGCCTATATCTTCCATGCTAGGTGGGTTATTCTATAGAGGAGTGGACTCCGCTCCTCATTCACGAGAAAGGGCCGGTAACCGGGATGCCCAGTCTCATGATCCAAAAAGATCAAAACAAATCAAAATAATTAAACAAAACTCCCCCAGGGCTATTGTATGTTGGAGGCACTCGTTGTTTCGAGCAAGCCATGGATTGATGCTTGTTGGTGGTTGGGGGAGTATAAACCTTTACCATTCTGTTTGGGTACTGCCTATAATGCATGTAGTATGGAAGATACAGCCATCTCATAGTTGTTGCGTTGACAACAAAAGTATGCAGATCAAAATGTTATTCAATCTCTATTTTAAAATCAAGCTCTGGCACCTCTACAAATCCCTGCTTCCCTCTGCGAAGGGACTATCTATTTACTTTTATGTTGAGTCATCACCATTCTTATTAAAAAGCACCCGCTGGAGAGCACATTGTCATTTGCATTCATTATTATTGGTTTATATTGGGTATGACTTGACTGGATCTCTTTTACCATGAATTACAATTTTTGGTCAGTCCTTGATCTTTAAAGGTGCTCTGCATTTATGTTTTGCAGTCTCAGAAAGGGCTAGCGAGATACCATTTTGTTATATCATGTTATGATTATTTTGAGAAAGTGTTGTCATCCGAGTTTTATTATTATGGCTCGCTAGCTGATTATGTTATTGATATGAGTAATTGTGAGACCTATGTGTTATTGTTAGTATGGTTAGTTCATAATATTTGCTGAAACTTGAATGCTGGCTTTTCATGTTACAATAACAAGAGCAAACAGAGTTTGTAAAAGCTTTTCTTTATCACTTCAGTTTATCAATTGAATTGCTTGAGGACAAGCACAGGTTTAAGCTTGGGGGAGTTGATACATCTCCAACGTATCTACTTTTCCAAACACTTTTGCCCTTGTTTTGGACTCTAACTTGCATGATTTGAATGAAACTAACCCGGACTAACGCTGTTTTCAGCAGAACTGCCATGATATTGTTTTATGTGTAGAAAAAAAAGTTCTCGGAATGTCCTGGAAATCCACGGAGGCACTTTTCAGAATTAATAAGAATTTTTGGCGAAAGAATCAAGGCCAGGGGGCCCACGGGCTGTCCATGAGACAGGGGGGCGCCCCCCTAGGGCGCGCCCTCCTATCTCGTGGCCCCCTGGACACCTCCCGACCTCAGCTCCAACTCCATATATACCGTCTCGGGGAGAAAAAAATAAAGGAGAAAGTTTCATCGCGTTTCACGACACGGAGCCGCCGCCAAGCCCTAATCTCTCTCGGGAGGGCTGATCTGGAGTCCGTTCGGGGCTCCGGAGAGGGGGATTCGTCGCCGTCGTCATCATCAACCATCCTCCATCACCAATTTCATGATGCTCACCGCCGTGCGTGAGTAATTCCATCGTAGGCTTGCTGGACGGTGATGGGTTGGATGAGATTTACCATGTAATCAAGTTAGTTTTGTTAGGGTTTGATCCCTAGTATCCACTATGTTCTGAGATTGATGTTGCTATGACTTTGCTATGCTTAATGCTTGTCACTAGGGCCCGAGTGCCATGATTTCAGATCTGAACCTATTATGTTTTCATGAATATATGTGTGTTCTTGATCCTATTTTGCAAGTCTATAGTCACCTATTATGTGTTATGATCCGACAACCCTGAAGTGACAATAATCGGGATACTTCTCGGTGATGACCATAGTTTGAGGACTTCATGTATTCACTATGTGCTAATGCCTTGTTCCAGTTCTCTATTAAAAGGAGGCCTTAATATCCCTTAGTTTCCGTAAGGACCCCGCTGCAACGGGAGGGGAGGACAAAAGATGTCATGCAAGTTCTTTTCCATAAGCATGTATGACTATTTACAGAATACATGCCTACATTACATTGATGAATTGGAGCTAGTTCTATACCACCCTATGTTATAACTATTGCATGAGGAATTGCATCCGGCATAATTATCCATCATTGATCCATTGCCTACGAGCTTTTCATATATTGATCTTCGCTTATTTACTTTTCCGTTGCTACTGTTACAACTACTACAAAACCCAAAAACAGTTATCTTTACCTTTGCTACCGTTACCTTTATTATCATACCACTTTTGCTACTAAACACTTTGCTGCTGATACTAAGTTATCCAAGTGTGGTTGAATTGACAACTCAACTGCTAATACTCAAGAATATTATTTGGCTCCCCTTGTGTCGAATCAATAAATTTGGGTTGAATACTCTACCCTCGAAAGCTGTTGCGATCCCCTATACTTGTGGGTTATCAATACGTTGGAGACGTATCAATAGGAAAAATCCTTCTTAAGCACCCGAGATAAAAAGAAGAGTTAATTATAGTTTTAGTACACAAACTTGCAGTGGGGGTACAATTTCATACAAGAACTTGCAAAAGAACTCAAATTAACCCCTAAACTTGCTCTGCGGGAACAAATTGATGCAATTTATTCTGAAACCTGCCACGTCGGACAGGAGGCGCGCGCCATTAAGTCTGATATTATGCAGAAACACTCCCAAGTATAGTGATGACCCACAAGTGTAGGGGATCTATCATAGTCCTTTCGATAAGTAAGAGTGTCGAACCCAACGAGGAGCAGAAGGAAATGATAAGCGGTTTTCAGTAAGGTTTTCTCTGCAAGCACTGAAATTATAGGTAACAGATAGTTTTGTGATAAGATAAATAGTAACAAGTAATAAGTAAATAAAGTAAATAAAGTGCAGCAAGGCGGCCCAATCCTTTATGTAGCAAAGGATAAGCCTGGACAATTTCTAATAATGAGGAAGGAGCTCCCGAGGACACATGGGAATTATCGTCAAGCTAGTTTTCATCACGTTCATATGATTCGTGTTCGGTACTTTGATAATTTGATATGTGGGTGGACCGGTGCTTGGGTACTGCCCTTACTTGGACAAGCATCCCACTTATGATTAACCTCTATTGCAAGCGTCCGCAACTACAAAAGAAGTATTAAGGTAAACCTAACCACAACATTAAACATATGGATCCAAATCAGCCCCTAACGAAGCAACACATAAACTAGGGTTTAAGCTTCTATCACTCTAGCAAACCATCATCTACTTATTACTTCCCAATGCCTTCCTCTAGGCCCAAATAATGGTTAAGTGTCATGTAGTCGACGTTCACATAACACCACTAGAGGAAAAGACAACATACATCTCATCAAAATATCGAATGAATACCAAATTCACATGACTACTAATAGCAAGACTTCACCCATGTCCTCAGGAACAAACGTAACTACTCACAAAGCATATTTATATTCATAATCAGTGGGGTAATAATATGCATAAAGGATCTGAACATATGATCTTCCACCAAGTAAACCAATTAGCATCAACTACAAGGAGTAATCAACACTACTAGCAACCCACAGGTACCAATTTGTGGTTTTGATACAAGATTGGATACAAGAGATGAACTAGGGTTTTGAGAGGAGATGGTGCTGGTGAAGATGTTGATGGAGATTGACCCCCTCCCGATGAGAGGATCGTTGGTGATGACGTTGGTGATGATTTCCCCCTCCCGGAGGGAAGTGTCCCCGGCAGAACAGCTCCACTGGAGCCCTAGATTGGTTCCGCCAAGGTTCCGCCTCGTGGCGGCGGAGTTTCGTCCCGTAAGCTTGCCCATGATTTTTTCCAGGGTAAAATCTCTAATATAGCAGAAGATGGACACCGGGGGCCCACCAGGGGGTCCAGGAGACAGGGGGCGCGCCCAGTAGGGGGCGCCCTCCACTCTCCTGGACAGGGTGTGGGCCCCCTGGTGTATTTCTTTCGCCCAATAATTCTTATTAATTCCAAAAACATGTTTTGTGGAGTTTCATGATTTTTGGAGTAGTGCAGAATAGGTTTCCAAAGTTTGCTCCTTTTCCAGCCAGAATTCTAGCTACCTGCATTCCCCCTCTTCATGGTAAACCTTGTAAAATAAGAGAGAATAGCCATAAGTGTTGAGATATAATGTGTAATAACATCCCATAATGCAATAAATATTGATATAAAAGCATGATGCAAAATGGACGTATCAACTCCCCCAAGCTTAGACCTCGCTTGTCCTCAAGCGGAAGCCGAAATCGAAAAATATGTCCACATGTTTAGAGATAGAGGTGTCGATAAAAATAAAATACGGACATGAGGGCATCATGATCATTCTTATAAAAGCAACATAAATAGATTTTATCATATGATTTCTTATGCTCAAGTAACAATCAATTCACAATGTCAAGTATGGTTCAAAAACTTCATTGAGAACTAACAAACTATAATCTTAGTCATTGAAGCAATTGCAATTTATCATAACATCAGAAAGAGTCAGCAATAGAGCTTTTTAGCAAGTTCACATACTCAACTATCTTGTAGTCTTCTACAATTGCTAACACTCACGCAATACTTGTGGTTATGGAGTTTCAGCCGGACACTGAGAAAGATAGGGGCTTATTGTGTTGCCTCCCAACGTATTCACCTTTAGGTGATGCCAGCAATAATAGCCCATGCTAATTTACATCCAATTGGATATATATATATATATATATCATGATCTTTCAAACACGAGAAGCTTGCCAAAGGATAAAATGAAAAAGGGAAAGGTGAGGATCACCTTGACTCAAGCAAAAAGTAAAACATAAAGTAAAAGATAGGCCCTTCGCAGAGGGAAGCAGGGGTTGTCATGTGCGTTTAGGGTTGATGCACAAAATCTTAATGCAAAAGAATGTCACTTTATATTGCCCCTTGTGTGTGGACCTTTATTATGCAGTCCGTCGCTTTTATTACTTCCACAACAAGATCGTACAAAGCTTATTTTCTCTGCACTAATAAGTCATACATATTTAGATAGCAATTTTTATTGCTTGCAACATGACAACTTACTTGAAGGATCTTACTCAATCCATAGGTAGGTAAAACTGGGTTTAAGGATATTTGGAAGCACAAGTGGTATCTCTACTTGGTGCAAGGAATTTGGCTAGCATGAGGGGGAAATGCAAGCTCAACATGTTTGGAAGGTCAATGACAATATACTTTAACTGAGATGTGCAAAAACACAAACCATTACGTTGTCTTCCTTGTCCAACGTCAACTCTTTTAGCATGTCATACCTAATGAGTGCTCCCAATTATAAAAGGTGTCCAAGATAATATATTTATATGTGAACCCCTCTTTCCTTATCACTTCCTATTAATTGCAACGATGACCAAGACTACGTTTATCAACTCTCAACAACTTTTATGCCTCATACTTTCTATATATGAAGTCATCACTATCCATAAGATCAATATGAACTCTTTTCTTTTTCTTTCTACTTTCTCAAGATCATGGCGACATAGCAAAGCCCTTGACTCAACACTAATCTTTATTATAGATAGCTCACATACTGGATTACAAAAAGAGATCACAAAGCAAAGCTCAAAACTACTTGATATCAAAACTTCAATCTACTAGATCAAGATACTACTAAAAAGGATCGAACTAAATAAAACGGTAAAGATAGGAGTGTGATGGTGATACGATACCGGGGCACCTCCCCCAAGCTTGGCAGTTGCCAAGGGGGTGCCCATACCCATGTGATTATGTCCTCGGAGATGATGGAGGTGGTGATGATGTAGGCTTGTTCCTCAGTTTACGCTTGAGTATAATATTTTGCTCCTTTAGGTCCTTGATCTCCCGCTCAAGGCTTAATACTCTTTTGCATAATTCCTGTTTATTTTCCTACAAGAGGCGGAAAGGGATAAACTCGATCTTTGGCTTCTTTGCTCTGTCAGGGAGGCTTGACTTTTTAAACTCCACATGCATGTCCCCAGGCTGAGGTAATGGGGCTTCGTCTCTGTCTGAACTCATCTCCTCCTTTACTTTAGGCACATAGTCTTCCTCTTCTTCAGAGGTCCAGCCATCATGCTCCAAGTCCCCGTAGACCTTAGGGTCTGCGAGGTAATCAGCCACGTAACTTTCCCCTTCCGAATCCTGAGACGACATATTGCTCTAAATCTGAAATAGAAACAGCTCGAAACGAAAACAAAGGATATTTGCGTGATACGGTGGTCAAAACCTTCCGGAGTATATATAATGAATTTTTACCGACCAAAATATGTAATGTGCAAGAAAACGGAGTCCGGGAGGCACACAAGGTGCCCACGAGACAGGGGGCGCGCCCAGTAAGGGTGGGCGCGCCCTCCACTCTCGTGGGGGCCTCGTGTCCCTTTTGGACTACTTCTTTCTTCCGAAAATTCTTAAATATTCCAAAACTGATAAAAATTGCCATTGGAGTTGTTTTGGAGTCGGTTTACTTACCGTACCACATACCTAATCCTTTTCGGAGTCTGGAACATTCTGGAAAGTGTCCCTTATGTATTCCTCATGGGTTACAGTTTCAATAATATTAGTTTCAACATTGATAGGATTACCTGAAATATAATGTTTAATTCTTTGACCGTTTACCACCCTTGGACTTGTGCCTTCGAAGTTGTTGATTTTTATGGCACCAGAATGATAGACCTCCTCGATAACGTAAAGACCTTCCCATTTTGAGAGAAGTTTTCCTGCAAAAAATCTTAAATGAGAGTTGAATAATAATACATAGTCTCCTACGTTAAACTCACGCTTTTGTATCCTCTTATCATGCCAGCGTTTGACTTTTTCTTTGAATAGCTTGGCATTCTCATATGCTTGGGTTCTCCATTCATCAAGTGAGCTAATATCAAACAACCTCTTCTCACCGGCAAGTTTGAAGTCATACTTGAGCTCTTTAATAGCCCAATATGCTTTATGTTCAAGTTCAAGAGGTAAATGACACGTTTTTCCATAAACCATCTTATATGGAGACATACCCATAGGATTTTTCTATGTAGTTCTATAGGCCCATAATGCATCATGAAGTTTTTTGGACCAATTCTTTCTAGATCTATTCACAGTGTTTTGCAAAATTAATTTGAGCTCTCTATTGCTCAACTCTACTTGACCACTAGACTGCGGATGATAAGGAGATGTTGTTCTATGATTGACATCATACTTAGCAAGCATCTTACGGAAAGCACCATGAATAAAATGTGAACCACCATCAGTCATAAGATATCTAGGGACTCCAAACCTCAGAAAAATAACTTCTTTAAGCATTTTAATAGAAGTGTTATGATCAGCACTACTAGTTGGAATACCTTCTACCCACTTAGTAATGTAATCAACAGCAACTAAAATATGAGTATAACCATTAGAGGCAGGAAAAGGTCCCATATAATCAAAGCCCCAAACATCAAACGGTTCAATAACAAGAGAATAATTCATAGGCATTTCTTGACGTCTACTAATGTTACCTATTCTTTGGCATTCATCACAAGATAAGACAAACTTACGAGCATCTTTGAAGAGAGTAGGCCAATAAAAACCAGATTGTAGTACCTTGTGTGCAGTTCTATCTCCAGCGTGATGTCCTCCATAGGATTCAGAGTGACACTTGCGTAGGATCTGTTCCTGTTCATGCTCAGGCACACAACGTCTAATAACACCATCTACTCCTTCTTTATAAAGGTGTGGGTCATCCCAGAAGTAATGTCTTAAATCATAAAAGAACTTTTTCTTTTGCTGGTATGTGAAACTAGGCGGTATAAATTTAGCAACAATGTAATTAGCATAATCAGCATACCAAGGAGCAGTACGAGAAGCATTAATGACCGGTAATTGTTCATCAGGAAAACTATCATCAATAGGTAGTGGGTCATCAAGAACATTCTCTAACCTAGACAAGTTATCTGCAACGGGGTTCTCAGCTCCCTTTCTATCAATAATGTGTAAGTCAAATTCTTGGAGCAGGAGAACCCATCTAATGAGTCTCGGCTTAGCATTTTTCTTTTCCATAAGGTATTTAATAGCAGCATGATCAGTGTGAATAGTAACTTTGGAATCAACAATATAAGGCCTAAACTTATCACATGCAAACACAACTGCTAAGAACTCTTTTTCAGTAGTAGCATAATTTCTCTAGGCAATATCAAGAGTCTTACTAGCATACTGGATAACATTCAATTTCTTATCAACTCTTTTCCCTAGAACAACACCTACAGCATAATCACTAGCATCGCACATAATTTCAAAAGGTAAATTCCAATCAGGTGGCTGAACAATAGGTGTAGTGATCAAATCTTTCTTAAGTATTTCAAATGCTTCTACACAATCATCATCAAAGACAAAAGGAATATCTTTTTGCAATAAATTAGTCAGAGGCCTAGAGATTTTAGAAAAGTCCTTAATGAACCTCCTATAAAAACCGGCATGACCAAGGAAACTTCTTATACCTTTTATGTCCTTGGGAGATGGCATCTTTTCAATAGCATCAACTTTGGCTTTATCAACTTCAATACCTCTCTCGAAGATCTTGTGCCCCAAGACAATGCCTTCATTAACCATAAAGTGACACTTTTCCCAATTGAGGACGAGACTAGTGTCTTCACATCTTTGCAAAACTCGATCAAGGTTGCTCAAACAATCATCAAAAGAGGATCCATAAACGGAGAAGTCATCCATGAATACCTCACAAATCTTTTCACAAAAATCAGAGAGTATAGCCATCATGCATCTTTGAAAGGTAGCAGGTGCATTACATAAACCAAAAGGCATACGTCTATAAGCAAAAGTACCAAAAGGGCAAGTAAAAGTAGTTTTATATTGATCCTTCGCTGACACAGGTATTTGAGAGAAGCCAGAATAACCATCTAGAAAGCAAAAATGTGTGTGTTTGGATAGCCTTTCTATCATTTGATCAATAAAAGGTAAAGGGTAATGATCTTTCTTAGTAGCTTTATTTAACTTACGGAAATCAATTACCATCCTATAACCTGTAATAATTCTTTGCGGGATCAATTCATCTTTATCATTAGGAACAACGGTAATACCTCCCTTTTTAGGAACACAATGGACAGGGCTTACCCATTCACTATAAGCAATGGGATAAATAATACCTGCCTCAAGGAGCTTTAGTATCTCCTTTCTTACCACTTCTTTCATCTTGGGATTTAGTCGTCGTTGAGGATCTCTAACTGGTTTGGCATCTTTCTCCACTGTAATTTTGTGTTGGCATAATGTGGGACTAATGCCCTTAAGATCATCCAGAGTATATCCAATAGCTGCTCGGTGCTTCTTCAGAGTTTTCAATAATCTTTCTTCTTCTTGCTCTGAAAGGTTAGCACTAATAATAACAGGGTATATTTCCTTTTCATCAAGATAAGCATACTTAAGATTTTCAGGTAATGGTTTGAGTTCAAACACGGGATCACCCTTGGGTGGAGGAGGATCCCCAAGAATTTCAACGGGAAGGTTATGTTTCAGCATAGGTTCCTGTTTGAGGAACACTTCATCTATTTCCCTTCTTTCCTTCATAAACATCTCGTTTTCATGGTCTAGCAAGTATTGTTCTAACGGATCAGTAGGAGGCACAGTAATGGAGGCAAGACCAATAATCTCATCCTTACTGGGTGGTTCCCTATCACGAGGTTGTCTATGAAACTTAGCAAAATTAAACTCATGAGACATACCATCTATGCCAACGGTGACAGTATCTTTTTCATAATCAATCTTAGCACTAGCTGTATTCAAGAAGGGTCTACCAAAAATAATGGGACAAAAATCATCTTGTGGGGAACCAAGAACAAGTAAATCATCAGGGTATTTAACCTTCCCACACAAGACTTCAACATCTCTAACAATCCCAATAGGTTTAATGGTATCCCTATTAGTAAGCTTAATAGTAACATCAATGCCTTCTAATTCAATGGGTGCAATGTCGTGCATAATTTCTTTATATAGATCATAAGGTATCGCACTAGCACTTGCACCCATATCACATAAGCCATGATAGCAATGATCTCCTATTTTAACAGAAATAACAGGCATGCCTACGACAGGTCTATGTATCTTAGTATCTGATCTAGCAATATTAGCAGTTTCACCACAGAAATAAATAACATGCCCATCTAAATCATCATCCAAGAGATCTTTAACCATAGCAATACTAGGTTCAACATTGATTTGCTCAGGAGGTGTATAAGTTCTAGTATTACTCTTGCAAACAACAGTCGAAGCTTTAGCATGATCCTTTATCCTAACAGGAAAAGGAGGTTTCTCAACATAAGTTGTAGGAACAATAGGATCACTACAGGTGACAGTCTTTTCTTCAGCTGTAATAGGTGCAACTACTTTCACTTCAATAGGAGGATTATATTTAAATCACTTCTCTTTAGGGAGATCAATGTGAGTAGCAAAAGGTTCACAGAAAGAAGCTACTATCTCAGAGTCAAGTCCATACTTAGCGCTAAATCCACAAAAAGCATCGGTATCCATAAAAGATTTAACACAATCGAACTTAGGTGTCATACCTGACTCCTTACCATCGTCGGAACCCAATCTTCAGAGTTGCGTTTAATTCTTTTAAATAAGCCCCATTTGAAATCAATAGTCTTCAGCATATAAGAACCAACACAGGAAGTATCGAGCAGGTTGCGATTATCAAGAGAAAGCCGAGCATAAAAGTTTTGAATAATCATTTCCCGGGAGAGCTCATGATTGGGGCATGAATATAACATTGACTTAAGCCTCCCCCAAGCTTGAGCGATGCTTTGTCCTTCGCGAGGCTAGAAATTATATATGTAATTACAATCACGATGAACAAGATGCATAGGATAGAACTTCTGGTGAAATTCCAACTTTAATCGCTTATAATTCCAAGATCTCGTATCATCACATAGCCTATACCATGTCAATGCATCTCCCTTCAAAGATAAAGGGAAGACCTTCCTTTTGACAACATCATCGGGAATACCTGCAAGCTTAAATAATCCACAAACTTCATCCACAAAGATAAGGTGTAAATCGGGATGCATCATTCCATCTCCTGCAAATGGATTAGCTAGCAGTTTCTCTATCATACCCGAAGGAATCTCAAAGTAAATATTTTCATAAAGTTAAGTAGGTTGAGGAGCAACTCTTTGCTCTTCTAGTCGGGGTGAAGATACCCCGAACAAGCCCCTCAAAGGATTAGTTTCCATAGTGACAAGTAACAGAAAATTTCAGCACACTATATAAATGTTTCTTTACCAAGTTCCACTCACCAAAAGTGCTACACTCCCCGGCAACGGCGCCAAAAAAGAGTCTTGATGACCCACAAGTGTAGGGGATCTATCGTACTCCTTTCTATAAGTAAGAGTGTCGAACCCAACGAGGAGTAGAAGGAAATGATAAGCGTTTTTCAGTAAGGTTTTCTCTGCAAGCACTGAAATTATAGGTAACCGATAGTTTTGTGATAAGATAAATAGTAACAAGTAACAAGTAAATAAAGTAAATAAAGTGCAGCAAGGTGGCCCAATCCTTTATGTAGCAAAGGATAAGCCTGGATAATTTCTAATAATGAGGAAGGAGCTCCCGAGGACACATGGGAATTATCGTCAAGCTAGTTTTCATCACGTTCATATGATTCGCGTTCGGTACTTTGATAATTTGATATGTGGGTGGACCGGTGCTTGGGTACTGCCCTAACTTGGACAAGCATCCCACTTATGATTAACCCCTATTGCAAGCGTCCGCAACTACAAAAGAAGTATTAAGGTAAACCTAACCACAACATTAAACATATGGATCCAAATCAGCCCCTAACGAAGCAACGCATAAACTAGGGTTTAAGCTTCTGTCACTCTAGCAACCCATCATCTACTTATTACTTCCCAATGCCTTCCTCTAGGCCCAAATAATGGTGAAGTGTCATGTAGTCGATGTTCACATAACACCACTAGAGGAAAAGACAACATACATCTCATCAAAATATCGAACGAATACCAAATTCACATGACTACTAATAGCAAGACTTCACCCATGTCCTCAGGAATAAACGTAACTACTCACAAAGCATATTTATGTTCATAATCAGTGGGGTAATAATATGCATAAAGGATCTGAACATATGATCTTCCACCAAGTAAACCAATTAGCATCAACTACAAGGAGTAATCAACACTACTAGCAACCCACAGGTACCAATTTGTGGTTTTGATACAAGATTGGATACAAGAGATGAACTAGGGTTTTGAGAGGAGATGGTGCTGGTGAAGATGTTGATGGAGATTGACCCCCTCCCGATGAGAGGATCGTTGGTGATGATGTTGGTGATGATTTCCCCCTCCCAGAGGGAAGTGTCCCTGGCAGAACAGCTCCACTGGAGCCCTAGATTGGTTCCGCCTCGTGGCGCCAGAGTTTCGTCCCGTAAGCTTGCCCACAATTTTTCCAGGGTAAAAGCTCTAATATAGCAGAAGATGGACACCAGGGGCCCACCAGGGGGTCCAGGAGACAGGGGGCGTGCCCAGTAGGGGAGGCGCGCCCTCCACTCTCCTGGATAGGGTGTGGGCCCCCTGGTGTATTTCCTTTGCCTAATAATTCTTATTAATTCCAAAAACATGTTTCATGGAGTTTCAGGATTTTTGGAGCAGTGCAGAATAGGTTTCCAAAGTTTGCTCCTTTTCCAGCCAGAATTCCAGCTGCCGGCATTCCCCTCTTCATGGTAAACCTTGTAAAATAAGAGAGAATAGCCATAAGTATTGAGATATAATGTGTAATAACAGCCCATAATGCAATAAATATTGATATAGAAGCATGATGCAAAATGGACGTATCATATAGCAATAAGCGAAACCGCGGTTCTCAGAGAGAGCTGGTAGTAGATAACTTTAAAATGACCCCTTAGGTTATGCAAAATATTACATTTGAACTGGAAGCCCAACACAAGCCCCTTCATCTGTTCGTGTTCGCCTGCCTGTTTGTTTCTCATCGACAGCTTTGGCTGTTTGTTTCTTGTCCGCGATGAGCGACGGTGCTGCCTGGTTGGTCACCGCCGACGGGGTTGTCGCTTGATGGAGCCACGTCCCTGGGGCATTGGCGAGTTTCCGCCGGATTATGGTATGCACACTCCTTCTGCTATGTTGGATGGTCCCCTAATTCGGCCCTCTTATGGCTATGGTTTTGATCGTGTTCGACCGAAGGTTTTCCGCCTCGATCCGTATCAAGCAGATCTCGACGGGTGCAGCGCGGAAACTAATATCATATTTGATCCCATCACAAATACAATGTTGTAAGCATAAGACCTCATACACATACCTCTTTTTATTATAAGTGTTTGAATCGCTATTTGCTTGTTGATCCGGTCAATAGCTGGATTTGACACTTTGACGAATGCTTGCTAGAGACCATCACTTCAAGGGAATCTTCCCGTCGTGGGTTCGATAACCCAGGGTCACCTCTTGGGAAATATGTGCGGGATACTTTTTTTGTCCCAATACCGGATCAATAAAAAGGAGATATCAAGTCCTTTTTCTAGTGCCATCGTCGGGGAGGAGTTTAGTATTCCTAATCTTTGTGTTTAGAGTTTTTGTTAAAGTTAATTTTTAGTTTTTGTCTTTAATTTTCTGTTTTTAGTTTAAGTGGGCCGATTAAGAACAAATACCTCTGATCAAACACGATCAAAACCCTAGCCATAAGAGGTCCAAAATAGGGGACCATCCAACATAGCAGGAGTGTGCATACCATAATTCGATGGAAACTCGCCAATGCCCCGGGAACGTGGCTCCATCAAGCGACGATCTCGTTGGCGGCGACCAACCAGGCAGCACGGTCGCTCGTCGTGGACGAGAAACGAACAGCCAAAGAGGACGATGAGAAACGAACAGGCATGCGAACCCGAACAGACGAAAGGGTTTGTGCTGGGTTCGCAGTGCAAATGTAATATTTTGCATAACCTCAGGGGTCGCTTTTAAGTTTTCTACTACCAGCTCTCTTTGAGGACTGCGGGTTCACTTATTGCTATACTTGGGGGCGTTTCTGCATAATATTGGACTAGTCGGTGCGTGCCTCCTGTCCGGTGGAGTATCAATTTGTTCTCAGAGAGCAAGTTTAGGGGCCAATTTGAGTCGTTTTGCAAGTTCTTGTATGAATTGTACCGCCGCTGCAAGTTTGTGTACTAAAACTATAATATTTTTTTGAGGTTACTTTTTTTTGAGAATATTTTTTTTGAGGTTACTAAAACTGTAATTAACTCGAGATAATTGCATCTATAGTCCTCGTACTCGCTGGCTACGTCCACTTCAGTCCTGGTACTTGCGTATTGCATCGATACGGTCCAGGTACATGAAAATACGTCGTCAATACGGTCCCTAAGCTTGAAACGGCAGTCCTGGCTCTACACATGCACGACGTACGCCGTACTCCGCTGTATGCCACATCAGCCCGGGACCCACCAGTCAGGTCGGACCCACCAGTCAGCTCTAGCCCCACCCGTGGGAGTGGATAAGGCGTTGTAGCCGTTTCGTCCTGGGGCAAAAAATCCCCAATTCCGCTCCCGCAATCCCTAGCTTCTCGTCACCCAAATCCTCCGATGGGAGGCGCGAGCGTCACCTCCACCACCTTGTCCGCCGGCTCGGAGAGCGAAGATGGCAGCACCTTCTCTGCGGCGCTCATCCCAGGAGGTGGATCGAGTCGCAGCTTGCTGGCGTGGGCTTATCCGCAGGATATTTGGCATCGGGGCGAGCCGTGTCTCCGGCCGGAGAGGAGCCATGTCATGCTAATGCGCACTCCATCCATGGATGCGTTTGAGGCTCGCCACCGCGGGCTCGTCCTATTGGCCACTGCTGTAGGAGACGGTGAGGAGGCTCTGACACCGGCTGCACTGCTGGCCTCCATCCAGGAGCGCTTTGGCGTGCTGCCATCAGAGTTGAGCATCGAGGTGGCCTGCCCCCCTCATGACCTGTGGTTATTGTTCTAAACGGAGGAGAAGTGCACGGTGGTGCTCTAATCGTCGATGAAGTTGAGGTGCTGATGCCGGTGGATCAAGTTTGAGCGCTGGGTAGATTCGCGGCACTCTGGCTGCTCTGGCGTACAAGTGCAAGCTAAGTTTCGAAGGCCTTCCCGATCAGGCGTGGTCGAAGCAGTCAGTGAAAGGCCTGCTGAAGGACTTGGGCGGAGAGCTGATAGATATCATACCGCCAAAGAATCGGCGTGAGCTGGAGGTAATGGCGTGGCTCCGTGACCCATCTAAAGTTGGCAAAGTGGTGGACGTGGAGATACCCGAGCCTAAGCTGGCATTGTGCACAGATCCTCCTCCACAGTCGCTTGAAGATTTTGTCGACCGTGAAATGGCCTCGTCGTATGGTCCTTCGTCATCGAGGAAGAAGAAGACGCTGCTGTATCCTGTGATCTGTCACATGAAGGAGGTGACTGATCGTGGTCCTCGTCGAAGGCCTGCCGGATGCATGGCTGCCGAATGAAGGGGAGGACCTAACTCGCAAGCACCGATTCAGCACTGTGCTTGGCCACATCGATGGCAGTATCTATGATTTCTAAGGTGTAAAAGAGTCTGAACCACTATCTATGTCTCAAATGTAGTCTGTGAACCACTATCTATTTTAAGTGTGTCTTTTGTGAACTTGGTATCTAATGTTCAGTAATTGTGAGACTATGTAATATTGAGTAATTGCTAGACTATGTAAGACTATCTATGTATGGTTGATATGATCTTCTAATATTGTACCTGTTGTGTCATTATGTGCTGTGTGAAATATGAGATGATCTGGAGTACACAATGTGTTGTATCTTACAAGTACATTACATATAAAAGGTTACTGATCTGGAGCATGATCATGAACACAATCTGCATATATAAGCTGGAGTACATAATCTGCATATATAAGCTGGAGTACACAATCTGCATATATAAGGTGGAGTACATTCCATACTAAAAGTTACTGATCTGGTGGTAACAACACAAAATACATGATCTGGAGCATGATCATGAATAGAACATGTTCGTTAACATGTTCCACATCTGATCATAAGCAGAACACACACAAAAACCATCTACTTTCCTCTAGCTTGACCTGCATGTCTCCTGTCCTACCTTAGTTCATCGAACATGCTAACTTTTCTAGGTTTTTTAAATCCTCTCATGTTGTTACTTGAACTTGGTGCACTTGAAGTTCCACTTCTCTTCATTTGTGAAGGTTTGGACTGACATGCAAGCATCCTCTGTTCCTCTACCATTGCTTCTCTGATTTGTTGGGCTTCCTTCTTGTTTCTCTCTTGCACACATGCCTCAGCTCTTGTTTCTTCCTCTTGGTTTTTGTTGTGCTCCCAAGCTTCCTGCCTTGATGCCTCCTGTGTTTGGAGAAATAATTGCCTTCTTTCCAACTCTTCATCTTGATTTATAAGGAACATTGCCTCCTCTGCATCATATGCAGTCCTACAAAGTCTCTTCTTCTCCTCAGTTATCCTTTTCTTCTCTTCTGCTCTTTTCTTTTTGCCTCTTCTGCTATTCTTTTCTTTTCCTCCATAACTTCTCTTCTTTTGTCTCCCATGGCTAGTTTTTCCTCTAGGGCCTTCCTTTTCTTCTCCTAACTAGCTTTTTTCTTCATTTCAGCAGCAAGTCTTTTCTGTTCTAGTACAACTTTCTTTCTCTCCTTAGCAGCATTTTTCTTGGCAAGTAGTTCATCTTTCCTCCTTTGAGCAGATAAAATAATTTTCTCTTCCTCCTCCTTTAATTTTTCCATTGCTGCATCATACTTGGCCTGATCTGCTATTTCCCTTCTCTCAGCTGCAGCCCTAAGTCTGGCAAGTGCTATCACTTCTCTTTTCCTGTGAACATCTCCTCCTTTGGTTGTTGTGCTATGTTGAACTGGAGGCTGTGAGAGGAATTGCTCCTGTATGAAAGCACTCTAAGGCAGTGACCCTTGCACAACTTCTTGGACCAGCCTAGACTCTCTCTGCATTAGTGTTAAGGTAGTTGTTAGTGTGTGCAAATTATGTGTACAGAGTATTAGCTGGTCCAAACAGTTTCACATACCTCCTGTGTTAGTGTAGCTAAAGTCTCTGGCTCATACAATGGTGGGACTTGGTTTGTCACACCTGCTGTTTGAAGATTAATCTCCTGCTCACAAGTAACACATTAGTACACATTAGTAAATCATTCAATGCTATGAGAAGTACATACAGTACTATTTGGAGAAGTAAACACATTACCTGAGTAAGGCCCACAGTTTCTTCATCAGAAGATGACACATCAGGCTCTGCTCTAACTTTATTTTTTTCTCTTTTCTTTGGTTTAAGTCCCAACTTCCAGTCCAAACAACCATTTATGTTATGGCCAGCACCACCACAATAGCCACAGTGTATGACAACACCTGCCCTTGTGATTTGCACTCCTCTTTTTCCTTCCTTCTCTTCTGGTTGTTGTCTTCTGTTTTTTGCCCTTCTTCCTTTCTTCTTCTGAATTGGTGGTGGTAAGATTTTTCTGCCTTTCATCTTTGCCCACTCACTGACATCTTTACAAGGCATAACTATGTGCTCATATGCTTTGCAATAAGTTGCAATGGAGTAACATGAGTTAACCCTAGACTCAGGTGGTTGTCATACCTAAGAGCAGAAACCCCATGACAGCAAGGTATACCTGACAAATCCCATCTTTTACAACTGCACATTTCCCTCCTTGTGTCCACACTGAAATCAACTCCTCTATCATTCACTACAAACAGTCCTTGTCCAGCTGGTGCAGCTTGACAAGTTCTAGAAAATTCCACACTCTTCTCCAGTTTCTTTCTTATCTTTGGACATATAGCACCATGCCAGTTCAAACTCTCCTGCTGCTTTGCAAAATTCCTTCCCATATTCTGCCCTTTGATCCTTTGGATCATGCTTATGATAGGCATTTCCCTAGCCTCCAAAATATATCTGTTGAACACCTCACAGTTGTTATTTAACAGCACATCACACTGGGGGAAATCAGTCTGGTAAGCCCTAACCCAGGTTTTTGGGTCCAACTCTGCAAGCCAATCATGAGCCTCCTGGCTGAGCACTAACATCTGGTTCATATTTTCCCTAAATCTACCCTCTGTAGTACTCCTAGCACACTTCCATAATTGATTTTTCAAAGCTTCTCCTTTGAAGTTCTTGTTGAAATTCCGCCACAAATGCCTCACACAAAATCTATGAGGTGATAGAGGAAACAACTCTTTAACTGCCTTTATTAAACCCTGCATGAAACATAGCACAGAATTATTTGACAGAAATATAGCACACAATAATTTATTTGACAGAAACATAACTCTTTAACTCTTTAACAAATTTATTTGACAGAAATATAGCACACAATAATTTGACAGAAATATAGCACAGAATTATAGGAACACAAATATAGCACAGAAATATAGCAAAGAATTAAAGACATACTTTTTGTTTGTCTGACATGATTGTCCATAACTCAGTGTTCACAATTCCTAAATCTTGCTTCAATGCAGTTAGAAACCACCTCCAAGCTTTGGTGTCCTCACTCTGCACCACTGCATGTGCAATAGGAATAATGCAATCATTGGGGTCCATTCCTACTGCACTTAACAGAACACCTCCATACTGTGTCTTTAAGTGGCAACCATCTAGGAAAATGATTGGCCTACAAGCACATAAGAACCCCCTCTTGCATGCATCAAAAGAGAAGTAGCACTTCTGAAATTGTCCCTCTTCTGACAGTCCAAGAAGGAAAGTACTTCCAGGGTTTGATCTCCTCAGCTCATTTGCATAGTCCCACAGCAAGTTGTATTGTGCAATCTCATCTCCATATATGATATCGTATGCAATCTTCCTAGCTCTCCCCATCTTGCCCCTTTTAATTGTCATGTTCCAATCATCTTGCACAAAAGCTGCAAAAGCCTTCAATGATAATTTCTCACATGCCCTGATTTGGTCCACATATTTGTGAGCAATGTACCTAGCTGTAAAGGCTGTAACTTGCCACTTTTTCTCACAAGTATGTTCCCCATTAAATGTTTTCACCATTACAGAATTTGTTCTATTATCCCAAGATGCATACATATACCAGGGGCAACCCTTTTCACAGTTTGCAACAAGCCTGATTTTGTCATTCTTTAGAAATGTGATGTTAACTCTCTCTTTGCAACTATACTCTCTCACAGCTTTCCTCAGCAGCTCCACAGAAGAGAACAACTGCCCTGCATGGAACTTAGGTTCATTCATATCTGCTGCTGTGAAAGACTTGAAATTGAATTTCATGTCATCCTCATCTGAATCTGGAGCATTCAATTCCTCATCTTCTGAGTTGAAATCCTCAACCACCTTCTTCCCCTTTCTTGTCATGCATTGGTTGCAACTCCTCCTGCAACAGATCATCATCTCCATCCTCCAAGTCATAGTCACTATCCACAATCTGAGGTACATAATCACTGTCTGAGGAAGCTGAGTCTGCATATTGTTCTTCCTCCTCTTCTGTTTTTCTTCCCCTTGGTCTCAACTTCACATAGAACTGCTGAGTGCTCTCAATTTCAACACTTTCATCCACAACACCACAAGAAACATTGCTCTCACAGGGATCTTTGTTCTCAGTCATTTCCTTCTTCCTTGGGCTGAAAACAGGAGGGATTTGTGCTGCTGGATTAGCCACAACATCATCCCATTCTGCTCCTCCTCCAGAAATGTGGCTATCTAAATGATCCAGGTATATCATTTGAAAGTGGTGCCCTAGATTTATCTTTAGATACATACAGTCCACATCAGTATCATTAGCCCAAAGCTCTGCACCACCTTCATTAAGCTGACAACCAGGGGCAACCAATAGATATCTATTCTACCTCACATTTCATAACCCAATTCCTCGACTATTTCTTCAAACATTCTGAAATAAGTGATGTCCTTATGACAGTAATCAAAGCAAACCTTATGGCCATACAGATAGCACCTATTCTGCCCACTCCCAAAGAAAAAGCCTCCATGGATCACCTCAACAGTGAAATATCCACTTTCTCTATCTGAAAAACATTAAGAACATCAATAATTTCAGATAACTGAACATTAAGAACATAAATAACTCAAACCCTAGAATAACTTCTGCAAATTTGCATACAGTCCACATATTCATAGAACTAGCACGGACAAAACGGCCTAATCACAACAAATAAACATTTTTCACCCCAATTGTACATCAAATCGACCCAAGAACACTGGGTACTGACGTACCGTACGCCGGAGCCGCCTCGCCGCCGGGCTGCCGTCGCCGGACCTGCATCGCCGCCAAACTGCGCTGACTCCTTTCACCGAGCGTCCAACTTGCTTCAGCCGCTGCACGCAATACGAATAGAGGGCGCACGATACGCTGATCATTCGCCGTCGCACACCATGGCCGCTAGGCTTTGCTCTCTGCTCGCACTCCTCTGTTCAGGGGGGGGGGAGAGAACAGGGGAGATCGAGACGCGAACATGGGGCAATTTGCGAAATAACAGGTGGGGCTAGAGCTGACTGGTGGGTCCGACCTGACTGGTGGGTCCCGGGCTGGCGTGGCATACAGCGGAGTACGGCGTACGTCGTGCACGTGTAGAGCCAGGATTGGCGTTTCAAACTCAGGGACCGTATTGACGACGTATTTTCATGTACCGAAACCGTATCGATGCAGTAATACAGTGGACGTAGCCAGCGAGTACGAGGACTATAGATGTAATTATCTCTAATTAACTCTAAAGGGAAAGAGTTAGAGCACCCAGCGTCCCAGCCCAACTCGGCCTGTCTAGAGAACGCATATAACGTCGTCCGTGATCGGCTGGCCGCATCCAGGGTGATTCCTATATGACGCCCGTTAGCGTCCAGGAAACGTGGCTTCGCTGAAGGCGCGGGAGGAGCTGCGCGCGACGGGCCGGCCCACCTGGCAAATTCAAGCGCTGCCAGGCAAACCGGTTTTGGGAACCTACTAGAAGGTTCCCTAAACCGGTTTCTTTTTTTTTTTTACTCTTTCCTGGTTTTCTGATCTTTCCTGTTTCTTTATTCTTTTTTTGTTTCTGTTTTTTAAATTCTGTTTCTGTTTCTTTTTCTTTCTTTTTTTTCGTATTTATTTTCATCGTTTGTTTTAAAAAATGTTTGAAATTCCTTATTTTCTTCATGATTTCATAAAAACACACAGTTTTTAAATTTGTTCACAATACAAAATTTGTTCAGCGTACATTAAAGAAATGTTCAATGTATATTTTAAATTTGTTCGGGATATATCACAAAAATGTTCAGTGTATATTTTAAAATTGTTCAGCGTACATTACAGAAATGTTCAATCTATATTTAATTTTGTTCGGGATATATCAGAAAAATGTTCAGTATGTATTTCAAAATTGTTTAGCATATGTTACAAAAATGTTCAATGCATATTTAAAAAAACTCTTCTTTTTGGAATTTCGAATGTTCAACTTTTCAGTAATTGTTCACGTTTGAAAAGTGTTTTCCAATTTTAAAAATTGTTCATGGTTTTAAAAAGGGTTTTACGTTTTTCAAAATTTGTTCAGAATTTTTTATTTTTGTTCTTAATTTTCTTGAATTGTTCGAAAAATTTCAAAAGTTGTTTGGTACTTAAAAACCTCGCGCTGCCTCTGGACCAGAAGAAGTTGTCAGCTCAACTGGTTAGGTTCTACAGTTCCGGAGCACGACGTCATGAGTTCGATGCCTTCTAGTCTGTTATATTTTTAGCCTTTTTTCTCAGGCGCTCGAGACCTTCTGGTGCGTTATATTTTTAGCCTTTTTTCTCAGGCGCTCGAGACCTTCTGGTCCGTTATATTTTTAGCCTTTTTTCTCAGGCGCTCGAGACCTTCAAATGGGCCGGCCCATCAGCGTCTACCTTCAGCGAACGCTCCTCTGCTTGACGCTAACGATCGTCAGACAGGAGCTCCCCTCCCCGTCTAGGGGCGAATCCTATTCGACGCGCGCGTGCGTCCAGGAGACGCGGCTTCGCTGAAGCGCGGGGGAGCTGCTGCGCCCGCGGGCCAGCCCACTTTGCCAGTTAGAATAGTGCCAGACAAACCCGTTTTGGGAACCTTCTAGAAGGTTCCCTAAACCGGTTCTTCTTCTTTTTGCCAGTTTTGTGATTTGTCCTGTTTCTTTTATTCTTTTCTGTTTCTTTTTTTATTTTGTGTCTGTTTCTTTTACTTTTTTTCCTTCTCCTTTTATTTTATCTTTTTTCATTTTCAAAAAAGTTCGAAATTCCGTATTTCAGAAAAAATCACGGTTTTTAAATTTTATTCACAGTTCAAAATTTGTTAAGCATATATTGCAGAAATGTTCAACGTATATTTTAAATTTTGTTCGGCATATACCAAAATGTTCAGTATGTATTTGAAATTGTTCAGCGTATAATAAAAAAATGTTCAATATTTATTTAAAATTATTCAGCATATAATAAAAAAATTTCAATGTATATTTAAAAAATTGTTCATATTTTTAGAGTTTCGAAATTTTTGTTCAACTGTTCAATAATTGTTCATGTTTGAAAAGTTTGTTTGAATTTCAAAAATTGTTCATGGTTTTAAAAAGGGTTCGCGTTTTTCAAATTTTGTTTATAATTTTCCTTTCTTTTGTTCACGATTTTCGTGAATTGTTCGAATTTTTTCAGAAGCTATCTAGTACTTTAAGCTCTCGCGCTGCTTGAAAACCAGCAGAATGTACCAGCTCGATTGGTCAGTTCAATGTTTTCGACCCCTCGCTGGCCCGTTTTGGTTTTTGGCAATCATTTTTAACGCACTCAAGCTCAACAACAACAACAACAAAGCCTTTAGTCCCAAACAAGTTGGGGTAGGCTAGAGGTGAAACCCATAAGATCTCGCAACCAACTCATGGCTCTGGTACATGGATAGCAAGCTTCCACGCACCCCTGTCCATAGCTAGCTCTTTGTCGATACTCCAATCCTTTAGGTCTCTCTTAACGGACTCCTTCCATGTCAAAATCGGTCGCCCCCGCCCTCTCTTGACATTCTCCGCACGCTTTAGCCGTCCGCTATGCACTGGAGCTTCTGGAGGCCTGCGCTGAATATGCCCAACACACGCATCGCATCCGCACCAACCTGTCCCTCCCTTCTCTGCCTCCTCGCCGTTGACGTCACGGCCACCTGCACCAGAGCACCGCTCCCGCCGCCGCCGCCGCCGCCGCGGCGGTGACCACCGATCCAGGTTAGCCTCGTTCCCCCGTATCCCCTCCATCCTCGCAGCCGCCGCCGCCGGCGGCGGCCCCGTCCCCGCCGCCGCCGCGAAAAAAGTTAGGGTTCCTCATTTCTAACTGCTCTGTTCGGCTTCTCGCAGGGAAGGAGAGGGGCGCGTTCCTGCCGGAGCTGGAGAAGGGGAAGGATGCTGCCATCCTCCCGCCCGCCATCGCTCCTGCTGTCCTTGCCAAGCCAGGTCGAATCCTCACCCCCGCCATCTTCAAAAGGTTAGGGTTTACTTTTGCCCCTTCGTCCCTGTAATTGCTATCTTCGGCTTCTAGCAGGGAAGGAGATGGACTCGTGCTTGACGCCCCCGGAGAAGGAGAAGCCACTCGCCCGCCCAGCGCCCAACACCGCTTCTGAGAACCTCGTCAATCCAGGTCCAATCCCCACCATCAAACACCTAAATAAAATTCGTAAAATTAATATCCGAGCACCCTTGGAGGTGCAGCATTTCACCATCATGTGGTCTTTGATTTTGGTACCATTGTAGGGAAGAAGATGCGCCGCCCTGTGCCAATGACGGACGAGGAGCGGAACAAGATCAAGGAGTTGAAGGAGCAGTACCGGTCAGGGATGGAGGGGTTACGAGAGTCTTTCCAGATACACAAGGAGCTGCGGCACCACCATGATGAACTTCTGTTCCGGCGGAGGTGCCTGGCTGCACGTCCAGTCAGCCGAATCGCCTTCCAGCGCCATGATGCTGCCTATATCAAGCATCAGCGTGACCTTGGCTTGAAGCTGGGGGATAAGTTGCCGGACGAGCTCAAGAAGATTGGGCCACCAATGGGGGCGGCGCTCGTAATGTGGGATGAGATGTGCAGGGCCCTGAATATAGGCATGGATAACTACATTGCTGAGTGCGACAATCTGGAGGCGTTCCGGGGGAGGATGAGGTCGTTGGGGCTCATTCGTGATGAAAAGGCAGCTCCGCAGGATTGTGTTGCCCCCCAAGAGTAGGGATTAAGTCTGTTTGCTTGGTGTGGATGAGTACATGTTTAATCCTGAGAAGAAAATGTTGCTACTGTTATAATCCCCGTGGTTTGGCATGGATATCTTCTTGTGTTATTGTGTTGAGCATGATTGCTTAAATGGAGTTGTGCCAATCAAGTTGTCATTTGGTTTTGAACGTTGGATCATCTTGTGCTTGCCATTGCTTGTGTGCTCAATGTACTTTTTTGCCTAGCTAGTAGAATAATTTGGTGTGGCACATTCATCATTTCTGTAAGATTCATCGGACAACAGCATGGAAAGGTAGTATTTAAGACTATATATATATATATATAGGGAAAATCCATCCTATCACCCGGTGGTAGTTACCCCATATGTCTCATATACTACCATGTGGTACTATATATATACTACTTTATCATTTTAAATATATTCATATTCTATATCTAAGATATTTCAAAGCAAGTTACATGAAAAAATTACATATGAATCCATAGTTTTTGTTATATTTATGAAATACGTACATATTTGTATGTAAAAAAGAGCATACTCAAAATATGGTATATACTACCTAAAAATTAGTATATATACTACCTAATCATTGTTATATACTACATACTATACGTACATACTCTCAATTTTGACAGATACTACATACAACATACAAAACGCAAGTGATGGTAACTACCACTGCTTGTAGGAAACATAAGAAAAATCCATCCTACCACCCTATATATATATATATATATATATATATATATATAGAGAGAGAGAGAGAGAGAGAGAGAGAGAAAATAGATTCTACCACCTAGTGGTAGTTACCACCTAAGAATCCACCGTTCATCTCATGTGCCGATCTAAGCGTGCTAGATGGCCAACAGAATCCTAATGGGTTAGATGAGGTTCCACCCGTTTAGTACTGATTCATTAATTACTTTATTTTATGGTTAACCATAGCTATCTGGTCGTGAGCTTATCCAAAAAAACGACTGCAATTTTCTCCACGTAAAAATAGCTTTCTCTGTATGTTCTTGTTACCAACAACAAGCAATTTTTTCTCTATCTAGCGATCTGCCTCAAGGCTGCGTCCCGCACAGGCTGGACATGGGGGATCGGCCTCGTCGTGAGTATCACCAGCTGGAGACAGGGGACCGGCATCATCGTGTGCCACCACCCGACTCTCTCTCTCTCTCTCCATGGATGTTTCCACGTCCAGAATTTTTGTCATGTCGCCGCCATAGATCCATGTTGTTGCCATAGATCGGAAGCAAGTGAGTGCCGCGTGGCACCATCCGCCGTCTCGGCCGGCAGGACGTCGCTAGCTGAGGTTTGATACCACTTCCACCACAAGTTCCAATGTTTCGTTGCTTGCTCTTTGAAGTTTGAACTTTCATCTGCTTTATTTAGATGATTAATAGGCTATAAGCACCGTCTGGGAGTAGCCTGTTGAGGCGAGCACCTGCGAGTGATTGACACCGTTGATGATGGCTCAGGGTTAATTAGACGCAGCAACGTACGGCGACTGCATGATGACGGCGGCGGATGTCACTAGGTGAGCAATGCAACGACCACACATTACCACTTGAAAAAAGATCTACGTGAGCAAACACATATGGAAAGAAATATGGTGCATGATGGATCCTGATGATAACGCCTCTACATGCATGAAACTCCAATACTACATACTACTTTTTTTCACGTACTTCCATACGTTCTTTTCACATAGTAGTGCATATATATACTACTACATTTACACAATACTATTTTCTAATGCTACTTCACAATTTTCATTTTATAAATACTCTATTTTTTGTGACACAAGGACTAACACTACTTGGCCTTAATGTGCAGGTGCAACGGCGGCCAACGGGAGACTCCGTGACTGCTCTGGCATGACGGCGGCCACGATGACATGCGGTTTACGCAGCAGACAGGATAGCGCGTCAGCAGCAAGACAACGGTGTAGCAGCAGCCGCGCGACGTAGTATGACAAATGGTCGACGGTGATTGCTCCAGTGCGGCGGCTGCTACAAAGTATGGCTGTATAGGATTTGCTCGGACAACAAACTCCATTGTGAAATGAGTGTAGATAATCGTTCAACCTGAGCTCGAAGAGACAGTTGAGCCATGGATAAAATTGTATTGTTCCACTCAACTGTGTGATATATACTAAATATTTTGTACTCACAGATATACTGCATACTACCTACTTAATTATACTCCATACTACCTAATTTATGAAGATACACACCACGTATTTCATACTCCATACTGCACATACTTCATACTCCATACTCCATACTCCACTTCATACTCCATACTCCATACACCACATACTTCATACTCCATACTCTACACTTCAAAATAATATATGATAAACTCGATACTTCATACACCAAAAATATTACTCCATACTGCAAAAAATTTAGTGTATAGTCCCCATATTGCAATAAAAGGTTTATACACACACACTTATTTTCCATGAGTTATATTCAATACTTTTATAAGTAAATATGCATTCCCTGTACTGTAATTAGTATATTATTATTAAATATACATATATACAATTCCATTAAAAAAATAATAGGCCCATAGGCCAAACAAGAGTATTTGTACATATTGTAAAACATAATCATCTATATTCTACCTGGAGTATATACCTAAGATTAGGACATATGCACATGCATGCATGTAAGGAGGAGTACGTGGCTAGTGGCTATCATTATCGATTCTACTCGATTCATGCATGCATGCATGCAATTAGCCGGCCAGCAACTCGCGAGGTTTGTTGCAACAGAACCGCTATCTATTTTTTAACTAATTTAAATAGTTGATTAATTAGGTGAGCCATATCGGATCCTTTTGGAACCCGGCGACCCGTTTGTTCGCTGCTAGGGTGGGACACGTGGAGGGCTATTGCTTAGGGGGTAACTACCACTGCTTGTAGATAAAATTTGTTATATATATATATATATATATATATATATATATATATATATATATATATATATATACACACACACACAATTATAGGACCCTAATCAGAGTTGAGTATCTTTTTCCAAGACTCATTTTACTACTACTACCTCCGTCCTGGTTTATTGGTTTCTATTGTATTTCGTATCAAATTTTGACCATAGATTGAACTAGCAAAATGTTCATGCATGTCACAAAAAATTATATCATTGGAAACTATGTTCAAATACGAATCCAGCGATATAACTTTTGTTGACACGCATTAACATTTTGTTAGTTAAATCTTTGGTCAACATTTGGCACAAACTACAAAAGGACCTATAAACCAGGACAGAGGTAGACAGAGGTAGTACCTCTGTACCAAAAAAAGAGATGCTTTTGTAGGCTAAAAGTAGCCTTTTGTAGGCTAAAACTGGCCTACAGAAACGTCTTATATTTTGATACGGAGAGTATATAACATGCGTTGCTACAGTAGTATCTGAAAAAATTGGACACAACAATGAATAAAGATAGAGAACACACTTTGATTATCCCAGAATTTGCCTTCTGTTCTTTCAAAAAATACGAACTTCGAAACGAGCCCTAAAGTAATAAACACATAATTTCCTCAAAAGAAGTAACAGACACAAAGAGTAAAAATAAAAATAAAAATAATATCAACTTTCAAAATGGGGCCGAAAGGATGGGAAGGGTGCCTGCTGCGTGTGCGCTGTACACTACCACAGGGCTTCCCTTTTTGGTGAACCCACCGGGACGACTACGGTAGACCGAGTCGATCCGCCTCTAGTTGTCCAAAGGAAAGTGCATCCAAGGCTTGTATGGTGAAGGCGACGACAGACCAAAACCTCCCGTCCCCAAAACCTTCTCCTTGGAGAGCGCCATGAGTGGTGGCGAGAACGGGAGCGGGAGCGGGTCGGAGAGCAAGGGGGAGGCGGCAGCGCGTCGGGATCCGGCAGCGGCAGCAGCATGAGGCGGCTGTACGCCGCAGCCAGGAGGAGGCAGGGAGGAGGTCGCGCCCGTGTTTCCCTTGCTTTTCGTTCCATTTTTTTTGTGGGGGTTTGCCCGCTTGATCTGATCTGCAAGAACTCTTATTTTATTACCATGCAATACATGAATATAGTACACTAATGTACGGGAAATTCGTTGGTGCTCCCGAGAGCGCACGCTCCTGTACGCGAAAATATTTTTTGAAATGTTCAAAAATTCCAACAAAAATTCTATGTATTCTTTGTCACATCTAAATACTGCATACAAATTTGTAGGCAAAAAGACTGAACATTTTGGCCTGTGAAAAAACACACCAAATGTTACCCTAAAATGTCGTCCTAAATTTGTTTTTTTTCACCGGCGAAACAACGCTGCTCCATTTCGTATGAAAATTTCCAAGGAAGCTTCCGACACTAACACGAACTACTGCGAAAAATTCAGAACTTTTGAAAACATTTACTTTATCTTTTTTTGTTTACTATTCACACGGGCACCCTCCCCAGAGCCAAAACGCAATTCTAGCGGCTACTATAGTGTACTAATGAATAGTAACACACACACACACACGCGCGCGCGCGCGCGC
>NC_041383.1:669960283-669961000 GCF_002162155.2 Triticum dicoccoides | reverse complement strand
AAGCAGTGGTAGTTACCATCACTTGGGTTTTGTATGTTGTATATAGTATCTATCAAAACTGATAGTATGTACATGTAGTATGTAGTATATAACAATAATTAGGTAGTATATATATTAATTTTTAGGTAGTATATATCATGTTTTGAGTATGCTCTTTTTCACGTACAAATATGTACGTATTTCACAAATATAACAAAAACTATGGGTTCATATGTATTTTTCACGTAACTTGCTTTGAAATATCTTAGATATAGTATATGAATATATTTAAAATGATATAGTAGTATATATAGTACCACATGGTAGTATATGAGACGTATGGGATAATTACCACCGAGTGGTAGGATGGATTTTCCACATGGTAAAACTGTGTCTATCATAGCTTGCCACAGAACTAGTTAAGGCTTGCTAAATATTTAACAATTTAAAAGTAAGTAAAAAATATGAAATAAATAGGGAAGCCTCACTCTAATACAATAAGATGATCTAACAGTGTGATTGTGAAAATATGCATTTACGCATCCTTAGTGAAAAAATAATCATTTCAGCTCACTGCAGGATCAATATATATTGAAGCATTTGTTCTTTTTGTCCAGGACACATGCAGTCATATTTTTTCAATCCATCCGTTGGATCATGTTATATTGTAGGTGTGTTTGCTCAGTATTTTTTTCAGGATTTTAGAGAACTTTTACACCATTGAAAACCTTAACTAGT
>NC_041383.1:669946628-669959897 GCF_002162155.2 Triticum dicoccoides | reverse complement strand
CAACCTTTTATTTATTTAATTTAGATGTAGACTCAATTCACCGCAAGATGTGTTATGTTACGGTAACATATTATGTTACCACAAACATCTCTTTTCTCATTAACTATTTGTCACATATAAGCAAATTTGTGTTGATGTGAATTATGTTACTAGCTAAGTTTTTGCCACTACGGCTAATGTCAAAAGGGAAGCTGCACTTGGTAGGGCCATCGAGCCACGGTCGATCCAGCATTCAGGTGGCACTTGGTCGGGGAAGCACATCCCCGGGGGCATCCAGAAATCATGCCATGCATGTCATGTACTCCCTTCGTTCCTAAATATTTATCTTTTTAAAAATTTCAAATGGACTACCACATACGAAATGTATGTAGACAAATTTTAGAGTGTGGATTCACTTATTTTGCGTTGTATGTAGTCACTTGTTGAAATATCTAGAAAAACAAATATTTAGGAATGGAGGGGGTGGTACACAACAAGTCATGTATACAGCTAGAACCAATCTATTGTTATTCATTAAACCGAGTTTTCAAAAATTTCAAGAAGTCATAACTTTTAGACCGAGCATTGAAATTAAGATCCATTTTCACCCTCAGGATTCTTGTGATGAACTCTTCGAAACTAGATCCGCATGGGTTTGTTTCAATGAGGTTTTTACTGTGCAACTTTTGGACTCCATGAACCAACTTTAGTACCACATGGACCAACTTCCTATTAAGTGGAAAAGTTGCACATCAACTGCTAGATAGTTGGCTGGGGCAACAAACGAAGTCACACTGATAGGGTAGTCGGGACAAGGTGTTGTCAGTGAAAAAAGCGTGCATCGATTGCTATGGGAAAAGTTGCACATCAACTATTAGGCAGTCTCCAAACCTTCAACTACTTTGTCTTCGGAGACTCAGACAGATGTCTAATCATCTAGAGAGTTAGCGGCTTTCAAGAGTAATAGGCTCAAGAACTCTCAACTCAGATCTGTTGTGATGCTCAACCACTAAAGTTTCGGCTCTTGGTTTTCTCTCGGAAGGATTCACTCAATTCTCACGGAGAAGGATGCACAATCAATCTTCACAGAAGCGATAGCCGTTCGAGTGTGGTGGTTACTTCTAGCAAGAGCAATCCGGGGGGGGGGATGACCAATAACGACCTATGACCCAGCCAACGGCCAACGAACACGTTTGCAACGACAAGTTTACTTGAGGAACAAGAAAAGCAAACTCCTCTGCCAAAACATTTCTCTCGCAGCCCAGAAGAACATTGTCTCTAGCTAGCGAGTCAATAACTCTGTGCAAAAGATATTTGTCTCCACTCTCATGGGATAATTTCCTGTTAAGCATCACACTAGACACAAGTCTCGAAATACTTGAACCCTTCTTAATAGTAGGGTGGTCCCTATATGACTCAAGTGAAGAAAATGAAACTACGAAAAAGAATTGCATCTTCTTTCCGTCTTCAGACTTCTTCGCTGCAGTCACTTCTCTTAGACTGCACTCCATAGAAATTGCTTCTCGTCAGCAATTTTTTTGGGGGGGGGGGTCATCTCCAACAGGCAATCTTCTCGGTATCAAACTCCTCAATGTCTTGCAACCTTCTCCGCTGCGCAGATAACTCTCTCAGAAGTTTATAACATACTTCTCTGAAGATTATAGCAATCTTCACAAAACCCCAGGGACTATTTCTCCCTGTGTACACTAGAAAAAACAGTCCCTCACTGTTTCTGTCAACGAACTCCAAAACCATCAGGGGCACTCGATTGCACTAACAGTTTTCCATTTGCTACATGCTACTCATGATAGATGTCAGGACCCCGACTCGATGCCACATAGATCTAGCATGTAACACTTCATATCACTTTGCGGCCTCACGCACGGTATTCCCACGGGTGTCGCCTTACCTTTACCCGGGACCGTTTGCGCCTTTTGGCACACGTATATGACAGTGTCGCTAGCAACCATATGATAAGGAGCCCGGGCTGACATGGCTAGTCGTAAACCCAAAGTGGCACAAACTTACAGGGACAGGCATCCATGACCCAGCATCGAACGTGTCGGTCATCAGCGAGTGAATCCAGGCTGTAGCACTGGGCTAGCAGGACTCCGGTGAACCGGGCTGTAGCGGGCTAACAGGACTCCGGTATTCATCGCGTGACATTTCCCCGAAGGGACAGACACAGGAACGAAGAAGGACACATGCCGGCCAGCCTAAGTGTTCCGGAGCAGTAGCAAGCTACCATGGCTCGGTGGAAACACTAGGAGACATTTCCCGGTAAGAGAGGCTACTAAAGATAAACAACTAGATAGTCAGATCCCACACATACCAAGCATTTCAATAACATACACACAATATGCTTGATATGTGCAATACACCATGGCATCACAAAATGACTCTACGACTCAAGTAGTTTATTCAATAGGCTCCGAGGAGCGAGACATTACAAACAGGGGTCTCATGACCCAACAATCAGAGCATACAAATCAAAGCACAAGCGGAAGCTATCATGTCTGAGTACAGACATCTATAAATGAAAAAGGCTGAGAAGCCTGACTATCTACCAGATACTGCCGAGGGCACAAGATCGTAGCTGAGGTAACAAGCTAAACGTCGAAGTCCAAGCAGAACTACTAGTGAGACTGAAGTCTCTCTGCAAAAACATAAAATAGGCAAACGTGAGTACAAATGTACCCAGCAAGACTTACATCAGAACTATCTACATATGCATCATTATCAACAAAGGGGTGGTGGGGTTTAACTGCAGCAAGCCAGCTTTGACTCGGTGGCTATCCTGAACTACGACTGCAAGTAACTCTTTTGAGGTGGCGCACACGAGTCCACATATTCACCATATCAATACACCACTATGGATCCGCTCCCGTCTCCCTACGAGAACGCCATCCATAGCACTCACGCTTATCTTGCGTATTTTAGAGTATCCACTTTCACTTGTCTATGAACTGATATAAGCAACCCAGAAGTCCTTTACCATGGACACGGCTATTCGAATAGATGATGTTAACCCTGCAGGGGTGTACTTCTTCATACATGTTTCCACCACTTAGCGTCTGCACACGACATGTGCTCGGCAGACTTCAAGCGAAAGCCGACGTGGGTGTAGACCACGACCTACCTAAACACTCAAGTCTCTAGTCCAGGTTTATCGCCTATTCGGGTTCCATCCATGAGGAGATCCGGCTGGAGTTTCGCTCACAGCCCCAAACGATGTGAACAGGGTTCCCGAGATACCAAACGGGCATCCGGTACACCGTGCCACGTACCTACCGCATCACAGCCCACCCCTACGGTCAGCGCTGTCCACGGCCTCCAGTAAGCTACAAACACCAGAAACTACTTGCAACTCCTGGACAGAGGACTAGGGTGAATAAGAAGTCGAGCGGGGTCATATTTCAGGGCCCAATGCATGGTAGTAGCTGAATCATGGATCACAAACACAGAACTCAGTTCCTAAGGACCGCTTCAATGAGACAACCCACCATGTACTCCTACATGGCCTCTCACCGACACCTTTTACCAAATCGTGTTCACACACTTAGCTCACACATAGTAGGACATGTTCACACACCTCTGATTCATCCTCGATGAATCAGACCTGACTCAACTCTAAGCAGTAGCAGGCATAACAAACAAGCATGAATGAGTAGGCACATCAGGGCTCAAACAACTCCTACTCATGCTAGTGGGTTTCATCTATTTACTGTGGCAATGACAGGTCATGCAAAGGATAAAGGGGTTCAGCTACCGCAGCAAGTAACAGATGAATCGATGTTGTCCTAATGCAGTAAAAGAGAGCAGGAGCGAGAGAGTAGGATTGTATCGGAATGAACAAGGGGGTTTTGCTTGCCTGGCACTTCTGAAGATAACATTGAGTCTTCATCAGTGTCAACGATCACATCATCGGTATCACGTCTATCGAGAGGGGACAAATACCGGCAACACAGAAGGGAACACAATCAATGCAATGCACAATATGATGCATGATCATGACATGGCAAAATGAATGTGTTTTGGGCTAATGCAACTAGCAACAGATTAAATGAAGTTGGTTTGAATACAAGATTCAAATTCAAACTCCATATGTGATTATTCAAATGCCATTTAATTGATTTGTGCTAAACAGCACCTATAAGTTGTTCTAACATGCATGAAAATGGTACAGATGGATTCCTTGATCTTTTCTGATAATTTTTCATATATAATTTATTTAATTTGGAGTTACGGTTAATTTTCTATGATTTTTAGAAGTTTATATAATTTTCTGGAATTTCCTGAATTATAATAAATCCAGAAAATGGTTTATTGCGTCAGCCTGACATCATCATGACGTCAGCAGGTCAACTGGGTCGCCCAGAGTCAAACCTGACGTGTGGGGGCCACACGTCAGTGACACAGGGTTGTTTAACCCACTGACAGGTGGGGCCGGGTCAAAGGCCACGTCAGCACGGTCAAGCTGACGCGTGGGGCCACTGTGATTAATCTAAACTAACAGAAGTTTAAGCCGTGGTTAATTAAGGGCGTGGGGCCCGGCTGTCAGTGTCACAGGGGGAGGTCAAACCCCGGTCAAATGGCCCAAACAGGCCGGCGGCTCAACGCCGGCGGCAACAGGCACGGCGGAGGGCTTCGGGATCGCTCCTCCGGCCACCAAAAGCGTGGCGGAGGGCATCTACGCGTTGCCCGTGCTCGTCCGCATCGAGCAGTGCAAGCAGCAGTGGCTATGGCGGCCCGTAGCGACGGCAATGGCGACAAGTGTGGTGGCCGGAGCTCGGTGGTGCACGGGCGCAGGGCTATGGCTCGCCCTCGAGGGAACCAGGTAGCTAGGCCGCATCTAGGGGGCCCAGGGAGCACGGTGGATAGCACAGCTGGGCGTGGTAAGCTCAGCGGTGAGCAGGAGGTCGGCCATGGCGGACGGCGGCCTCGGGAGCTCGTGGGGCGGTGGCTAGAGGAAGCTAGCGAGAGGGGGAGGTGAGGGGAAACGTAGGAGAGCTCACGGAGGGGCTAGCGGAGGAGACGACGAAGTCGGGGAAGCTCTGGACGCGCCGAATCGGTGGAGTCGATCTCCGGGCACCGGAGGTGAAGACGACGATGCTCCGGTCGACTGCGGCCTCCTCTGGTCGCGTGTGTCGCGTGGGTAGCTTCACGGGGTCAGGGCGGAGCTCAGGGATGCATAGTGGGAGCGAGGGGGTGGCTGTGGCCCCGGTAACGGCGTCGGCGGCGATGGGCTCCGCTCGGGCGCGTGCAGGGAGGGAAGCAGAGGAGGGAACGGGGTCCAGGGGAGGAGAGGGAAGATGCAGGGGGCGAGGGGAAGTGCGTGGCGTCACCAGAGGGCTCGGGGAGGAAGCAGGAGGTGGCCAGAGCGGGGTGGAGGTGGCGCGCACGGCGGCGTCGCGGTGTCCGCGTCCTTCTGGCGAGGAGGAAGACGACAGGGGAGTAGCGGTGGCGGGCTGGGCCGTGCTGCTGGGCCAGGTGGGCTACCAGGTGAGCGCCAGGTAAGGTTTCTCTCCTCTCTTTTATTTCTATTCTGTTTTATATTTTCCTATTTCTGCAATTTGTTTTTGATTTGTTTTAAATATCAAATCATTTTATAAAATCCTGGAAATAATTATGGGTACTTTCTGAATTATTTCAGTGACCCTAATCAATTTCCAACATTTATTTGAGCATTTAAATTATTTATAGTATTTAAATGCCCAAAGTCAGATACAATATGATTTAATTCAAAAATCCAAAAATGACCTAAGAATATTATCATCATTTTTGGCAGAGGTTTCCACCTTAACCAGAAATCATGATCTTTTCTTAGGAACCTTTTGGGTTTATTGAAAAGATTTTAATTCACCCTAGTTGAGTTGATTTAATGCTAGGGTTTGAACATCCCCATTTCAATTTTAGGCAAAATTTAAACATGATGCAAACATGAAGCTAGCCTAGAGCACTGCCAGAACTAGGGATGTGACAACTCACCCCCACTAAATAAGAATCTCGTCTCGAGATTCAAGCGTAGGGTAAGGTGAAGGGGGAACGCAAACTAGCACAATCTTCACGATCCAGGTTGCACTTCAAATGGACGTTGATTCGTTCACCATCATTGTCTCGAAGTTTTGCTCTGAGAACTCCAACTAACATGACAACGAGAGGGAAAGAGAGACCCTAAAAGAATGGTTCTTCTCGAAGGTCGAACAACTCAGGATTAACTCACGGAATGAGACATAGAACTATCTTTCGGGTTGAGACACGAGATACACATCAATAGGGGTGGAAGAAACGGATGACGAAGGTTCACTAGGTAGACAATAATTTCATACCTAAGAAGGTGGTAAACGATTGTCAACATAGCGAGGAGTTGAGTTGCCATGATACCATAACGATACACCTTAGGGAAGGTGACTCGTAGAGATATCCCCTTAAGTGGCAAAAAGAATTACTTTTGATTCAGAGATCATTGAAACTCTTTAAACCAGCCTAAGGCAATTCTCGAGCGATCGTTTGGAGGGGGTCGGTAGAATGGCATACTCGGACTTGGATGATGTGGATTACCTTGTTGAAGACAACGTAATGGATGAATTTGCTTATCACCGGAAATGGAAGAGACCCATGGTAGAATGGCACATTGGCGGTGCAAGCTAGGAACAAAATGCAAATGCTAGGAATGATTCTGGTAACTGGGGAAGAACCCAACAATAGGGAGTGAATTCACTGTTTGAAAAGATCATAGCATTGCCGAGGAAACTGAGAGCAAACCCAGTTAGTGCTGATGATAACACGTAACGCTTGTGCGTGCTCTCAAGAACTTGAGCATTTCCATATTCATCAAGGTTTTACCAACATCCGTGTCAAGGGTCCGGCAACACAACTTGCTACCATGATGAATGATGATGGAGGATGTAGATGTAAAGAAAGATAACACCTTCTCAGATTTCATCTTAGCGAGGCCAAGGAAACAAAATCTGGATGATCGACCGAGAAACATTTAGCACTCCGCTTCTAATGTTCTCCTTGATGTGCTAGTATAACCCATTCATAGATATGGTTTGATATCTAAAACATCTAGTAAAAGGTCGGACTTCAGGAACACAAAAATCCATAGGGGCAACTAGGGAGTAAATCCTACGAAATCCCTATGGGGGGGGGTGGCCAACTTCCTCAAACAAGATACTATAATAATAGGTCTACCGGATGGGTGTGTTGGCCACGACATTCACCTTACCGGTTATCGAGAGACCAATATTATAGTTCTTGGGGAAATGTTCCAACCATCATATCTGCCTGAGATTCAGATCTGGTTGGTGTCAGAATATTCCAGACCCATCGAGTCTAGAAAGAAAAATGAAAGTTTGCAACACAAATCGACGAGATGACGTTGCGAGATTCTCGGGAAATGAACTACGATAGTAAGCTCCAAAACATGAGCTGGTTCTGCTACAAACATGTGAACATGTTGTCCCGGACAAGCATGACCACGTGGTAGTCTTACAATAAAACACTACCGAGTTCTGGTTGGGAACCAACACCGTGGATAACGAAGTCCTTGCATAAGTCATATGATTAGCTCTTATGAAGGAACTTCTTCCCCTTGAACAAATCAATCAGTGGCTTGGTGTGCTCGGGTCACATATGGAATGAAGGTTGCAAGTCTCCAGACCACAGAATACTTCGCACGTGTGCATGACTAATTTGGAATGATTCCAGGAAAACAAAACAATCTTCCTCAAATTCATGGCGGCAACTTGCATCATATGCACATGAATTAGGGAAAATCACTACTTTCATTCAAACATATGCTTCATGAACGAAACACGAAGAAATGCTTACACAAGTTTCCAACACTAGGTTAATGTTCAACATGATTCATGGGGGAAGACAAAATGCTACTGATGGGCTCAACAGCAACTCATCGGAATTTCCATATCACTGGACTTCCACCATCATGTGAACACGGTGATAGCATTGGTCAGACCAAAGATGTAATGGTGTATGCTCGAGGGATCAACCACGAGTAGGACAACATTACAAGCATCGTTGGTACTGATTCGATTTGACGATAGCCCACACTCAAATCAAGGGATTGATAAGACAATAGGTCCAGCAACTGATCACAAGGACCAATCGATGAAGATATCATCTTTCTTCAACACACACTACGCAAGAATATCCCTTTGGAATGAACTAAGTCAGACAAGCTTTTATCTTCCAACTCTCCAAGTTGTTGTCTAGCTTAACCCACTAGCTCAGGGATATCTAACACCGATTCTTGGAGAGAAGGTGGTTCACAAGAAACCAACTTGATCACGAACTCAACATAGCGGTCAGGTGACAACCCGGTAACACCTCCAAGAAGATATTTGGAAAGTCACGAACCACCGGTATGTTACTAAGCTCGAGAACAATCTTGCTTTTGAGGGCAATACGATATGATCAAATGAGTGAAGACTTGACAAGATCCTAACTCATCAATCGAAGGGTGCACCGAAATAAGGACTAGGTAGCATGATCAGTCTTAGAAGGATGATTCGAAAACCAACATACTAAGAATGAAATTATTATCCTTTAACTACCAAGCAACAGAGTTGCTAGCAGTATTGATTTCACACATCACAATTCGGTTGTCGGTATTCCGGTTGCATCAACACGAGGGCCGAGGAATGAACAGTGATGGCAAGAAGTGTCACTGTACCAAGAGTTCATGGGATGGTGTGCAATTCCTATAACAATCTCGATATAAAATATGTAATACTCCAAGGTAGAGCAGAACCAAAAGCTGGATTGGCATTTGATCCGCGGAATACAACTACTTTGACCCAATCCTAGATATGGAAGAGGTACTGGAGTTTGTTTCTCCTAGTCATTCCGGAATAGAATGGCTTGACAGGCCACAAGAGTCATAGGCATCGATGAACGAACGCACGCATACTCTTGACTATCAATTGATAGACGAGGGTCAGAATGCAACTAAAGAGAACAACTCAAAGGAACATATAACTTTCTGAGTTGTGGATGCATAGATTAGTATGTCGAACCAAGTTCAACATATTTCTTCCGGATAACCCATGCAGAAAGGTAGAACTGGCAGAGTCACGATTTATGAATGGAGAACTCCTCAAGAGTACTCTAATTGTGATTTTTTTTGATCCAATAAACATCTGCCATAAGTAGTTCATGGTATTTGGAAGAAGAAGATACCACGGACTTCAAGGACTATCGCAAAGGTTACTAATATCCTAAAGGCACTAGCAATTACTATCCACATGAAGTAGGTAGAGTGAATCTTGGGTTCAGAACCCAGGAGTAGAATACCTACTACTAATTAGCATCACGGGATGCTTCCGAGAATAAAGGCCAGAATCTTCACACTAGGACACAAATCATGGCTAGACCACTAGATGATCCCCTAAGCACTTAGGGTCATAATAATAATTCCAACATATATGTCGAGGCAATAATTACCTCAACACACCGATTAGTGTGGTTAATCTGGCCCATGGGAACATCGGAAACAGAAGGAAGGGATTTGCAAATGCATCGGACTATTTAGAAACCTGGGATGACTCGGACAGCATAACGGCTATAATTGCTCAAAAAGATTTGAGACAATCACAAAAATGGTGGCATAACCACTCAGAAGCACAATATCAAGGTTCCGAGATCAACAATTAACATACGGAAGTAGTAGGAACTGAACTGAGACTTAAATCCAACAATCTTATAAGTCTACTGATTAGTAACACGTGATCCTAATAGAAAGAAGAGATAGCCTAGTTCTTAATCCCCGTAGAAGAGAAGATGATGACTCAGATCAGAGGGCCATGAGGTATAAGGAGTAAAAAGAGCCTTACGTTCCATCCCACAATCAATTCCCTTATATAACTAAAGAATTTCTAGACTCAACTTCGACCAGTTTGGCTTGGTAATCCTACAGGCAGTCAAGCTCTGATACCAACGCTGTCAGGACCCCGACTCGATGTCACATCGATCTAGCCTGTAGCACCTCATATCACTTTGCGGCCTCACGCACGGTATCCCCACGGGTGTCGCCTTACCTTTGCCCGGGACCGTTTGCGCCTTTTGGCTCACGTATATGATAGTGTCGCTAGCATCCATATGATAAGGAGCCCGGGCTGACATGACTAGTCGTAAACCCAAAGTGGCACAGACTTACAGGGACAGGCATCCATGACCCAGCATCGAACGTGTCGGTCATCAGCGAGTGAATCTAGGCTGTAGCACTGGGCTAGCAGGACTCCGGTGAACCGGGCTGTAGCGGGCTAATAGGACTCCGGTATTCATCGCGTGACATTTCCCCGAAGGGACAGACACAGGAACGAAGAAGGACACATGCCGGCCAGCCTAAGTGTTCCGGAGCAGTAGCAAGCTACCATGGATCAGTGGAAACACTAGGAGACATTTCCCGGTAAGAGAGGCTACTAAAGATAAACAACTAGATGGTCAGATCCCACACATACCAAGCATTTCAATAACATACACACAATATGCTCGATATGTGCAAATACAACATGGCATCACAACATGACTCTACAAATCAAGTATTTATTCATTAGGCTCCGAGGAGCGAGATATTACAAACATAGGTCTCATGACCCAACATTCAGAGTATACAAGTCAAAGCACAAGCGGAAACTATCATGTCTGAGTACAGACCACTATAAATGAAAAAGGCTGAGAAGCCTGACTATCTGCTAGATACTGCCGAGGGCACAAGATCGTAGCTGAGGTAACAAGCTAAACGTCGAAGTCCACGCGAAACTACTAGCGAGACCGAAGTCTCTCTGCAAAAACATAAATAGGCAAACGTGAGTACAAATGTACCCAGCAAGACTTACATCAGAACTATCTACATATGCATCATTATCAACAAAGGGGATGGTGGGGTTTAACTGCAGCAAGCCAGCTTTGACTCGGTGGCTATCCTGAACTACGACTGCGAGTAACTCTTTTGAGGTGGCGCACACGAGTCAACATATTCACCATATCAATACACCACTATGGATCCGCTCCCGTCTCCCTACGAGAACGCCATCCATAGCACTCACGCTTATCTTGCGTATTTTAGAGTATCCACTTTCACTTGTCTATGAACTGATATAAGCAACCCAGAGGTCCTTTTCCGTGGACACGGCTATTCGAATAGATTAGGTTAACCCTGCAGGGGTGTACTTCTTCACACACGCTCTCACCACTTACCGCCGTTTACACGACATGTACTCGGCAACCTTCAAGCGGAAGCCCAACGTGGGTGTCGGCCACGGCCTGCCTAAACACTCAAGTCTCTAGTCCAGGTTTATCGCCTATTCGGGTTCCATCCATGAGGAGATCCGGCCGGAGTTTCGCTCACAGCCCCAAACGATGTGAACAGGGTTCCGTGACACCAAACGGGCGCCCGGTTTACCCGGCCACGTGCCTACCGCATCACAGCCCACCCCTACGGTCAGCGCTGCGTACGGCCTCCAGCATACTACAAACACCAGAAACTACTTGCAACTCCTGGACAGAGGACAAGGGTGATTAAGAAGCCGAGAGGGTCCATTGGTTTCGGGCCCAATGCGTGGTAGTAGCTGAATCATGGATCACAAACACAGAACTCAGTTCCTGAGGACGGCTGCAATGAGACAACCCACCATGTACTCCTACATGGCCTCTCACCGCTACCTTTACCAAATTGTGTTCACACGCTTAGCTCACACACCGTAGGACATGTTCACACACCTCTGATTCATCCCCGATGAATCAGACCCGACTCAACTCTAAGCAGTAGCAGGCATGACAAACAAGCATGAATGAGTAGGCACAACAGGGCTCAAACAACTCCTACTCATGCTAGTGGGTTTCATCTATTTACTGTGGAATGACAGGTCATGCAAAGGATAAAGGGGTTCAGCTACCGCAGCAAGTAACAGATGAATCGATGTTGTCCTAATGCAGTAAAAGAGAGCAGGAGCGAGAGAGTGGGATTTTATCGGAATGAACAAGGGGGTTTTGCTTGCCTGGCACTTCTGAAGATAACATTGAGTCTTCATCAGTGTCAACGATCACATCATCGGTATCACGTCTATCGAGAGGGGACAATACCGGCAACACAGAAGGGAACACAATCAATGCAATGCACAATATGATGCATGATCATGACATGGCAAAATGAATGTGTGTTGGGCTAATGCAACTAAAACCAGATTAAATGGAGTTGGTTTGAATCCAAGATTCAAATTCAAACTCCATATGTGGATATTTAAATGCCCTTTATATGATTTGTGCTAAACAGCAGCTATAAGTTGTTCTAACATGCATGAAAATGGTACAGATGGATTCTTTGTATTTTTCTGATAATTTTTCATATATAAATTATTTAATTTGGAGTTACGGTTAATTTTCTATGATTTTTAGAAGTTTATATAATTTTCTGGAATTTCCTGAATTATAATAAATCCAGAAAATGGTTTATTGCGTCAGCCTGACATCATCATGACGTCGGCAGGTCAACTGGGTCGCCCAGAGTCAAACCTAACGTGTGGGGACCACACGTCAGTGACACAGGGTTGTTTAACCCACTGACAGGTGGGGCCGGGTCAAAGGCCACGTCAGCACGGTCAAGCTGACGCGTGGGGCCACTGTGATTAATCTAAACTAACAGAAGTTTAAGCCGTGGTTAATTAAGGGCGTGGGGCCCGGCTGTCAGTGTCACAGGGGGAGGTCAAACCCCGGTCAAATGTCCCAAACAGGCCGGCGGCTCAACGCCGGCGGCAACAGGCACGGCGGAGGGCTTCGGGATCGCTCCTCCGGCCACCAAAAGCGTGGTGGAGGGCATCTACGCGTTGCCCGTGCTCGTCCGCATCGAGCAGTGCAAGCAGCAGTGGCTATGGCGGCCCGTAGCGACGGCAATGGCGACAAGTGTGGTGGCCGGAGCTCGGTGGTGCACGGGCGCAGGGCTATGGCTCGCCCTCGAGGGAACCAGGTAGCTAGGCCGCATCTAGGGGGCCCAGGGAGCACGGTGGATAGCACAGCTGGGCGTGGTAAGCTCAGCGGTGAGCAGGAGGTCGGCCATGGCGGACGGCGGCCTCGGGAGCTCGTGGGGCGGTGGCTAGAGGAAGCTAGCGAGAGGGGGAGGTGAGGGGAAACGTAGGAGAGCTCACGGAGGGGCTAGCGGAGGAGACGACGAAGTCGGGGAAGCTCTGGACGCGCCGAATCGGTGGAGTCGATCTCCGGGCACCGGAGGTGAAGACGACGATGCTCCGGTCGACTGCGGCCTCCTCTGGT
>NC_041383.1:669940186-669944927 GCF_002162155.2 Triticum dicoccoides | reverse complement strand
TATTTTGCATTCATTTTGTGTTTTCCATTTAATACTTTTTTGTTTGCTGGTATTTTACGATACTACAAATTGTACACGTTATGCATATATATAAATAGATTTTCTCGTACATAGAACTGCATATATATATATATATATATATATAAATATATCATCGAATGTCTCACAACCAACACTATTAATTATTCACACATACACATGTATATATATATATAATTTCTCCTACATGTTGCCTTGGTGCCTTCGGAGCACGATGACAAGTGGTTTATGGGGGCGGTAGCCGGTAATAGTATTCTCCTTTGGGATCTATGACCTGGTCGAGCAAAAATCCCGCTATTTCCTCTTGAAGTGCTAGTATGCAGTCCGTTGGTAGGAGCTGCTCCTGCACCTCTCTGAACTGTTAAGAAGGAGATCAATATGCATGTGTATTAGTTGTGTTACTTGACATCGATAATGGTGTGAATAGTGTTCTGACAAACGTACCCAGTCCTGTCTTTGAGATCTGCTCCTTTCGGACGCCATCATGCGAATGTCCTCGCAAACGTAGAATGCACATAGATCATTCCCCTGCGTCTGCTTCAGGGCCTTTACGAGAATGGAATTGAATCAGATAATGATTAATCAAGAGTGATAATTAATTAAGGGCCATTTGCATTTCTGTCCCTAACTCGAACCACCTACTCAGATTTGCCCCTAACTTCAAAGCCTGCTCAAATTTTCCCCTCCGCCGTTAAGTGACCTTACAAAAATGCCCTTCCATTCCGTTTCCATCCAGTCAAAGGGTTTGACCGTCTATGAGACATTTGTTTGACATTTTTACCCCTGAAAAAAAATAAAACAGGAATTAAAGAGAAGAAAGAGTGTGCTTACCTTTTGGCCCAAGTTCAATGTGCACTTTGGCCCATGTGCATAGCGCCAGGCCCACCCATCTCCCCCAGTCATCGTCTTCCTCATCGACGGCACGCGCCGGCGCGCGCCACCGTCGCCGCTGTTCGACAGCTTTCTGTCGTAGTAGCTCGGGTAGGGTTACTTAACGACGCCTGAAGGCCCCTAACAACCCTAGCTAGCTTTCCCTTCCTTCCCCCGCTCGCTCTCCTCCTCTGCGGCCAGATCGACCGTCTTCCTCGTCTGCGGATCGCCGGAGCGCCATCATTGATTCGCCAGCCCTGTGCTGCTAAACCACAAATTAATGTCTCAGTCATGTTCGTGGTGCCCCTAAGATGTCGCCCAGCCCCCTAAACCACCGGATCCATGGCCGCCTTCTCGAGTCCGTCGAGCACCGCCGTCGGCCGCCGCCTAGCTCGTCGCTGCGGTTGATTCCGACCACCCCTGCATGCTCTTTTGGTACCATTGGACGCGCCTCAGCGCACTCGTCCGAACTGTACTCTCCGCCAACAAGTTGGTCGCCGGAGTTGCGACTTCGTCCATCGTTGCCGTGGCTTTGGTCACTGGAGCTCGCCGCCAGTCCAGGGCGCAGTCTAGGGAGAGGGAGGGAGAGGAAGGGAGGAAGGGAGAGGGAGGATAGAATGGAGGGAGGGCTGCGGCATGTGGGGAGCTGGTGCCGACGATGCACATCCAGGGCCGTCGGCGCTCGCCGGAGGTGAGACAGAGAAGTCGTGAGGTAGGGGAGAGAGGTGGGAGGGATTTTTTTATTTCTCTATTTTGTTTGGGGGCTCACAAGTAAGTGCGTCAGAGAGAGGGTGAGAGAGAGAGAGAGTTTTTCCTTTTTATTTATGTTTTGACTGGGTCCCATGTGTAAGTGGCACATGGAGGCAGGGGCAAAATGTCCAATAAACGCCCAGTAGACGGTCAAACCCTTTTGACCAGATGGAAACGGGACGGAAGGGCATTTCTGTAAGGGCACCTAACGACGGAGGGGCATTTTTGAGCAGGCTTTCGAATTAGGGGCAAATGTGAGTAGTGGGTTCAAGTTAGGGACACAGATGTAAAAGACCCATTAATTAATGGTATTAAAACAAGAATTAAAGAGATGGTAGCTAGCTAGCTAGCTAGTACTACTTAATTACTTACCTTTGGTCGATACCAAAACAGCTTTTTTGCCCATTTGCCTGGAGTCACCTTGATGAACTTTGCCCAAGCCCTGCCCGCTGGCAAAGAAAATTAGTAAATGGGTTATTAAATAGTTCATATCAGGAAATGACGAACTAAATAGGCCGAGATATAGTTAATAATGATTGAAATTACCTGTTGACTATCCCCTTCACGATGGTGTAGTCACTTTCTTCTTTAAGTAGTGAGTCCAGTACTTCAACTGTTCCTTTGTCAACTTTAATGTCTAACAAGATCCAGTGGAAACTGCATGCGCACACGTTTGCATGTCTTAATTAAGCGGGCATGTGCATAACACTAATCAACTAACGTAAACCCTATACACTTAATTATTAACATCTAGCTAGCTAGTAAGCAAAAATAGAATTTGTAGTACAAGACAGTGTGACTCACAGGAAGTTGTAAGGAAGTAGTATATCTTCATTGGTATTGAGGCGCTTGAAGAACTCTAGCATGCTTTCCTCTAAACTTACTCGACAAGTTGGAAGATTCCATGTGTACTCATTAATGGTATTTTTGTCAATGAACCCACTGCCATAGCGTCCAGATTTTTTCATTTCATACATCTTCATCCTGCATATAATACCACAGAAAAGAATATAGTGAGGATAATTACATGTAATGATTGATCAAAATGATCACTACAGCTAGTTTGAGACTTAAATTACAGAAATAAATCACTTACAGACAATAGCAACTGACGATAGATTTGTCGAGTGCGTCTTGATTGTATAACTGAAATAGTTCTGAATACTCAACGGACAGAGCTTTCTCATGGAAGTAATGCTCCTCCTTGACATTCACCATGAAGGACTCTCGATTGGAAATCTTGGTAATGTTCATGTACCATTGATGCAATTCATACATTCTCGTTGGGAGGTTCTTGAACTTGTCTGGCTCGACCAAAGGTTAGCCACGGACATATTTCCGTTTTATTTCCTCCTCTCTAAGCGAAGACATGGGCTCGATTTTGAGGAGTTGTCCAACGGTGATCTTGAGCATTTCAGCCTACATTATATGCTCCTCCATTATTACCACATCGCCAGCTGGGGAACATTAACGGTTTGCCCACAATAATATTGGGCGCACGTACTCCTCTCATGTGTTGTTGGCACAACAAGCGGGGGGATCGATTGCGCCGCCTATTCTCCCAGCTAGGGAACGGTTTTCCCGCACTTTTTGCCAGCTGCTTGTTGGCTAGAGCTCGAGCTCGCTTCCTTTTGTAGTCGTGCTCGATGTGCCTTCCTGATTTGGCGCTCATAGTCTGAGTCAACAGGCTTGGGAGCTGGTGGTCTAGCCATACGAATGAAGTGGTCAATCTTTTCCTCAGGCACTTTCCCCCTTGGCGGCGGTGCCGGTTTCGGTCCAAAATGGGCGTCCACTTGGGCCCGCACTATGGCTGCGTTTTTCTCCTCGGTCATGTCGTAAGGCCTCTGAGGAAGAGGAGCGAGGCTTGGACCATATTTATATCGCTTGTCTCCGCCTGTACTTCCTGTACTACCTCGACTCGTACCGCTACGCACCATAGCTGCGGCGTGTCTCTTTTGTGATTGCTGAGACGGCGGAGATGGTTGATGTGGCTGAGTTGGAGCAGGAGGAGTGGCCTGACGTTGTGCCGGACTTGAAGCAGGAGGTGTGGCCTGACACAGTGTCGGACTTGAAACAGTAGGAGTGGCCTGACGTTGTGCCGGACTTAAAGCAGGAGTCTGCTCACGCGTTCGTGGACTTGGAGGAGGTGGCGGACTTCGAGGAGGAGTCGGCTCATGCGTTCATTGACTTGGAGGAGCGGGAGTCTGCTGACTCAGTGGCGGACTTCGAGGAGGAGTTGGCAGACGCGGTGTCGGGGGACTTTGAAAGATGATGCAATCCTTTCTCCATGGGATGATACGATGTATGGCCTCTCCCAGTGTGCGCTCGTCGTCACCTCTAGGAATGTCAAGCTGTAGCCCCGAATATGGGTCCACCACTTCGTCAACCAAGACACGAGCATAGCCCACTGGAATCGGGGTGCAATGAAAGGTTGCTTCGAGGGTAATTGTAAAAGCAACGGCGCCAGCCACCTTCATGGATATGTTCTTCATCTTGGAGTGTAGCTCACAGTTAGTGTTCTCTATGATGTCATCCACATGGTATGTATCCAGCAATGTGTCGCCCGGGGCGGAACAACCGCTGCTTCTCGGCATGAATGGGACGGTGCTATCCAATGCTGGACGATCATCCGCTTGCTGCTGCCGCTGCTGAGACCCCCTTTCCTGGCTAAGTGAGTCGATCTGCTACTGCTGCTGCTGGAATTTGAGTGACAAGTCTGCGTGCCTTGCTTCTAGGCCTTGAAGGCGTTCTGCGTCCTGCTTCCTCTGCTCCTCCTCCAGCTCCTTCTTCTTCTCCTCCTCCATCTTCTTTCTTGCACGGGTCCTGTAGTCGTCGTTCCATTCCAAAAAGCCCTCATATCAGGGAATAACGCCCTTGCCTTGTGTTCTTCCCGGGTGTTCAGGATTTCCCAGGGCGCGCGTAAGCTCGTCGTTCTCTCTGTTGGGTGTGAACACCCCCTTTCGAGCATCTTCTATTGCGTCAAGTATCTTTTGTTCGGCTCCTTTTAGACTTGCCTTCTTTGAAACCAGGCCTGTCTTCGAGTCCAACGCCCCCCATGCGCGTAGAACCAAGTTCTGCACCT
>NC_041383.1:669929882-669940057 GCF_002162155.2 Triticum dicoccoides | reverse complement strand
CAGCTCCTAGTAACCGGAGTGACCCCTGCGGCATTGGCCTTATTTTTTCTCGACCGTTCCTTAGATAATTCTGATTCCTTGAATTTCACGAAATCGGCCCAGTGTTCTCTTTGCTTCTCCAGTGTTCCCATGAATTCTGGAGTCTTCCTTTCTGCAGCGAGGTAGTTGGCCCATACAGTTTTCTTATGGGTGTTGAATGCAATTGCCATCTTCTTAAGAGCAGCGTCCTTGACTTTCTGCACATCTGCATTAGTGAAATAATCTGGTATGGTGAAATGTTCCTTCAGAGATTCCCAAAGATTTTTTTTGCTCTGTCGTCGACCCAAGTAACACCTGTACGTTTAGTTTTTGGCTCTTTCCATTCTTGAATGGAGATCGGGAGTTGGTCCTTCACAAGAACTCCGCCAACGAGTCCACTTGTTCGCAATGTTCTTAGGCGTGAGGGGTTCTCCGCTAGCTTTGATGGAGTCGATGTTGTACTTTACACCCTCCTTCAACTTTTTGCCCGGGCCTCGCTTTGTCCTGCTGTCTGTAGAAGCGGATTTGTTCGATCCAGAGGGCTGAAAGAAGAAAGATCGATTCGTTAATATATCTTCAAATAAAAAACATGTGATGATCACCTGATGCCTGCTTATATAAATATACCTCGCCGGTAGTCTTTGTTATTTCAAGATCAGCATTGTTTGTGTCATCATAAACATTGTCTGCATCATCATAATCATAATCATAGTTCATGACTTCATCAGCTCGGTCGTCGAGATCAAATATCTTATCATCACCCTCTCCGGTATTATTCAGATATTGGGAGCCGTCATCTACTTCATTCAGATCATCTAGCCTGCGAGGGCTGCGTATGATGTCGAACAATTCCTCTTCTCTCTCTCTGCCGGTATTGTCCGCCATAGCTTTTACTTAACTAATATAGAAGAAATATAAAACAATTTAGTATTCAAATTACAATGCATGGATGCAATCAATAAGGAAAAACTGAATCATATAGTACATAATATCACTACTAGGAAAAGGCCTGCTAGTGGCGCATCAGTTTTGCCTACTAATGGCGCACTACTGGCAGGGGCGGATCCAGCTATATGGCGAGGTTTGGCAGCCGCCATACCTAAAATTTGGCAAAAGTATTGCATATATATACTGTATGTATGAAGCTTTGAGCTGAGTCAATGGATTTTTGGTCAGTTTCGTCAATTTGGAGGATGAATACTCGCAGGGGGCAGGCAACTCATGGCCTCGAATGTATTTCGCCAGGTAGTTGTATTGTTACCTACGTGTTTCTGCCTCATTAGAGGCCTAACTGCCGCCGAAGGAGAGAATTAAGCAATATAGGTGACTTGCATCACATAAGCCCATGACCCACAAGCCCATGTTCTAAATGAGGACACCATTGGCAGTCAACTGCAAATCAATTCACATGTACTCCAGTTAATTGGACATGCTAAAAAAATGTATTAGTTGATTGGAGATACACAAGCTGTTTCGTTCAAGCACGGTTGATCAGGAATCGCCTTGCAGCCGCCCCTCAAGCTTGTCTCTAGCTGTGTGATGAGCAGTGCCAACTTCGCGAAACCCAGAGCCTCACCGCTTTCCGTCTCTCCGGTGAAGAAACTAGATCTAATCGGACTCAAATCGTCTGAGGTATTACAATATACAACTAGGAGCAACGGCTACTCCTCCAAACTCATGACAATGTATGTCTTGTTGTGATATTTGTCCCTACTACCGACCGACCGACCGACCCCTAGTCGGCTAACCCCTATGGCATGCAACAGAGGCAGCGATTACAGAGCAACAACGCGATCTTTAGTCAGCGTGGTGGGCATGGCAGCAATCACCGTCAAGAAAGGCAGCAAGCAGGAACGTCACATAGTTATATGTTACTACATTGTTTTTTCTCCTCACAAACTCTGCCACACCTAAAAAATATTCCTGGCTCCGCCACTGACTACTGGTGCACCACTAGCACCACGCCGCTAGTATTAAATACTAATGGCGCACCACTGGTGCGCCATTAGTATAGCCCAACATGCGCCATTAGTATGCCTCCCAGGGGGCCATATTTACCCATGTGCTTTGGCATACTAATGGCGTACTTTGGGGTGATGCGCCATTAGTATCCTTTCTACAGTGCGCCATTAGAGTGCTGAGTGGTGCGCCATTAGTATGAATATTAAGGATTTTTTTTCTTTTCTGATGTTTGCATAGGTTACAAAATATATTATTGGACAGAATATAGACAACACCACACAGCAACAACAGATTCATCGAATACAATAGAAGATTAGTCTCCAAATACAATTCATCATATTAGTCTCCGAATTCAAAAGACCTAACAAAGATAGAACACTACAAGTCTCGAGACCGCGAGTAGCGAGTTTGTCTTCACATTACAAGTCGATATCGATCATCTAAACTACCATCACATAGAAGAGAGCTGCGGTCATCACGATGAGCATCATAGCGATGAAACTGGTCTTCATCCGGTTCCTCCAATGCTCCCTCCTCTCACCCGCTAGATAGCGCGCGTATCTAGATTCCGCCTCCGCCCTAGTGGTGTACCCTTTGTAACTGTTACCGCTGAAACGGTGAACCTGTCTCCGACACTCCTCCCAGTCGTCGTAGACTCCGGGAACCTTACCCTTGTACACAACATACGACGGCATCTCTATGCACTAGCCAAACAACAGACAATACGTAAGCAATATATAAGTATGCAACAAAAGGATCGGAAGAGAAAAGCAAGACATTAATAGCACGATTCATGGTCCTACTAATAAATAGCATCGATTACATCTAAGTTGAACGACTGTCCAAACTGAAGAGACATACACGTTCATTAAAGTTTAATTACATCATTAGCTAATTGATGTTTCAGAACTACACATAGCATCACTACTTTCGACTCGACTCATGGGACCGGAGCGTGGATGAAGCCACCGTCTTTCGTGTTGGTCATGAAGTCGCGGGCGTTGTCAGCCTGCATTTGTAGCATTGTGTCTATCTCACTGTTGGACGGTTGATATCTGAGGTAGAACTGCCCCAAGGTACGAAGGACATCTTGATGGATGATTTCTGCAAACTCCGACTCGATGCGAAAGAATTCTTGTCGGATGTCCGCGTCCTGGATTGCCGCCAAGCTTGCGGCCCAATCTTTGAGATTATTTGGTAGCAGAAGGTGATTATGGTCCCGTACGATTGCCCGCATGTGATGGAGGGCGTAGTATGCATCCTTCTGACCGCCAGGCGGCTGCTTGATGCAGGGAAACATCGTATTGTGGGTGAACACGTGCCTGCCGTACCTACGGACTGGCCTCTTAAAGGTGCCTCCAGATGTGGCGTAGCTGGGGACAGCATCATCAAGAACTTTCTTGATATTTGTGTAGTCTATCTTGGAGTCACGGTCCGGGTCGAAATACGTGGCCATGGAATATTTCGGGCTTAAGAGGATGAGTGTGCAATGTGTGTCACTACACTGAACAAGGAATGTTAGAAAAAAAAGAATGATCGAAATCTAAGAAATCATATGTTACGGGGCGGTTAGGGGATGACTTACTCGGGAAAGTAAGGCACGAGGAAGTTATCCTTATCTGGGTTTGCCAGAATGACGCCTTCGAGGTGTGAACTCATGACTTGCCGGTCCCCAGCGCTGCCCAAGATCTTGGCACGCATGTAGAAGGGGTCGACTATCCCGATGTCCGGGGTCTTTTCTCTAATGATCCACATCTCCATACTCAGCGAAAATAGCCGAACGAAGGTGTAATGCAGCAGATGAAGGTTAAACATAGCAAAGATGTCATCAAACCACAGGACGATCATACCCCCGATGGTGCTATCCACAAAGCCCTTGCCCTCTGGCACCTTGGCCACGAAAACCGGGTATGCCACATCATTATGGGAGAGACGCCGCTTCTCCAAAGAAAGAACACTGTCATGCAGACTCCGCATAGCACCGGTTGCAGCATTGAGCATATTTGTCGGTAGCATCGCCCTACCCGCCACATGCACCCTCCTCGAGATATCCTTAGGTGAAGGTGGCCCGTCCTAAGCACGGATCGTACTCGGTGTCGGCTGGCTTGCACCGGCGCCCTTGTTAGTCTTTCGTTTCTGTCCCTTCTTCTTGATCTGCTGTAATGGGATCGAGTTCTGCTCACAGACCGCCTTCTTGAGCGTGTTGGGGCTGATAATATTTTGCACCTCGGCTGTCTGAGGCTCGGGGAAGGCGGCAGCTGGAGGCGTCTCCTGAGAACTGAATGCCAGACGACGCCTGTTGCAATTGGGTTTCTTCGTCGTACCAGCTAGATCGCGGTCGTCTTGGTTGGGTTCTTGAGAAGGAGGCCCGCAGAACTCGTCACCGTACCCATGTTCGGCAAAGTACTTATCGACGTTGGTAAATGTACCGTCGTCGTTGTCGTTGTCGTCCGGATCCTGTGCCATATGCATGTCCGAATCCTGTGCCATAGGGATGTCCGGCATGTTCGGTGGCATTGCGGCGTTCTTGCCATGGCTTGGCACCGGCACGATTGGCGGTCTTGTCTGTGGGGTGGTGTCCCCCGCCCCCAAATGAATCTGGCTCTTCGGCCAAAGCAGGGGCCAGCTTATGCAAGCGCTGAGGGTCATCACATCATCTTCGTCGGCCCCAGCGGGTCAAATCGGAGGTAACAACTCGTCGTAGCCTGGCAGCACCCGAACCAGTTCAACCCTATACACGGTGGGTGGCATCGGATTACCGTGGAACATGGGGTTTCCTGGTTGAACGATTTTGCCCTTGGCAACATCGACCAACTCGCCGCCCACGAAGTGCAGGAGAGTGCAAGGAACGTTGGCGGCGCCCTGCGAAAACATGTAGGGCGTCAGGGATGCCCAGTCAAAGGCAAGGAGATGAAGTCATCGGCCGAGAGGCTTAGTTGCCGTGATGCCGTCGAGCTCAGCTAATGTCGAGGCACCGCCAACGGCGGGCGTGCAACTGACGGAGGGGCCGCTTGCTGGTGAGGTGATGGCCGACGTACACCCGGGTGCATTAAGCTCCAATGCCCGTGCCGGCGCCGGAGACACGAATACCGCCTCCGTCGGAGACACCAATGGAGCCGCCTGCGCGTTGTGCGAGTTGCTGGTCGTGAAGCTGGGAACCGGGGGCGGCCCCTGTTGGCCGCCTGCAATCCACGTCGTCAGCCCCTGAATCAATGTAGGCACCATGGCGATGAGCGTCGTTCCCAGTTGTTGTTGCACTTGCTCTTGGACAATCTCCGGAATCCACGCCACTTGTGCCTTGAGTGCTTCAACCTCGCGCGACTGGCTTTCCGAGCTGGTCTTTTTCTCCTTTCACCCACCAGCGGTATAGTATGATGACCATTTTGTGGACAAGCCTTTGCCGGCCACACAACCAGCTGACGACGGCTTACTGAGCTTATCCTTGTTTTTCATTACGTTCAATGCCCTATTTAAAGAGGTGTCAAAAGGGGAGCTCTGAGACAACCCCGCGCTACTGCTTTCAGTGTCCTGTGGAAGGAACGTGAACCATTTAGAAATATTGGGGATTAATTAGAATGCAACCATATGGAGCTAATTACGCGGGGGGTGTATTCCTTACCATAACAAGCTCAAGCGCCCTGGTCTTTGGATCCGTGGTAAGCTCCTTTGTTACCGGGTCCTCCTTGTACCGGGCTCTGACAAAGTTCCTGGTCTACTTGTCATGGTATTTCTCGAAGCGGGAGGGTAGGCCTTGCTCGGCACACTCCGCGTCCTCCTTGTCCCATATAGGCTCCGCCACTCTGTAACCGCCGGGACCGATTTGGTGGACCCCTAAGTTCAACTGCCGCATTTCTTCCCCCCACTGACTTGATTCGGAGGTTGCGCTGCTCTCGCACTTGATCTTGATCTCCTTGTAGTCATCTTCGCTGATCAAAGGATATTTCGCCTTGATCTTCTCATAACTATCACCTTTTTATTTCATTGCCTTCACCGTGCTTCTCCAAGTAGACAGGGCCGTGCTCATCCTCGTGAGGGCGGCACTGTTCACCTTTTTATTCCCTGAGAGGTGTGTGTTTGCAAAGTCAGCGGGGAACTTGTATCGTTTGTGCAGCTTCATGAAGAGGAGGCTGCGCATATTCCCTCGGTCCTTATGCCTTTGGTTCTTGGTGTTGATCGAGACGGTGCTCCGGAGAATGCACCCGAGCTGAACTGAGTACCCCTTGACTAATTCTTTGGGCACTGTTGGATGCCCGTCGGAGTTCACTTCAGTAAATTCCTCCTTGATGGTGCCGAGCATGTTCGGGCGCCGGTCCTTCCGTTGCCTCCTCGGTTGGCTACCATCTGTGCATGCGCCGCCATCATCAGTGGTGGCATCCTCGGTGGCACCATCAGTGGTGTCATCCCCGACGCCACTAGGGGTTGTGTAGTCAGGATCGGTGTCTTCCACGGCGTCCTCATAGCGGTGAGGTTCTTCCTCCATCTCCTGGGACAGCTCCCAGAATTGCTTGCCGCCCGAACCGCCGACCTCATCATTGTGGGCCATGTTCCGCTCTAAATAGGAAAAAAAAGTTTGGTCAAAAAGTTGGTTATTGTCAAGGAACAAGATCATGGTCTCATCATTTAGGGTTTGTCGACACCGAGGCATCCTAAAAGCTAAGCTTTTATCATTTAGGGTTTGTCGACGCCGAGGCACCCTAAAAGCCTAAGCGTACATCATTTAGGTTCTCATCGACACCGAGGCACCCTAAAAGCCAAGGTTTTATCATTTAGGGTTTGTCGACGCCGAGGCACCCTAAATGCTAAGTTAAGTTTTCATTATTTAGAGTTTATCAATGCCGAGGCACCCTAGTTTGACTGATATATATGGGTATCTTCTAATAATATACCCTATCAAGAAAAGGGAAGGAGAATTCTAAGTTGGGCCTAATCACTTGGCTTTATTGCCACCTATGGTTTAATGCAGCAAGAATGGTGGGGCGGTTGATCCTACTTAATTAACTACTAAGATACCCCGGCCCATGCATTAGTCGCAAATACCCCATATGTCCTATTTTTAGCAAAGTCATGCTAGAATTCACGGAAAATTTCAGCATGACCTTTGCTGAAAATAGGACATATGGAGTACCCAAATTTGCCGGAACGGTAGTTAATCAACATTCCGGCAAACTCAAGGGCCTCTCAGGGTACCTGCAAAATCATTATCCCGGCGTAATGAAGTCGCCAATGGGTCATTTCAGAAGATCACAAGTAGCATCATCACAAGATCACAAGTAGCATCATCACAAGATCACAAGTAGCATCATCACAAACTACGCCCTGACATAACTTTGTCACACTCTTGCTTTCTAACTTCAGATCAAGCACCATTTCATCACACCATCAAGTAGAGAAGAACACATACTGGAAAGAATGCATCAAGCTTACCCTGTAAATGCGCTACTACAATTCGGTCCTACTGAACATTGCTAAACAGCCAGCCAGTTTCAAGTTTCCAAAACAAGGATTCACTGCTCCTAATTAATTAAAAAGTCTACTAGGCATGATTGATCAGGAAACGACCACTGCTACCGCAAAATTTGGTGTGTATCAATTAAACGGCCAACCCTATATCACAGGGACACCACGATTGGAATATCCAGTAATGGCAGGTTATAAACGTAAAACCAGATACACAAGAGCAGGAACAATCTAGGTGCATATGTTGCACATCATGGGCAACAACAAAGAACAAGCAAATTTAAGCCATGAACTCGTACCACAATATCTCAGATTCTTCAACTAAGCAAAACATGCATACTTTAACACTTCAGTAATGTCTCTTCCATCATCATAATCTTGCGTAACAACAAACGAGAGGAAAACTAGCGCAAAGGAAGAGCCTTTTTCATCACAAAATACATCCAGCAAAGATGCTCTAAAATCAGAAATACTACCCCCCAAATCTTTAGCTCAATTCTGAAAATACATGGCTAGGACAACGGTAGCATTCAACAACAAGCCCAAGCCTATACTTAACTAGGCCCAGGTTAACTTCCGTTCCGGCAAACTGTACCTAACTCATGAGATCAACATGAGATAAATTGAGCACATTAATTTGTTTGACTGACTGTAATGTGAATATATGAGCACATTAATTTGTTTGTCTGCAATTTATATGGAGCAAAGAAATGGCAGAAGTGGTCCTTGAAGGAGGAGGATTTGGGAGCAGTTAAGCTGCTACTGCCTATCTATGTATCTAGTGTAGGAATTGGGTACATACCTATCTAGAGTAAGAAATGGTCTATCTATGTTTTTTTGTGGAGAGGGAGGATATATAACATACATATATAGGTGAAACAAAGTGAGAATGAAATGAAAACGATAATAGATAGGTGCTTATCTGAATTGAATTCTAGAGCCTACAACTACAGGCCTAGAGATTGACAGACAGGTAGTCAAAACTAAGTAATTAAGCTACTGGCTATTGCTACCCTACCTAGGAATGGAATTTGAAGGTCCATACCTACAAAACTTGTCCTCAACCCAATCCAATAGTAGAAATCAAAATCAAAATCCAAGCAAAGCAATACAACCCCCAAAATCAATGGGGATAGCATACAAAATCTTTGCTTACTAATACTGTCATATGACAGTGATGCCACACGAGGGAATCGACCCGCCAGAATTAAAGTAAAGTAAAGAGCCGAGCAAACATGAAAGTCAAGTAAACTGTGGCTAAAGATATATAAAACTCCATTGCAAATGTGCCATGTCAATAAAACAACTCATGGAAGTAAACTACTAGCAGGCTCAAAAGTCAAGTAAACTGAAGATTAATCTAACAAGCCTGACAGTAGCTAACTGTACCTAACTGAATTTTTTTATGACAACTAACTGATGCTAACTGTATCTAACTGTACCTAACTTATGCTAATTGTACCTAACTGATGCTAACTGTCATAAATATGATATTTTTATGACAAAATACATCATTATCAGGGCACATTATGGCCATTTTCTTACATGATGCTAACTGTATCTAACTGAATTTTTTGATAATAGCTAACTGTATTTTTGGACAGTTAGTAATTTGTTAAGGCAGTGTTAAAAATTCAGACCATTCAGCAAGTAGGGTTTGAATATCATCTAACTGAATTTGTCTGAACCCTAACTGATTTTTTTGACTGAATTTGTCTGAACCCTAACTGAACCCTAACTGAATTTGTCTGAACCCACGGTCGAGGGGAGGAAGGGAGAGAATGGGGAAGGGTGGGGAGGGAGGAAGGAGGAAGGAGGAGAGGTACCTGGGCGGGTGCGGCCGGTCACCGGAGGGGTCGGGGTCGGGGTCTAAGCTCGTCCGGGTCCTCGTATAAACCAAAAAATTGAAAAAAGGAAAAAGAAAAATAAACAGAATGAAAATAAAAAGAAAGAAAATGAAATAAAAAATATCGGCAACAAACACCCGATGACTCAAAATCTAGTCGAAGAGGAAGACGGCGGCGGTCCTCCTGGGCGCCTCGGTTGGTCGTGGGGAGGCCGGCGGCCATGTGCTTCGCAGGTCGGCGGCGGTCGGCGTCCTACACCCCGTGCCCGGACTGAGGTAGAGGCGGCGCAGGGCAGGGGCCGACGCGGGGAGGCTGTCGGCGACGGCGAGGTCACAGAGGTGTCAGCGATGGCGGAGCTGCTGTGGTGGGGGGCGCGGGGGCGGCGGCGTCGTGGGTCGGGGCGCGGGGGGAAGTGGATCTGGCAAGAGGGAGGGACGAAGGGGTCGGGCGAGTTAGAGCTAGGGGGAAGATTACTAATGGCGCACCCCCAAGCGATGTGCCATTAGTATGTTTTTTTATAGCAGTGGTGCACCCCCGAGCGGTGCGCCATTAGAAATCTTTTTTTAGATAGCAATGGCGCACCACCCTAGCGGTGCGCCATTAGTATGTTTTATTTTTATTTTTTGTTGCATATAATAATTTTTTATAAAATGAATATGAATATGAAACAGTAATAATTTTTTATAAAAACAGTAATAGTTTTTTAAAAAATATCATCAAATTTGTTATTTGAAAATATCATCAAATTTGTTATTTGAAAATATCATCAAATTTGTTATTTGAAAATATAATCAAATATAATCAAATTTGTTATCCTCGGCGGCGGTGGAGCGGGCCGGGGAGGGTGCGGGGGGTCGGCGGCGGCGGTGGAGCTGGGGAGGGTGCGGTGGG
>NC_041383.1:669927978-669929514 GCF_002162155.2 Triticum dicoccoides | reverse complement strand
GGTCGTCAGCGGCGGTGGAGCGGGGGAGGGTGCGGGGGGTCGGCGGCGGCAGTGGAGCGGGGGAGAGTGCCCATGAATATTCAATATTTTTTCAAAAAGTGCCCATGAAATTTAAAAATATTCATGAGTTCAAAAAGTGCCCATGAAATACAATCGAGAAATGAAGGCTACAATTTAAATACAATCGATCTTAGCTAGCTATCTGTTCACAATCTTCTTGCCCTTATTTTTCGTAAATGGAGTTCTTCTCTTGCACAGACGTCCTTTAGGTAGGGTGGTCCTGCTTCTTCTTGTGGTGTATGCTGATACTTCATCGTTGTCGTCATGTTCCATCTTCGGGTCACCGTACTTGTCGAAGTCTTGCTCATTGGCGACTCCATCCATTCCGATGATCTTCCACACTAATGGCGCACCAGCACATGGTGCACCACTACTATATAGTAGTGGCGCACCACATGTCTGGTGCACCATTAGTGGCCATTTCATTTGTAGCCTTTTTCCTAGTAGTGTATGCATCACCTCGATTAATATATAATCTCGAATACATCGTCTCGAATAATATATATAATCTCGAATACATCATCTCGAATATTATATATCGAATACATCACTTGCTAGGTACCTAATAAAGATTGAGTACTACAGAAGAATCTTGGCCACTCGCGGTTCCTGGGGCATGGGCGGTGGACACCCAAAGAGAAGGAACCATCACAGGATCATATCTCCGGTCATCTGCCCAAAGAACCTGCCAAGTATTGGAGAACCTGACGTCCATAGCAGCAATGTAGCGATGGACGTGCTCGTCCTCCTCTCTGACACGGCGACGCACCACCTCCGGCAGGGCCGGCTCCCTCTGCACCGCATGTAGCCCACGCGAACGCCACCAAAGGAGATCAGGGTCGACGACGGGACCCGAGGCCGAGTTCCTCACCAAGCGGCGCGCCCCTGCAGGTAGCACCTCCCAGTGCTAGCCCGGCGGAGCCCCAGTCCCGGACATGGGTCAGCCAGCCGTCGTCGCGAACGGGTCGACGGGGAGGATGCGGGCCGGGCATATCGTCGAGAGCAAATACTATATGCCCGCAAAAAGTAACATTTTTTAAATGATTGGATTGTGATAACGAAAATTCTATATGCAAATTCTAACAATTTAACATTAATCTAATTCATCTAACTAAAACTAATTCTAAAATTTCTAACATTTCTATATAGATAACTAACATTTCTATAACATTTCTAATATTTCTGTAACTAAAAAAAAGAAAAATTGCTAACATTTCTATAAATATTTATATAACTAAAAAATAGAAAAAAATTATAACATTTCTATATAACTAACATTTCTAATATTTCTATAACTACAAAATATAAAAATTTCTAACATTTCTATAACTAAAAAATAGAAAAAAAATTCTATAACTAAAAAACTAATTTGTGTGTGTGTGTGTGTGCGGACATGGCGGCCGGGCAGGAGCTCACCGGCGAGGCGCGGCGACGGGGGGCGGCGACGGGGACGGAGGCGGGTGATGACGATGGGGA
>NC_041383.1:669916643-669927728 GCF_002162155.2 Triticum dicoccoides | reverse complement strand
GGGGACGGGGCGGCGACGACGGGGATGGGGACAGGCCGGGCGGGGACGACGGGACGGGGCGGGGTGCAGCGACGGGGCGGGGCGCGACGACGGGGACGGGGACAGGGGCGGCGACGGCAACGGGGGCGGCGACGAGGGGCGACGGCGACGGGGCAGAGAAGAAAGAAGCAGGGAGAGATGAGAAATGAATTTTTTTTGAAGTGCTTTCTTATATAGAACACCCCTTTAGTACCGGTTGGAGCCACCAACGGTACTAAAGGTTTGTTTTGGCCAGGCCAAGCGGCGGGAAGCGCCCCCCTTTAGTACCGGGTGGTGGCACCAACCGATACTAAAGACCCCCTCTTTAGTACCGGTTGGAGCCACAACCCGGTACTAAAGGTGGTGCGCTAGCGCAGGTGTGGTGCGGCAAGTTTAGTGCCACCTCGCTAGCCTAGGGGCGTCCGCACTCATTTATAAGCCCCCAATGCGGTAGCTCTCTCGAGCTCCTCTCCAAAGTAGGCCTACTGGGCCTACCTGTTCTCTGCTGCCCTGTGGGCCTACTGGGCCTTTGCGGGCCTGCATCCTGGCCCAACAACACGTTGGGTTTCTAGTCGTATGCAGGCCGCTCTGGCCCAGTAGGCGGGCTTTTTTATTTTCTTATTTTTTTACTTTATTTATTGTTGTTTTATTTATTTTTGAGTTTTTTTTGCTGTATTTAGACTTTCTTTGTGAATATTTTTGCTTTAGGTCCAAAAAATTACAAACTTTCTTTTAGTGCCGGTAGTTTTCAAATTTGAATAGTTTAAATTTTGAACTATTTGAAATTTGTGTGAATCACTACTTTGTGAATAACTTAATTTTGAAAATAGATTTTTCAGGGATTCTTTTTTCTTATGTTTGATATTAGTGGGTTTTATCATTATATTCACTTTGGTAATGCTTAGGTTATTTAAAAAAGGAAATGCCTTTGTAACAGATGAGTTTTCGTCCGAAACCCTGATACTTCGAAAGAGATTGTCCATTTTGTACACGAAGTGCATCCAATTTTTGCCGTAACCCTCTCTACTTTTTTGCACATGCTATGTGGGTGAAATTATGATACCATGCCAACTTTCAACCTTTTCTGAGTTCATTTGAAATGTTTTTCAATTTCAGGGTCATTTAGCTGAAAAAATCAGTAAATGCATGAAAGAATTTGTTTGCACATAAAATTTCTTCGCGTTTTAAATGCCAAAACACATAACTACCCTAACTATTACAGAGATTCCCTCCTGGGTGTGAAACACAGAAGAAAGTGATGATAGTGAAGCCGATCACATCCCAGATCTTTGGGTGTGAAACATTTTCTTCGCGTGTGTCCCTTTGCGCCGTAGCCATGGAAAATCTTCATCATTTAACTGGATGCTCGGGTCAATATTCACTGTGAATGGAGCAATTTCATCAAACTTTTCATAATCTTTTGACATGTCTGTCTTGTCATCCACTCCCACAATGTTTCTCTTCCCTGAAAGAACTATGTGGTGCTTTGGCTCGTCATATGATCCATTCGCTTCCTTATATTTTCTTTTTCTCGGCCTGGTAGACATGTCTTTCACATAAAAAAAACCGCGCCACATCATTGGCTAGGACGAATGGTTCGTCTGCATACGCAAGATTGTTGAGATCCACTGTTGTCATTCCGTACTGCGGGTCTTCCATTACCCCACCTCGTGTCATATTGACCCATTTGCACCAAAACAAAGGGACCTTCAAACCACCTCCATAGTTAAGTTCCCATATGTCCTCTATGTAACCTTAATATGTTTCCTTTCCCGTGTTGGTTGTTGCATCAAAGCGGACACCACTGTTTTGGTTGGTGCTCTTCTTATCTTGGGCGATCGTGTAAAATGTATTCCCATTTATCTCGTACCCTTTGAAAGTCATTATATTCGAAGATGGTAACTGGGACAGCGAGTACATGTCATCTTCAATATCGCAATCATGCATGGTACGTTTCTGCAACCAACCGGCGAAAGTCCTCGTTTGTTCACGTGTAATCCAGTCGTCAGACTGCTCCGGGTGTTTGGAGTGTAGAAAATTCCTGTGTTCCTCCATATACGGAGCCACCAAGGCGGAATTCTATACAACTGTGTAGTGTGCTTCGGTGAGAGAATGCCCGTCCATACATATTATTTGATCCCCTCCTAGTGTGCCTTTTCCATCTAGTCTGCCCTTATGCCGTGATTCAGGAACACCAAACGGCTTAAGGTAAGGAATAAAGTCAATACAAAACTCAATGACCTCCTCATTTTCATGGCCCTTCGAGATGCTTCCTTCTGGCCTAGCACGATTATGAACATATTTCTTCAAGACTCCCATGAACCTCTCAAAAGGGAACATATTGTGTAGAAATACATGACCCAAAATGTTAATCTCTTCGCAAAGGTGAACTAGGACGTGCATCATGATGTTGAAGAAGGATGGTGGGAACACCAACTCGAAACTGACAAGACATTGCACCAAATCATTCTGTAACCTTGGTATAATTTCTGGATCGATTACCTTCTGAGAGATTGCATTGAGGAATGCACATAGCTTCACAATGGCTAATCGAACATTTTCCGGTAGAAGCCCCCTCAATGCAACTGGAAGTAGTTGCGTCATAATCACGTGGCAGTCATGAGACTTTAGGTTCTGGAACTTTTTCTCTGCCATATTTATTATTCCCTTTATATTCGATGAGAAGCCAGACGGTACCTTCATACTGAGCATGCATTCAAAGAAGATTTCCTTCTCTTCTTTGATAAGAGCGTAGCTGGCCTGACCCTAATGTATGTCGTCTTTTCCGTGCATACGTTGCTGGTCCTCCCGTGCCTCTGGTGTATCTTTTGTCTTCCCATACACGCCCAAGAAGACAAGCAGGGTCACACAAAGATTCTTCGTCACGTGCATCATGTTGATTGCGGGCGGTCCTCTAGGTCTTTCTAATATGGCATGTCCAAAAATATAGATTTCTTCTTCCACATGGGTAAGCGTCCGTCAGCGTCCTTTGGAACAGGTTGTCCGCCAGGACCCTTTCCAAAGATTACCTTAAAATCCTTGACCATATCATGTACATCAGCACCAGTACAGTGGCGAGGCTTCGTCTAGTGATCCGCCTCACCTTTGAAATGCTTGCCTTTCTTTCTTACAGGATGCCTGCTCGGAAGAAATCGACGATGTCCCAGGTACACATTCTTCCTACAACTATCCAAATATATAATGTTGGTATCATCCAAACAGTGCGTGCATCAATGGTATCCCTTGTTTGTCTATCCTGAAAGGTTACTAAGAGCAGGCCAATCATTGGTGGTCACGAACAACAATGCCTTTAGGTCAAATTCTTCCTGTCCATGCTCATCCCACGCACGTACACCTGTTCCATTCCATAGCTGTAATAGTTCTTCAACTAATGGCCTTAGGTACACATCAATGTCGTTGCCGGGTTGCTTAGGCCTTGGATGAGCACTGGCATTATAATGAATTTCCGCTTCATGCACAACCAAGGAGGAAGGTTATACAAACATAGAGTCACATGCCAGGTGCTATGGTTGCTGCTCTGCTCCCCAAAAGGATTAATGCCATCTGCGCTTAGACCAAACCATACATTCCTTGGGTCACTTGCAAACTCCTCCCAGTACTTTCTCTCGATTTTTCTCCACTGCGACCCGTCAGCGGGTACTCTCAACTTTCTGTTTTTCTTACGGTCTTCCCCATGCCACCGCATCGCCTTCGCTTGCTCTTTGTTTTGGAACAAACGTTTCAACCGTGGTATTATAGGAGCATAGCACATCACCTTGGCAGGAATCTTCTTCCAGGGGCGCTCGCTGATACGTCCATTTTGCATCATGCTTTTATGACAATATTTATTGCATTTGGGTTGTTATTTCACGTTATGTCACAATACTTATGGCTATTCTCTCTTATTTTACAAGGTTTACATGAAGAGGGAGAATGTCGGTAGCTAGAATTCTGGGCTGGAAAAGGAGCAAATATTGGAGACCTATTCTGCGCAACTCCAAAAGTCCTGATACTCCACGGAATATCTTAAAATAAATAAAGAAAAATCGTCACCAAAGATGAAGGCCAGGGGGCCCACACCCTGCTCACGAGGTTAGGGGGCGCGCCCCCTACCTCGTGGTCCCCCTGGTGGCTCTCCGACGCCCATCTTCTCCTATATGAAGTCTTTCGATGAGAAAAAAATAGAAGGCAACCTTTCGAGACGAGACTCCTTTGCTCCCCCTACCTCGTGGGCCCCCTGGTGGCTCTCCGACGCCCATCTTCTCCTATATGAAGTCTTTCGATGAGAAAAAAATAGAAGGCAACCTTTCGGGACGAGACTCCGCCGCCACGAGGCGGAACCTTGGCGGAACCAATCTAGGGCTCCGGCAGAGCTGTTCTGCCGGGGACACTTCCCTCTGGGAGGGGGAAATCATCACCATCGTCATCACCAACGCTCCTCTCATCGGGAGAGGGCAATCTCCATCAACATCTTCACCAGCACCATCTCATCTCCAAACCCTAGTTCATCTCTTGTATCCAATTCTTGTCTCCAAGTCTGGGATTGGTGCTAGTAGGTTGCTAGTAGTGTTGATTACTCCTTGTAGTTGATGCTAGTTGGTTTATTTGGTGGAAGATCATATGTTCAGATCCTTTATGCATATTATTACCCCTCTGATTATGAACATGAATATGCTTTGTGAGTAGTTACGTTTGTTCCTGAGGACAAGGGAGAAGTCTTGCTATTAGTAGTCATGTGAATTTGGTATTCGTTCGATATTTTGATGAGATGTATGTTGTCTAACCTCTAGTGGTGTTATGTGAACGTCGACTACATAACACTTCACCATTACTTGGGCCTAGAGGAAGGCATTGTGAAGTAATAAGTAGATGATGGGTTGCTAGAGTGACAGAAGCTTAAACCCTAGTTTATGCGTTGCTTCGTAAGGGGCTGATTTGGATCCATATGTTTCATGCTATGGTTAGGTTTACCTTAATACTTTTCTTGTAGTTGCGGATGCTTGCAATAGAGGTTAATCATAAGTGGGATGCTTGTTCAAGTAAGAACAATACCCAAGCACCGGTCCACCCACATATCAAATTATCAAAGTACCGAACGCGAATCATATGAGCGTGATGAAAACTAGCTTGACGATATTCCCATGTGTCCTCGGGAGCGCTTTTCCTATTATAAGAGTTTGTCCAGGCTTGTCCTTTGCTACAAAAAGGATTGGGCCACCTTGCTGCACTTTATTTACTTTTGTTACTTGTTGCTCGTTACAATTTATCTTATCACAAAAAACTATCTGTTACCACTTATTTCAGTACTTGCAGAGAATACCTTGCTGAAAACCGCTTATCATTTCCTTCTGCTCCTCGTTGGGTTCGACACTCTTATCGAAAGGACTATGATAGATCCCCTATACTTGTGGGTCATCACTCGCTCTCGACATCACCAGGGTCATCACGACAGATCTTATAATGCAATGCACCGCATACCGGGCAAGCGTTCAAATCCTCGTACTCACTGCGGTAGAGGATGCAGTCATTAGGGCATGCATGTATCTTCTGCACCTCTAACCCTAGAGGGCAGACAACCTTCTTTGCTTCATACGTACTCTCGGGCAATTCGTTGTCCTTTGGAAGCATATTCTTTATCATTACCAGCAACTTTCCAAATCCCTTGTTAGATACACCATTCTCTGCCTTCCATTGCAGCAATTCCAGTGTGGTGCCCAACTTTTTTTGTCAGCTTCACAATTCGGGTACAACAATTTGTTGTGATCCTCTAACATGCGTTGCAACTTCTTCTTCTCCAAATCACTTGCGCAGTTTCTCTTTGCATCAGCAATGGCCCGACCTAGATCGTCAGTGGGCTCATCTGATGCCTCTTCTTCAGTGATGACCCACAAGTGTAGGGGGTAAATCGTAGTCCTTCCGATAAGTATGAGTGTTGAACCCAACGAGGAGCAGAAGGAAATGATAAGCGGTTTTCGGTAAGGTTTTCTCTGCAAGCACTGAAATAGTAGGTAATAGATAGTTTCGTGATAAGATAAATGGTAATGAGTAACAAGTAAATAAAGTAAATAAAGTGCAGCAAGGTGGCCCAATCCTTTATGTAGCAAAGGATAAGCCTGGACAATTTCTAATAATGAGGAAGGAGCTCCCGAGGACACATTGGGAATTATCATCAAGCTAGTTTTCATCACGTTCATAAGATTCGCGTTCGGTACTTTGATAATTTGATATGTGGGTGGACCGGTACTTGGGTACTGCCCTAACCTGGACAAGCATCCCAGTTATGATTAACCCCTATTGCAAGCATCAACAACTACAAAAAGGAGTATTAAGGTAAACCTAACAACAACATTAAACATATGGCTCCATATCAACCCCTAACGAAGAAATGCATAAACTAGGGTTTAAGCTTCTGTCACTCTAGCAACCCATCATCTACTTATTACTTCCCCATGCCTTCCTCTAGGCCCAAATAGTGGTGAAGTGTCATGTAGTCGACGTTCACATAACACCACTAGAGGAAAAGACAACATACATCTCATCAAAATATCGAACGAATACCAAATTCACATGACTACTAATAGCAAGACTTCACCCATGTCCTCAGGAACAAACGTAACTACTCACAAAGCATATTCATGTTCATAATCAGAGGAGTAATAATATGCATAAAGGATCTGAACATATGATATTCCACCAAGTAAACCAATTAGCATCAACTACAAGGAGTAATCAACACTACTAGCAACCCACATGTACCAATTTGTGGTTTTGATACAAGATTGGATACAAGAGATGAACTAGGGTTTTGAGAGGAGATGGTGCTGGTGAAGATGTTGATGGAGATTGACCCCCTCCCGATGAGAGGATCGTTGGTGATGACGTTGGTGATGATTTCCTCCTCCCAGAGGGAAGTGTCCCCGGCAGAACAGCTCCGCCGGAGCCCTAGATTGATTCCGCCAAGGTTCCGCCTCGTGGCAGTAGAGTTTCGTCTCGTAAGCTTGCCCACGATTTTTCCAGGGTAAAAGTGATGATATAGCAGAACATGGATGCCGGAGGCCCACCAGGGGGCCCAGGAGATTGGGGGGCGCACCCTATAGGGGGGGCGCCCCCTGTCTCATGGATAGGGTGTGGCCCCCCTGGCCTATTTCTTTCGCTCGTAAATTCTTAATAAATCCAAAAAGTTGTTTCGTGGAGTCTCAGGACTTTTGGAGCTGTGCAGAATAGGTTTCCAACGTTTGCTCCTTTTCCAGCCAGAATTCCAGCTGTCGGCATTCCCCCTCTTCATGGTAAACCTTGTAAAATAAGAGAGAATAGCCATAAGTATTGAGATATAATTTGTAATAACAGCCCATAATGCAATAAATATTGATATAAAAGCATGATGCAAAATGGACGTATCAACTCCCCCAAGCTTAGACCTTGCTTGTCCTCAAGCGGAAGCCGAAATCAAAAAATATGACCACATATTTAGAGATAGAGGTGTCGATAAAAATAAAATACGGACATGAGGGCATCATGATCATTCTAACAATAGCAACATATAAAGATTTTGTCATAAGATTTCCTATGCTCAAAGTAATAACAATTCACAATGTCAAGTATGGTTCAAAATTTTCATTGGGAACTAACAAACTATAATCTCAGTCATTGAAGCAATTGCAATTTATCATAACATCAGAAAGAGTCAATAATTGAGCTTTTCAGCAAGCTCACATACTCAACTATCGCGTAGTCTCATATAATTGTTAACACTCACGTAATACTTGTGGTTATAGAGTTTCAGCCGGACACTGAGAAAGATAGGGGCTTATTGTGTTGCCTCCCAACGTATTCACCTTTAGGTGATGTCAACAATAATAGCCCATCCTAACTTACATCCAATTGGATATATATATCATGATCTTTCAAACACGAGGAGCTTGCCAAAGGATAAAATGAAAAAGGAAAGGTGAGGATCACCTTGACTCAAACATAAAGTAAAAACATAAAGTTAAAGATAGGCCCTTCGCAGAGGGAAGCAGAGGTTGTCATGCGCGTTTAGGGTTGATGCACGAAATCTTAATGCAAAAGAACATCACTTTATATTGCCCCTTGTGTGTGGACCTTTATTATGCAGTCCGTCGCTTTTATTACTTCCACAACAAGTTCGTACAAAGCTTATTTTCTCTGCACTAATAAGTCATACATATTTAGAGAGCAATTTTTATTGCTTGCACCAATGACAACTTACTTGAAGGATCTTACTCAATCCATAGGTAGGTGTGGTGGACTCTCAAGGCAAAACTGGGTTTAAGGATATTTGGAAGCACAAGTAGTATCTGTCACGCCCAATATGCGATACTATCCGAAAGAGACTCGAAGGTCCCACCAAGGATAGAACCGCATATTGGGTGTGACAAGTTGGTATCAGAGCCTCGACCGACCCTAGGAGCCCCCCTTGATTGATCGTGTAGTTTGGCCGTTGTTGAGTCTAGAAGAAAACTGTTTTCGGAGTCTAGTTATATCGGAGAGTAGGAATGCTTTTTACTCCTCTGTCTCTTCGTCGCTCTGGTCAGGAATCTTGACGTAGGTGTTTTGAACTACTCCTCTTCCCCTTCAAAATTTTCTTTAGGTTCACGCAGTTGGTTTTCAGATCGTTGTTCCTCAGCTCTTTTCATCCGGTGCATTTCTCGTCAAGTTGACTCGAGCCTCTTCGTCGTTGCCAAGTTTAATCCTCAGTTGTTTTTCTTTTCCCACCCGCCCACTCTTTTTCTTCCTGGAGTCTGAGTCTCCTTCGAGCATCAACTTCATTCATGTGGAGCCTCTTCAGTCTTCCCTCAATTATTTCAACCGGTGAATTCTCGCCTTGTTCGTCAATTCTTCATCTCTTTTCCGGTGGATTCAATTCAAGTTTTTCGGTAGTGATTATATTCTTTCCCTCAGCTCAAGTGTTTTTCCCTTTGCTCATTCGCCTCTCGCCAGTTTATCCTTCCGGAGTGTTCAAGACATATCAGGAATTTGTCTGTGTTCCAATTAATTCGTGGTTGTCACCTCATTCAAATATTTCAATTGTTCCGGTGCATCATCTATCTGTTCGACATCCTTTTTCAACAGTGTTATCTCTTGAGTGGGCCCTAACCCACAGGTCTTTTTCCAGGATCTTACCTGACTCTTATAATTCCCCGGAGTTATTCTCAATTCTTTTCAAGTGTGACGTAAGAATGGATTCCATCAGTCACATGCCTTGTCAAGATCTCTTTCAAATTCTTTTCATTGTTGGCTCAACCTATTCGCTTTTCTTTCTCCCGGAGTATCTCAGTAAATTTTGGTGGTTTTTCTCGTCGTCAGTTGAAGATCGAAGAAGAGTTTTTCCTCTAAATCTTGCCCGTTCTCTCGAAGTTTCGTGGTTCTAGCTTCATGTTACCCTCTCATATTATTCCGTTTGTCAGATATTCTTTCTTACCCATCCGGAGTATTTCAGGAGTTGTGTACCCATTTCTTTTTATCAGAGGCCATCATTCCAGTTATCGTTCTCTATTTACCCCGGTGCTTCGTTCAAATGTCCTTTAATCAGCTCGAGTTCTTCCCTTCCCTTGTATCTAAATCCCCTCTTGTGTATTGGTTCTTCTAATCCTTCCCGGTGTTTCATTCTCTTTCGTCAGTCATTTTCTAATTCTTACGGTGGTTCATTCAAGGTCCTTTTTCCTTGATTATCATTTTAATTCATTCATTCTTTCCTATCCTACCGGTGGTTCATGAATACTTTCTCAAGTTTTGCGCCATACACCCCTCTCAATCCTTTTCAAGAAGAATAAGTAGTATGCTAAATCCATTGCTTGTCATCAATTTAATTTGATGAAGGATAAGCATACAATAAATCTTATTCTTATTTCATCCAAGCGAGTAATTCCTTCCTTTGGAGTTTATTCTTGATGAATAAATTCTAGTTCCAAGTGTTTTCAAATTTCCTCGGCCATTTCGTCGGAACCTCCTTTCCAAATCATCGCAAGGATTAATCTTATTGTTTTCATCCTTCATTCCTATCTCATCATCTTTTGTCACTGGAGTTCTTCATGGTGGTTCTTCATGATTTAATTTATTCTTCAAGAGTTCATCAAGTATCATTCCATCCTCTCTAGTTCATGTTCTATTCCTCCATGTTTCAGCTGGAGTGCTGCCTAAATTCTTTCAGTCTTATTCGTTTCTCAGCTCGTTCTAATCGGAGTGGTTCCATAGTCTATATGATTCCGTGATCTTTCGATTCTCGTCATTCTCGTCGTTCCTCTCTTCTTCTCGAGTGCTCTCGATTCTATGTTTATTCTCTTGAGTTCTTACTTCACCTCATCCATTTTCCCTTCTGTCTCGGTCCTAAGATCTCGGGACGAGATCTCTTATTAGTGGAGGAGTGTTGTAACGCCCCGGATTCGTTGCGCCAGGTGTCTACCAGTTATTTGCCGTTGTTGCCATGTCATTTTCTTGCGTGTTGCATTTTGCCATGTCATCATGTGCATTTCATTTTACATACATGTTTGTCTCATGCATCCGAGCTTTTTCCCCGTTGTCGGTTTTGCAATCCGGCACTCCTATGTCCTCCGGCGTCCCCCTTTTTTGTCTCTCATTGTGAGCGGGTGTTAAACTTTCTCGAAATGGCCCGAGGTTTGCCAAGCGGCCTTGGTATAGCATCGGTAGACCGCCTGTCAAGTTTCGTGCCATTTAGAGGTCATTTGATACTCCAACGGTTAACCGGGTAACCGCAAAGCCCTCTTTTGTTGCAGCCCAACACCCCTTCCAAAGTGGCCCAAAACCCAGCTAACTCCCTTCCATGCTCTCGGTCGTTCGATCACGATCGCGTGGCCGAAAACCGCTCCTCTTTTGGACTCTCCTAGCTCCCTGTACCTATAAATATGCCCTCTCCCCCGAAATTCGCGGATGAAATCCCCCCAAACCCTAGTTTTTCCCTCTCCACCGCCGGACGCGTCCGCCCCTGGCCGGACACGTCCGCCGCCGCCTCCCGCGCCTATCGGGGAGTGCCACGTGTCCCGCGCCGCCGTCCCCCGCCCGCGGCCACTATGGCCCGCCCGAGCCCAT